>NW_025726434.1:0-300000 GCF_021461395.2 Schistocerca americana | reverse complement strand
CTTCACTAGATCATAGAGCTCTTTGTAGTCCTTGTCAAATTCAGCAACGATTGGGGGGAGGTATGCTCGTTTCTGCGAGCCCACTGGTGGTTGGAGTGGCGCATCATTGGTCGTGGGTTCGTCGTCTATGGCGGAAAAACGGTTAGATGTTGGTGCCGCTTCCGTGGCCGGCGGGGGTGTGGGTTGGCGGATGGTTTTTCTGGCTAGTTGAAAGCCGTCACCTTCACCGCTAGTAGCGGTTTCCCCGATCTCGTTTTCCTGCTCCTGCCTGGACTCATCGATAACCAGAGGGCTATCTGATTCGGAATCGTGTTCCTTTTGTTTGTTCTCAGCTTCCGGAGATTGGCTGGAAGCTTTGAGTCGCTTTACGAGGTTTTTACGCCTGCCTCGGTTCTTTTTCTGGATCCTGGAAAGTTTAACTTTAGGGGACGGTGGGAGGGTGGATTTGAGGTTGGGAGTGGTTTTGCGGGTAGGTTTGGGTTGGGCTTTGGAAGAGGGTTTCGGGAGAATTTTTACTGGGAGACGATTCCCTTTTTCACGCCTGCGGGACGCAAGATAAGGGAGGAGGTTATTCTGTGCGTTTTCTAGTAGTAGTCTGTCAACGTCTGGATTTGGGGAATTAGTGGCGCTGCTCATACTGACAATGAAAGACGTAGTGCTGGTTTGTTGTTTGACGGCGTTAGGCGCCCTATTGATCTCGTTGGGGGCGGAAGTGGAAGCAAAGTCGAGGGCTGCCTTGGGTATGCCAGACGCCGCCTTCGTTGCCGACACCGTTAGGTTTCCGGCGGCTGTGCTTGGCCCTAACAAACTGGCAGGCGCGGGACACTGGCCAGTGACCAGGCCCTGACCTGCAGAGTCCCTAACACTCGGGGGAGCAGAGCATGGCTCTGCGGCAGCAGAAGTACCCGAACCGCCCGGAAAAGCGGCCCGCGACATCGAGGAGACGACATCGACGCCGCCAGCAGCGAGCTGCTGGGACCCCGAATCGTCACCGCAGATTGAAACCGCACACGACAATTTGCTCATCGTGCAGCCTGACCGTGCTGCGCTTCGACGTGGGCACCCGTCAACGCTTTAATAAAAGCGAAGCCGAAGAAGCACCTGGATTGTCACCCGTGCAAGCGGGGGCCTATGGCTTTGCGTAACAGACGCACGGAGACTAGCTCAACGTTCGACTGCCGCTCGGCGAGTGCCGGCGCGCGCGGCCTCCTTTCGTCTGGACTGGGTGTGGAACATCCCAGGCTATCGTGAACGTAGGGTTTACCTAGAGGCATTTCCTACCAAGGCTGCAGGGTGTGGTTGGCGGTGGTCAGCGCGTATGATATCTTGAAGTCGCTGAGAGGAAGAAGTGGTGGTGAGTCTTCTGGGCTGACCTGATTATTCGATCAGGGCAACGGGCCGCCTGTAGTGGTCGTGATGGTCATTATGTCGTCCTAACCTCCGGACGAGGGGATTGTCTGAAGTGCGGGTGGCAGTATAAAACCGGCGCGCTGCGTCTTTAAATCTCTCCCGGACGAGGGGTTCCTCAGCCGCCTGATGGAGGGGGCGATGAGGGAAATCACGCGGCACATGGTAAACTCGGCGCAAGAGCTTGTTTTGTAGTTGCTGGAGCCTCTGAATATGGGAGGGGGCAGCATTGCCCCAGACTTCACAGGCATAGTCCATAACCGGACGAATGCACGTGCGATAGATATGCAGTCCGTTGGCGACAGGGAGCGAGGAAGTTTCGTTGAGCATGGGGTACAATGCCCCAGCCCTCTGAGATGTCTTCCGGTGTACAGCGGTGACGTGAGGCTTCCATGTCAGGGTGCGATCGAGAATGACCCCGAGGTAGGTAGCAGTCGTGGTCCAGGTGATGGCCTGATTACAAAGCACCAGGGGCGGCACGTCAGGTGGGAGACGGCGAGTGAGGAGCATCGCCTGAGATTTGGTGGCGTTGAAGCCGATCCGCCAGTCGGCGGCCCAGCGCTCGAGGTCCTGCAGAGCAGCTTGCAGACGTCGGAGGACGGCGTCGATGTTGCGATGGCGCGAGAAAAGGGCCGTGTCATCAGCATAGATGGCACGACCAACCCTCGGGGAAATCGGCAGGTCAGAGGTGTAGACAGCATACAATATCGGTCCCAGAACACTCCCTTGTGGCACTCCAGCAAGGACCGGGCGAACAGAGGAAGTCGTGCTGCCAACTCGGACGACAAATGTACGGCCCTCAAGGTAGGTGCCAAGTAGGCGGACGAAGCACGAAGGGATGCCGAGATGGAACAACTTGAAGAGCAGGCCGTGGTGCCAGACGGTGTCAAAGGCCTTGGACACATCAAGCAAGACAAGGCCGCAAAACTCCCGATTGTTGAACGCCAGTGTCGCCTCCTCGACGACGCGGAGCAACTGTTGGGTGGTGGAGTGGTGCTGGCGGAAGCCAAACTGTTCCCGAGGAATGATGTTGTCCTGGTGAAGCAGCCGGCCGAACCTAGAGAGGAGGATCCTCTCGAAAACTTTGCTCAGCGTCGGGAGGAGACTAATGGGGCGATAATGCTCCGGTACTGTCCTGTTTTTGCCCGGCTTCGGGACCGCCACAACGACAGCCTTCTTCCAAGCTTCTGGGTACTGCAGTTGGTGAAAGACGGCGTTGAAGAGAGCGACCACGTACAGGATGGCAATCCTGGGCAGCATGCGGAGGACTCTCCCGTCAACGTTGTCGTGCCCCGGGGCCTTCGTCTGGGGAAGCCGGCGAAGATGGTCAGTGACCTCCCTTTCCGACGTTGGCACAATGGTGGCGTCACCGTGGTCGCCGTGGAGGAAGGCAGCAAGTCTGGTCTCAACTGTGCGGACGTTCTCGTTGTCGACCGGCGCCGCAAGGGGCCGGAAGTTGGCCTCAAAAGTCGTCGCCAGGGCCTCGGCTTTAGCGGCGGGCGTGTAAGCAGGTCCATCGGTAGTTGTGAGCGGCGGCATGTGTGGGCGATGCCGTGTGAGGGAACGGACCAACTCCCACGTGTCGGCCCCAGGATCAACTGAGGCAAGCTTCTCCTCCCACCGGCGGATACGGTGAGCAGCAAGGGCAGCCTTGATGACGCGGCGGAGATGATTGATGCGCCGCTTCAGCACCGGCTGGCGTGTTTCATGCCAAACTCTGTTGAGACGGTTTCGTTCTCGGATAAGGTCCCTTAAGTCGGCAGGGAGTGCTGGAGCGGCCACTGAAGAAACCCGTGGAGGCGGGGTGGAGTCAGCAACAGCCGTGGTGAGAGCCGCAGTCAGGGTGTGAAGAGCAGCATTAACATCCGTGTCCAGTGGAGGTGACTCATCTGGGAGGCGTTGCAGAACAAGCTGCCGGAAGCGCGGCCAGTCGGTCTTCCGGGTGTCGAGCTTCGCCGCTGGTGGAAGCGGAGTGACATGTAGTCGAAAGAGCACCGGCAAGTGGTCGGAGCTCAAGGCGTGCAGAACGTCGGGGGTGACAAACCAGTCGACACCCTTGACGAGACAAATGTCCAAAACGTCGGGAGCAGAGCCGTTCGAAGGGTAGTGCGTCGGCTCAGCAGGTCCATACACAGAAGCTCGTGCCCTCTCAGCGGCGTGATAGAGCCGCCTCCCACTGACGTTCAGCGTCCGAGAATTCCAGAGCGGGTGCTTGGCATTCAGGTCTCCGGCGAGGAAGAGCTTGACCCCAGCACGAAGGAGAGTGTCAGCATCATGGACGGTGAGGTGGCCTCGTGGCGGACGGTACACGGAGAGAAAGATGACCGTTCCAAGGGACGTCTCCACTGCAACGGCCGTGGCTTCACAGGAGTCCAACCTCGGCAGAGGGACACGATAGTGTCGGAGTGTCCGCTTGACACAGATGGCTGTCCCACCGCCAGCCGTCAGCCTGTCGTCGCGATAGCAGACGTAATTCGGTGCGTTCGCTCGAAGTCCAGGCTTGAGATGGGTCTCGGTGAGGAGACACACATCCACGCTGTAATCCTGGAGGAACTGCCGGAATTCGAGAAGCGCAGGAAAGAGGCCATTCGCGTTCCACGTTACAGCCGTGAAGGTCTGGTGGCGCCTAAGGTTGTGAGCCATGGCCAGCGGATGCGATCGCCGTGGCAGTGGGGAAACTTCGGAGGGCTGCATGGACTGCAGCAGTGATGGCGGTCGGCAGCTGAGTGCCGGCGCAGCCGGGGTGGGGGTGCTTTATGGGCTCGGGTGCGGCGGCCGGTTGCGCGCGCGCCCCATTGGTCGGCGGCCGCAACAGGGCGAGCTGGTAAAGGTGCGGCGGCGGCTGGCGGCGGGTGCCACTGTGTGGGGAGACGCTGACTAGAGCGGAGCGCTTGCTACTGGTGTTGCTGCTGCCGTACGTTCGTTCGAGATGCCGCCCAAGACTAGCGGGAAGGCCGCCAAGAAGGCTGGCAAGGCGCAGAAGAACATTTCGAAGGGCGACAAGAAGAAGAAGCGCAAGAGGAAGGAGAGCTATGCCATCTACATCTACAAGGTGCTGAAGCAGGTGCACCCTGACACGGGCATCTCGTCGAAGGCGATGAGCATCATGAACAGCTTCGTGAACGACATTTTCGAGCGCATTGCGGCCGAGGCTTCTCGCCTGGCGCACTACAACAAGCGCTCGACCATCACGTCCCGCGAGATCCAGACCGCTGTGCGGCTGTTGCTGCCTGGCGAGCTGGCCAAGCACGCCGTGAGCGAGGGCACGAAGGCGGTGACCAAGTACACGAGCTCCAAGTAAGGAGGTGGCTCTGGAATGGAAGGAAGGAAGGATGGAGAAGGCTCCTCCGTTGCGAGAGCGGCAAAACGGCCCTTTTCAGGGCCACCAACTTGCCTTTTGCGGGAAGGGCGGAATTGTTGTTGTTGTTGTTGTTGTTGTTTGTGTGGACGGCTGTGATGTATGTGTGCATTTTGATTGTGGGTGGGGGGGGCGCGTCAAAGCGTGTTGCGGGGTACGGCCACGAGGTTGGTCGCCGTGGCGTGGAATGGTGGCACGCCTCGTTGGAGTGGTTTTGACCCATTGGTGTTGGTGTTGGTGTGTGTTACCTGTCTGCGAGGGGGGACAGTGCGATCGGCGACTTTTGTGTCACCGTAACGACGGCCGTTTGCGGGTTTGTTTTTTTTTTTTTTGCACATCATACATGGCGAGGGTGAAATGTGAAATGTTTTTGTTTGGTTTGTTTTTTTTTTCTTTGCCGCCCACTATTCCCTTTGCTGTACGCCGAGTTTGACAATGGTGCGACGTAACTGCAGCGTGGAGGTGTGTGAGTGACGTTGAAATGAACGTGCCATTAAGACGCATTGTTGTTGTATTGTACTGTACGTGTACGGCGACACGCACGATGATGTACCATTCGACTCTGATTTTTGATAGCCGTGTCTGACTGATTGCGTACGACGCACGCACACCGATGTCGTCATTCAAGATGCACGCGTGTCCAGTGCAGTACAGTAAGCGCGACGCTAGACGACGACGACGACGACGACGACGACGACGACGACGACGGCGGCAGCGGTCGTCGTCGTTTGTTTGGCGAATGTCTGTACACGTGTTTGTCTGTGTCCATCCGGTATGTATTTGTTTGTTTGAAAGTGTTTTGTGTGTCGGTGACGTGGTCCGATCCGTCGCCCCCTGAGTAACTGTCGATCGGCGCGATAGACCGGCGTCACGCAACTGAACCGAAGTCTTGGGCACACCCGTCATACTGTTGTACACCGTCGCGCTGAGAACGGTAACGAAAGGTTGACTTTGATCGGTCGAATGTGTGGGCAGAACGTGAGGAATGAGGCAAGAGTGCAAGGAGGGGGGGCAAAAGAGAGAGGAAGGGAAAAAGGGGAGAAACGCATTCGTAGAGCAACGGAACGTTCCCGTGTCGGAGGCGTATTGGAGCCGCACTGAAATGCGTTTAACGGCGGCGCGGCTGCAAGTGTCTGCCGTGGTGAACGTTACCTTTGACGGCTGCATTGGGCTTTGCTTTCGCTTTCGCTTTCCCGGATGTACGTAACGTTTGTTGATATGGTTCTGAGGAAGAGTGTATGACAGTGCCGTGCCGTCCATGTTCGTGTGCCCTCCCATTGTGTGTATGCTATTGTCTGTGTACTTGAATGATGTATGTAGGTGTTAGTGGACATGTTTTACCAGTGGGGGGAAATGGATCGTCGATAGTTGCCGTCACTCTGTCACGGTCGAGATGACGCACCCTCCGTACAGAAAGGTGTCGAGAAAGTGAGTGTGTGTGTGTGTGTGTGTGTGTGAGTGTGTATGTGTGTGTGTGTGTGTGTGTGTGCGCGTCCGTGAATTGGCAGTGTTTGGAGGTGGGCGTGCCCTGCATGTGGCCCGGAAGGCTGTTCGTTTGGCGGTAGTGTTGTGTGGACAGGGGAGGGGCATGCGTAACGCTGCTGGCATGGCATTTCGGGAGATGGGAGGGGGCAAACGAGGAAACGAGGAGCGGCGGCCAAAGACGGGACGGGGAGGGGCGCGGTGTGGGTGGCTTGCGCCTGTGCTCGGCGTTGTGGTTTGTGCAAAAGAGGAGGAGAAAAACAATGAGTTGCCAGGGAGGGGAGCGGTGTTGTGTTGTGGTTGTCGTGGTGTAGCCGCAGACGCGGCTGTCAGTGAACGTGGCGAGACGGACGGATGCGCGGAGGGGCGGGGGCGGCGCATTTCGCCGGTGCCGTGCCGTGCCATGCCTGAAAGCCGCGTGGTCGCTGTGTTGTTGGTGGCGTGGGGGCGAGGAGAGTACCGTACGGGTGTGCTTGTGCGCCGGAAATGGCACACTGCGCCTGCCCGTCTTGGAGGCTGATGGCTGTGGTGTGGAAATGGGGCGCGGTGATGTTGAAGCAGAAAAGAAACCAAGAAAACGGAAGGCGTGATGCGGCGGTGGTGGTGAGAGCGGGAAAAACAAAACAAAAAAAAAAAAAAGAAGGAAAAACAACAAGAAACAAAAAAGAAAACAAAAAGTCTATCAATATTAAAATGTAAATGGAAATGGAAATGGACCCAGGTATAACCTCCCTGCACAAATAGCAGAGAGTCCGATGGTAATAAAAATGTGCCAGAATGTTAACGTCCCTACAAAAGAAACCCAACGATAATATTAATGAAAGAATGAACCGTATGTAACATTGCAACAGACACAATGAAACCTGATAAATTGTATAAGGGCAGCAGCGTTGACCTTTGGCCCTGTATTCAGAATAAAAAGAGCCAAAGATTGTTACCCCAATGAAAAAGACACTGAAACACGTATGTAACATAGCAGCGATGGCGAGACATTGTAGCATCTGTGACCAGAGAGTTTGCGCTGGACTGCGCGAGTGTTGCGAGCGGTTCTCAGTCAGTCAGTCAGTCAGTCGTTGCGAGTCTGTAGCTCTGTGTAGTTGAGGGCTGTACTCTGTCAGTAGTCGTCGCGTGCAGTACGCTAATAGTCGTCATGCAGAGCGGTCGGTCAGTAGTAGGAGCCGAGTGCGGTTGTGTGATGTAGGCGGTCGGCAACACTGGTCAAGATGGTGAATAAGGTATACTGTTAATTAATATAATCATTAGATAATGAAAAATTTTATTTATTGTAATTATTCTCCAACAAGTTCCCCAATAATAATGTTTATTTCAAAAGCATTTTTCAAACATTTAATTTTTTATTGAACTAAAGAGTTCGTTGCACTTCACATTTCATTCCACTTCTTTGAAGAAAAATTTCACTAAAATCACAAAAAAAGAGAATATTATTATTTGCAATGCAGTTCCTCCAAGCGCTGCGCAACAACAAGAGCAGAAATGTGACATCCATTTATTCGGAGGTAAGACTTTAATTCTGATTGTTTTGCACAGGGCCAAAGACCGATATTTCGGTTTAATTGAAGTTTCTTGTCACTGAACGGACTTTAAATGTTGTGAAGAATTTATATTTGAGTCAGATTGCGAATTTCACATTTTTGTTGCCATTTTCAATACCTCTCATTGTGGGCGAGGTTACAATTAGCGCAATGTCCATTAGCATCCGTAAATAACATTGTCCATTATTTTAAAATTTGCGGGGAGGTTACAACACACACAAAAAAAAAAAAAAAAAAAAAATTTGCATTTATATCCGCTCCTCAATTGTAGATACCCCTTACACAGCTGTGTGCAATGAATGAGTGCTGGCTGGTAATTAATTGCACTCCTTGGAGGGAAATGCCATAGGAAGTAGTCTTTAAAAAGTGAATGTTTTTCGTTAAAAGACAAAAGGTACTTTAGAAAAAAGTAATAGTGGGGCTTTTGTTGTTGAACAAAATAAGTACAATGAACATACGTTATCAGATTTGCGCAATGCAGCTTCACACTACCTTTTGATTATAACACAATATACTATACATCGTCCCGAACCGTGACCAGAGTCGCGAGACGAGCAGAGCACGCCGCCGACGCCCGCTCAGTACAACCGTCCACCCGCTACTACTGTCGACCGACTACTACCTCTCCCGACTCGCGCTACAATATATATAACAACTGTTCCTGGCGACCCGGTGCGTGCCACTACTGTCGTCTGGCGCGGTCCAAGCGCCGACTAGCAACGATAAATAACTCTCTGGTCAGACAGAGATGCTGTCATGCCTCGCCATCGCTCTGGTAATGAATACATACGTGTTGCAGCGTGCGTACCACCGGAACACGCAGTGGCGGAGCCAAAGACTGTGTTGTCGAGGTCGAGTGCGAGCGGGAAGAGAGGCAGCGTCGGCACGGAGATGCAAGCGAGCGCGAGACGCACGGGGGCTGCGGCGTGGCGCGTTTGCGGTCGGCGCCTTTGGTGGCAACGGCCGGGACAAGCAGCGGTGTATGGTGTGGTGCGGGGCGGACAGGGGCGGCGGTGGACGGGGAGGAGGCGGCGCGACGACGGCATGGGGGCGAAAACGGGACGGGGGACGGCGGATGCTGAGAGGCGTCACGCGCGGACAGGACACAGACACAGAGACACACAGATTGGAAAGGGAGGGTGCGCGGTAGTAGTTGGGAATGTGCGTACCGTGCGGGATGGGAGTGGGCGAGGAACACGGTCGTGGCCCCCTGTTTTTTGGGTGCGTGTGATGACGTCGGTGTGTTGTGGGAAGGGAAGGTGCTGTGGCGGCGGCGCGTAATGGGCGTAGGCCGAAAAGAGAAAGGAACGTGGGCAGTGTGTTGGCAAGCGTCGGTTCGACTGCGACGTTGATGGGCAGGGCAAGGTTAATGGTGGTAGGAGTAGGCGTGTGGGCGCAAAAAATCTGCCGCTGCAGGCGGTGCCGTAACCGCCATGGCGGGAAGGAGAGAGAGAGGGCCAAAGAAAGAAAGAAAGAAAGAAAGAAAGAAGAAAACAAAAAAAAAAACAAAAAAAAAAAGGAGGCGGGGGCGAAAGTGGAGAGGCGGTGGTGTGAGAAGGGCGGGGGCGGAAGGAAGGCAGGAAGGACAAGAGGCGAGGCGACGGCTTGCTTTGTGTATCGGTCGGTCTCTGGCTATGCTTCGTTTTCTGCAGCAGGGTCGGTGCGCGGCGTGGCTCGCGGCAGTGGGAACGCCTGGTGGCTGGACGGCCAGCAATGCGGTTGGATGGGCGGCCACAGCACCGCACCTGTGCCCGAGGAGGAGACGCTGGCGGCGGGCCCTGAGGTGAGGCCGGCTCGGCTGGGGCTGTGGATGTGTAGGTGTGCGCCGCTGCTGCAACAACGAGTAAAACGCGAGAAGAAGGGATGGCGGTAGAGAGAGAGAAAAAAAAAAAGGTCGTGTTGTGTTGATGCGCAGGCAGACGCGTACAGAGAGACGAGCCCGGTCTGCAGCAGGGTGTGGCCGTGCCGAGTGCAGAGCAGCGGCGGCTCGGTTCGGTTCGGTTCGGCCCGGCCCGGCGGGCCGCGCTGTTGTCGCGGACGTGAGCGCCCCCTGGCGGGTGGCCGGAGGCGGCGCGGCGTGTTGGACGTGTGGCTGGTGGCAGTGCACAATTTGCGAGTGGCTGGCGGTGTGGTGTGGCGGTTGGCGCGTCGGGCGGCGGAGAGAGAGAGAGAGAGAGAGAGAGGGAGGAGAGGTATGTGTTGCGGGCGCCCTTTGCTGCGCTGCGTCGTTGCGTGTGCCGTACAGGGCGGGCGCTTGTCGACTGTGTGGGCGGTGTGGCGAATTGGCGTGAAACGGCTGCCGAGAGGTGTGTGGTAGCGAGCCGGTCGTTGTCAGTGCGAAGGGGAATGTGCGTGCGTTTGGCGGTTTCGGTGTGCTTTTTGCGGCGTGAGAGTGGGAATTAGTGGGGCCGGCTGTTGTGTTGGTTCCTTGTGTCTTGTGTCGCGTAGCTTGATGGCAACGTGGAAGGACGCCGGTTTCGTTTCGAGCCTTGCGTGTGGTTGTCGACGTTGACTGGTTGGCGTGTGCCGATGCACGTGCATGTGTGGGTCGCGAGTGCGTTTTTGGCTGTGTGTGTGTGTGTGTGTGTGTTTTGGGGGGGAAGGGGGAGGCGGTGGTGAAAGTGCAGTCGTTGCCACGGGCGTCGTCGGGTGGGGCTGGGGCTGTGCGTCGTGGCGGAAAGGTGGTAGGTTGCGGGAAGCGAGCCCGTCGTTGACGGTGTCGCGTGAGTTGTGAATCGAGTGGGGCGCGGGGCGCGGGACAGGAGCAGCGTGCCGCTGCGTCGTGGTCGTCAGCAGAGGCTGTGCGTGTGCTTGTCCTTTTTGTGGGCGGTTCGTGCGAGGCGTTTTTGTTTTGTGTTGCCCTAGTTGTTAGTTTATTTTGTTTGTGTTTGTTATTTTGAGACGACGACTGGTTGGTGGCGTGCGCGCGAAGTGGCGGTGTGCGCTTCCCGTGTCGTTTGTGTTGTTTTGTTTTTGTTTTGTTTTTTTTTGCACTGGGCCCCGGGGGGTGGGTGGGTGGGTGGGTGGGTGGGTGGGTGCGTGCGTGCGTGTGTGTCGATTGCCGGCTGGCGAAAGGTGCGCCATCGGCGGGGTGGGTCGCCGGCACAAGTAGAGGCGGCGGCGTTGTTGCTGTTGTTGTGTGGTGTTTGTTTTGTTCGGCTGTGTCGGCGAGCTGTGTTGCGGTGCGTGTGAATGGTGGTGCAAAAGTGCTGGCGTTGGGGCTGCGACTGCGACGGCGGCGAGCCGCGGGCGCGCATGATAGTGATGTTGTGAACAGCGGCTGTGTACGGTAGTGGTGTTGTTGTAGCACGACGTGCATCCGGGCCGGCGCGGAAAGCGCAGTTGCGGGCGGTTGCCCTTCGGTGCCAGCCATGTCGCGTGAGCGGCGGGTTGCTCTGGTGTCGACACGTGGTGCTCTGGGTTGTTGTGTGGTGCCCTTTGGCCGGTGGGGGTGGCTCGCGTGTGTCTCGTTCGCGCTCGGTATCTGGTCGTGGTCGTGCTGCTCCCCCGTCTGTCGGCGGTTTTCGACGTCGTCTGTACGTTTTTGTTCGTTTGCGGCGTGCCTGCCGACGTCGCCCCGTCGCGACCTTTCAACCGAAAGTGTGGCGCCCGAAGGTGAACGAACGTAACCCTGACCTCGGCGCTTTACGCTGAGCCGAGCGAACCGAACCTAACCTGTGGTGTGGCGAGGTGAGCTCAGCCTGTGAGCCCCTAACGTCTACGTACGGTAAGCTGTCCGGCTCACGCCTCACGTTTGAACGCTTTTTTAACCTACGTTTGACGCTTCTTAACCTAGCACTGACCCCTTAACCTAACGTGTAACCTAACCTAACCTAACCTAACCTAGCCTAGCCTCTGACGCCTGACGTGTTTGAATGCTTAACCTAAGTTTGACGCTTAACCTAACCCAAGTCCCCTTAACCTAACCCATGTCCACCTAACCTAACCTAACCTAACCTAGACGTGTAAACGTAATGTGTAACGCGTAACGTGTAAGGTCGGCTGGCGTGTGTGCTGACGGCAGATTGGGTTGGTCTGTAGATTCGGATTGCGGTTTGCCTCGGTCGAGGGGTTGGGTCGGAAGCGGCGAGGGGCGGCGGCGCCTGTTGCGCAGGCGGCGTCCGTTTGCGGCGGGCAATTGTTGAGAAACGGCTGTGAATGTTGGCGGGCGAGAGGAGGAGGACGGCGCGCGATGTGGCCCGACGGCTGCGGGCCGATCGGGAAACGGCGGGAGGGCGACGGAAGGCGATGGGGCGGCGGAGGCGCGTTTGCACGGCCGTCATCGCCGCACGCCTCGGCTTGTGTGGCTGTGGCGCCGGCCGCGCTGGCCGGGCTGCCGCGGCGACGGTGTGGGAGTTTTGCCGAAGGTTTGGCCATTGTGGCGGGTCGTCGGCTGGGGCTGTGGGGGCGGCATTTGGGCGGGGGCGGCGATTCTCGGCGGACCGACCCAGGCTGTAGCGCGCGGTAGCTGCAGTTTGGCCGTGGTTTGCGGCGCTGCCGTGGCGACTGGTTGGCGACTGTGGTGTGGCTGTGTGTAGCCCCATCCTCGGTGGTTTGAAAGGCGCGGGCGGTTGTGGCGCAGGTTTGGGGCTGCTCCGCACAGGCTGTCGGACGTTGGGCGGTAGCAAGCGCTCCAGTCCACTATCATCTAACTTCATCAAGTGTGGGAAATGTAGCATTTACCCGAAGGCATTTACTACACCTTCTGAGGAACGGAAAATAGAAACATCAGGATTTTCTTTATTGTCATCTAAGGATGTGGTGTTGGGAACATACTATCTGGGGGGAACTGAAGGTTCTAAAAGTTGCAACTGCTGTCGTTAGCGACTCAGCAGCGCAACGGGCCTCTGATAGAGGTCACGGTCATCCAAAGGCGCCCCAAGGGCCCTGATGAGGGGATTATCCGAAGCAGCAGCTTTAGCATACATCTTCTGGGCGATGGCTTGGAAGCGAGCGAGTACGTCTTGTTCTTGCGCAGCTTCATGTAGATATCGGGCCGGAAACTGTGGATGGACGTGGAAAATCCGGCGAAGAGCCTTATTCTGCTGCGCCTGCAGGCGATGAAGGTGTCGGTGCGCCGCATTTCCCCATGCAGCACAGGCATAGTCCATAACAGGACGCACAAACATCCGGTAGATGAGGAGTCCATTATCGACAGAGAGCGCTGAGTGCTCGTTCAGCAGCGGATAAAGCGCCCCCAGCCGCTGCTCAACCTTCCGGCGAACATCCAGCACCTGCTGCTGCCAGATGAGTTGGCGGTCCAGGACAACCCCGAGGTAGGTGGCTGTCGGCGTCCAGGGGATGACCTCGCCGAATAACTGGAGCGGCTGATCGTGTGGCGGGGTCCTCTTGCGCGTGAAGACCACGGCTTGGCTCTTCTGAGCGTTGAACCGGACACGCCAAAGCGTCGCCCATGCTTCGAGGGCGGCGCACGCATCCTGGAGACGGCGATACATGGCTTGAGGCCACCGGCTGCGGGTGAAGATCGCTGTGTCATCGGCGTACATCGCGCGCTCCACCCGTGGAGAGGTAGGAAGATCGGCCGTATACAAGGAGTACAGGGTCGGACCGAGGACCGAGCCCTGCGGCACGCCGGCGGCAATAGGTCGGAGCGTCGAAGTCGAGTCATCAATGCGGACCACAAAGGTGCGGCCCCGCAGATAGCTGTCCATCAGGCGGATGAGGGACCGCGGAAAGCCATGCATATGGAGCTTCCACAGCAGCCCGGAGTGCCACACACTGTCGAAGGCTTTTGTGACATCTAGGAAAATGGCGCCACAATACTCCTGGTTGTTGAAGGCCGTGGTAATCGCCTCAACAACGCGGACGAGCTGCTGCGTAGAGGAGTGGCCTCCCCGGAAGCCAAACTGCTCCGGAGGCAACAGACGACGACGGTCCATGATAATCTTCAGTCGGTGAAGGAGGAGCCGTTCGAAAATCTTGCTGAGCTGCGGAAGCAAGCTGATGGGCCGATAGTTGTTGGGATTCTTCCTGTCCTTACCCGGCTTGGGTATGGCGACAACAACAGCGTGCTTCCAGGCAGCAGGATAGGTGTGCGTCACCAGGATGGCAGTGAATAGGCGGGCCAGATAAGTATAAGCTGCAGGAGGCAGTTCCTTGAGCGCCTTCCCAGGAACGTCGTCAGCACCAGGAGCCTTGTTAGAGGCCATCGCCCGGATGCAGGTGGTCACCTCGTCGGTGGTGAAAACCGGAAGCTGATCGTCGTCGCGGCGGTCGGCAGAGAGGTAGGCCTCGAGGCCATGGTCCACATCTTGAACGAACTGAGCGTCCACAGGGTCGTCAAGAGGGACGAAGTTCGCCTGAAAAACATCAGCAAGGGCATTCGCCTTATCCACTGGAGTGTAGGCGACACCAGTCGGTGAGTCCAGAGGGGGCAGAGCGTGCTTCCGCCTGGTAAAGAAACGCACCGCGTCCCAAGCGTCGGGCTCCGGAGTAAACGACGCCAGCTTCTGCGCCCATTGCTCGTTCTTGTGAGCGCTAATGGCGGCTTTAATATCCCGGCGGAGAAGGTTGACGCGCCGCTTCAGAAGGGGGTCGCGGGTAAGGCGCCATTCCTTGCTGAGACGATTCCTCACACGGATCAGATCCAAAATGTCAGCCGGGAGTCCTGGGCGCCGGGGAAGCGTGCGCCGGGACGGCGGTGTGGATCGCAGCAGGGCTGAGTGGACGTCATCAGCGAAGGCAGAGACTTCAGCATCGACGTCGCGGACGTCGGCTTCAAGACGGGGCCGCACACGGGCGAGGACATCTGCACGATAAGCAGTCCAATCAGTGCGCCGAAGATTAAGGCGCAGCGAGGTGAAGGCGGGATCAACAGCAAGAGTGAAGAGGACCGGCAGATGGTTGGAGTTTAGCTCATGAATGACATCAGCTGTCATGAACTGATGCAGGCCTTTGGTGACGGCGAAGTCAAGGACATCCGGCGTGCCGCGGGAGGGGTAGCAGGTCGGCTCCTCAGGCCCGCAAGCGTAAGCACCAACCCTGTCGATGACTTGATGAAACTGGCGGCCGCTGTGGGTGGTGTGCAGGGAATTCCACGCCGCATGCTTGGCGTTGAAGTCGCCGGCCAAAAAGAGCTTCCCCGGGAGACGGAGCAGGGCATAGGCGTCGTCGATGTCCAGCAGGTAGCGAGGAGGACGATAGACGGAGACGAAGGTGACCACCCCCGCTGAGGTCACCACAGCCACGGCCGTCGCCTCCATCTGCCGCAACGGCGGCGTAGGTACGACATAGTGGCGGATGTTCCGCTTGACGTAGATCGCGGCGCCGCCTCCACGGGTGGGGCGGTCGTAGCGGTAGCACTTGTAGTTGGAGATGTTGGCCCGGAGACCTGCCTTCAGGTGCGTCTCCGTCACAAGAAAGATGTCGATGTTGTGAGCTTCAAGGAAGTGCTTAACTTCCAGGAGATCACGGAAGAGGCCGTCGGCGTTGTACGTTGAAATACGAAGTTCCTCGAAGCGGCGCACCCTATCCATGATGTGGGGTAGCAGCACTGCTGGTGTTAAGAACGCTTCGTATCGTGGATTCCACGGTGGCTGCCAAGGTAGCGGGCAACGCCTGGATGGCGCGGCTCATTTCGGCGACCGCCGTCATCATGGTTTGGAGTAAGGTGAAGAGGTCGTGGGAGGCGACACTCGGCTGCTGGCCGTCCTGCGGAGTGTGGTCGACGGGACGTCGGCGCTGCAACGGCGGAAAGGCGGCGGGGCCTTCTGGAACGTCCGTCGGAACGGCAGAGGACGCAGGGGCGTCTCTGCGGATGACATACGGTGCAGCAAGTGGACGTTGCCAGGCGTTAGGAGGGCGAGACTGCGAGAGTGAGGCCCGTCCCTGCTGCTGCGCCCCCGCATGGCGGAAGCTGGCAGGAGTGCTGCTGACGACAGCGGTCCTTCGGCGCCGATCCCTGGCGGTGAGCGGGGGAAGCCCCCGTTGCCGTCGACTGGCCTCCTTATGTTTAGGACACGACCTGAAGTTGGCGGGGTGTCGGCCGCCACACAGGCCACACTTCGCCGGTTCTTCTCGAGGTACCTGGCATTGCCGGCTGTCATGGGCGCCACCACACTTGACACAAACAAAAGGCATCGTACAACCACGGGCAACATGATTGAAGCCTTGGCATCGGAAGCATTGCGTCACCCCACGTGACTTGCGGAGTGTTTCGGCAGACATCACAAGCCCGCAAAGGCGGGTGACGTTGAAAATCTTCCGATGATCTGGCGTATCAGGCAGGATCACAATTCGGAGGCCTGACCGACGGTTGGTGCCCGGGATTTTGTGGTAGTCCACAATCGTGGCGGCGAAGCCCAGGTCTTCGAGTTCTTCCTTGACCCAGTCGTTAGGGAGGGACTCGAGAATCCCCCGAAGAACCACCTTCAAGGTCGGCGGCCGAACGACCGGAAACGTATAATTCGGAATGCCTTGTGCACCAAGGTAGTCCATAACGGTGGAGTAATCATCGAGGGTGGTGACAGAAAGCTTCAGCTTGTCGCCGCCAGTCTGGCGCGCGGTGAAGGGCTGCTTCAAGTGCTGCTTCAGCCACTCGTAAAATTCCTTGTAGGACGAGGGCAGCTGCAGCACGATCGGCGGAATGCGCTTCTGCTGCTGCGGCGGCGGCTGCTGCTGCTGCGCCTGATGCTGGAGACTGGGCTGAGCCGCATCGGCAGCGTCCTCAGGAATGTCATCGAATCGGTTGTGCACCGGAATATCCGCCGCCTGCGGCTGAACTTGCGCAGCACGCGCTTGACGCTTCTTCGGTGGTTTTCGGAAGCCATCATCCGTCACTTCGGCAGCGCGCGAACCACCATCAGTGCCCCTCTTCTTCCGAGAAGCCGCCGTCGACGGTGTCTGCCTCTGGACGACGTCGTCGTCGATGGAAGTATCTGAGAAATCAGCCAAATCGAGGTCCATATTCGAAGCCGGGTCCGTCATAATCTTATTCCTCTCTTCCATAGCCCTGGTCGTCATAGGTGGGGGGCCGGATGGGGCCGCCGACGGGGCAAGCCCTGCCGGACGGCGATCCGCCACACCCTTCGCTCCGCGCACGTCTGTCTGCTGCGACATTTCGCACTCGAATGGTAGCAAGCGCGGGAGGCGCGGCGCGGCGGCGCGCAGAGTGGCGGCCGCTCTCTCGGCCGTCCGCGCCCGCCCGCGACACTGGCTGGGCCCATTCGAGGGGGACGACCTGACAACCGTACGTGGCCCTCCCTCATGGAACGCCGGTCCGCGAGGATCCAGCCCGGTGTTACAGTGGCCGATGCACTGAAGGGCATCTCCCACCCACGGGCTACTGCAGCTGCCGAGGTGCCAAGCGTCCCGCCGCCTCTTCCGCGTCAGGACCGCCAGCCAGCTTCTCCTTCACCCACTGCGGTGCCTACTGTTGGGCTTCACGACGTTTTCCAGCTGCTGCAGCATCTGACCACGATGGTGACCGAGTTGACCAACGCCATCGTCAACCTGCCTGCAACCATCGCCGCCACGGTGGAGGCGACGATCTCACGCAGCCTTCAGGCTCCTACTGCAGACACTTCAGTAGCCCAGCATGCCTAGACGCCGCCGCTTGGATGATTTCCGCATCGTGGCTTATAACGCCGCCAACCTCACCTACGACCTTGAGGAGCTCCGGCAGTTCTTGTTTGAACATGACGTGGACATATGCCTGGTGAATGAGACGTTTCTCAAACCAGGCATCCGCTCCAACATCGCAAAGTACCGATGCTTTCGGACCGACAGACCGACGCAGGGGGGTGGCACGGCGATCTTCATCCGCTCCTCCATCCCGCATTGTGAAATTCAACCGCCTGCCATCGGGTCTATTGAAGTTACTGCTGTCCAGGTTGAAACAGCCACTGGACCAGTCACGTTCATGGCTGTCTACCGGAGCCCTCGCCGCCAGCTCCTCATCGATGATGCCCGTCTCCTTCTACGGACTCCAGGCAACTATTTCATCGCAGGTGACCTTAATTGCAAACATGCGGCCTGGAATTCATTGGTCACCAATCGTAATGGGCGCCTTCTACTCCAGGCCACTGAAGAGGTGAACGCGTATGTCTGTGGGCCCGTGGAGCCGACGTGTTATCCTAGCAGAGGGAGGCCCGACATTCTTGACATCGCCATTACTCGGGGACTTAATCAGTTCCTGACTGCTGAAGTCCTTCACGAACTGAACTCCGACCATCTGCCCGTTCTCTTTCAACTGGACGTCGCCCCGGCGCAGAGTCCGGGCCACCTCAATTTTAACCACACGGATTGGCCCTGCTTCCAGCGACGAGTTACTGCAGCCCTGCAGCGACAGGTGGATGGCGTCGGCGTTCACGAGGCCTCTGCAGCCCAGTTTGCTGATACACTCACAGCAGCTCTGGTGGGAGCGACGCCCCGCCCGCGCACCAGCACAGTCGCATCTTCCGCTCTCCCGGCGGAAATCCTCCAGGACATCCGCACCCGTAATCGCCTCTGCAAGGAATGGCGTGTGACCAGGGACCCACAGCTGAAGCGCCACATCAACAGCCTGCGCCGTGACATCAAGGCCGCAATTGTCCAGCATAAGAATCGACGCTGGGCTGAGAAACTGCAGGCGTTCACCCCTGACCCCATGCACTGGAATGCGGTCCGCTTTTTTACGAAGCGCAGGACACGGATGCCCCCTCTTGCAACACCGACTGGGACGGCCTATCTACATGAGGATAAGGCGAATCTCCTTGCGGACATCTTTCAGGAGAATTTTACCCCCCTTCAAGAAGATGTGGACCAGCTACACGTCGACCAGGTTGACGCAGCAGTGCAGACCATCCTCCACGGGGACGGGGAGGAGGACCGTGACGACATACCACCTATTTCAGTGGCCGAAGTCCGTGCAAGCATCAAGGCTCTCCCGGCGTCCAAGGCTCCAGGTGTTGACGACATTACCGGCCGGGTCCTGAAGAACCTGCCGCTCCTGGCTGTGGTTCATCTCACTGCCATCTTCAATTGGGTTCTGCGGACTCGCACCTACCCTGCAGCGTGGAAGCACTCCATCGTTATTGCTGTTCCTAAGCCGGGCAAGGATCGGAAGGACCCAAAATCCTACCGGCCTATCAGTTTGCTTCCGCACATCAGCAAGCTGTTTGAGCGGCTTCTTCTTCAGCGACTCCGGACCATCCTGGATATTCGGGAAATCCTCCCCCCGGAACAGTTTGGATTCCGCAGCGGCCACTCCACGACCCAGCAGATTGTACGTGTTGTGGAGTACATCACTCGCGCCTTCAACAACCGGGAATACTGTGGAGCGGTTCTTCTAGATGTCACGAAGGCCTTTGACAGTGTTTGGCATGCTGGACTTCTCTGGAAGATGGACCACCTTGGGTTTCCCCGAGCGTACGTGCGCCTCATTGCGTCGTACCTGCAGCACCGTACTTTCGCTGTCCGCGTTGATGCGGCTCTCTCCACTGCCAGACCTATCGTCGCCGGGGTGCCGCAGGGCTCCGTCCTGGGCCCCGTCCTTTATACTATATTTACCTCGGACCTTCCGACGTCGCCCCGAGTGGAGAAAGCCGTCTACGCCGACGATACGATGCTCTACACCAGGAGCCGGTGGCATGCCGCCATGCATTCCCGGTTGCAGCAGGCATGCGACGACCTCGAGATCTGGGCAGCTCGCTGGCGCATCCGGTTCAACCCCCTGAAGACGCAGGCCATCGTCTTTACGAGGAAGACGACGATGCCGGCCCCGCCACTTCGACTCTATGGGACCGCCCTCCCCTGGCAGAAGACCGTCCGGTACCTGGGCGTTATCATGGACGATCGCCTACTGTGGAAGCCACACATCGACGCTGTGCGTGCCAAAGTCCACCAGCGGATGGGTGCGCTGTACCCATTCCTTAATGAAGGGTCTGCCCTCTCCATCCGGAATGGCCTCCTCATCTTCTGCTTATTTATACGACCAATTGTGGACTATGCGTGTGAGGCCTGGGGCAATGCGGCTCCCACGCATATTCAGCGTCTTCAGGCGCAACAGAATAAGATCCTCCGGCGGGTCTTCCATGTACACCCGCAGTTTCCGCATCACTACCTCCACCATGCAGCTGATGAACTGGAAGTGATGCCCCGCATCCAGCAGAATGCCAGCCGTTTTTACCGACGGTCGCGCGCCTCTGCCAATCCCCTCATTCGAGACGTTGGCGCACCTCAAGATGTTCGGGACCGCTATCAGCGGCCTGTTGCACTCCTCGACCGCTGAGACTCGGGAGTGCACCAAACGGACGCTGCTTGCAGCTCCGTCCCTATGATTTTCTTTTATGATCCCGCATACCCCGATGCCATACACCAAATAAAGAAGTTCAACACACCCTTTCTCCTCTGACGAATGCAGGCAATGCCGTCAGGTAAATCCTGTGTTGCTCTCCTCTTCTTGGGACATAACGACTGGCGGATGGAGGGGGACGACCGGTCGAGTGCGGACGCGTTGCTGCCGCACGCTGCCGGACGATACTTCGAGCGCGCTACGCTTGCCGTAGCGGGGCAAAATTGTTGTGTGCGTTGCGCATGCGTAACGCAAGCAAAATTGTCGTGTGTGTGGGTGCGCACGCTTAGCGATTGCGCCGCATTATTGTCGTGTGGTGACACGGGCCTGGTCCCTTTGTCGTGCAGCTGCCGCCGGTCTACTGGCGGCGCGGTGGCGGCGAGGGCCGTGGTTTTCTTGTTCAATCGTCGTCTGATCTGCCTCCGTAGTGATCCGTTCAGACACTGCCGCAGGGCATCCTCCCTGCTCCCCCGAGAGTAGGGAAATTCCTACGTCAGGGCCCGTGGTGCTACCCGGTAACCCGCGCGTAGTCAATGTTAGGGCTGGCACTGCTCAGGGAAACCTAACGGTGCCAACGAGCGAGCAACCAGTGCCCCTTGGCAGTGCATGTCAGGCTTCTAGGACCGCTAGATCAGACATATTGGGTAAGCCCAAAGTCCCAGTCCGCTGCGGCACCCAGGCCCTGGGTACCCGCGGCCAATCCTCCACAAGCATAACCAAGGCAAAAACACGTTTACAAGATACGGACGTAATGCCAGCACCTAAGCGTCCGGCCCCAAGCCGGCTCGCTGAGGAAAACGAGACCCCAAACAGCGATGACATGGAAGTAGGGGGGGAAACCGTTGTAGCCAACATCCCCACATCAAACAGCTTCGCGCCGATCGCTTCCGACGGCGTGGAAGCGGTCGAAGCGACGCCAGCCCGTCCCTCGACCTCTGGCGCGCAAGCGCAACAAAAACAGAGACGGGAGAAAGTGCCTCCCATTATTGCCACTATCCAAAATGGGACCATGAAACTCATAAAAGAGGTCGCCCCACAATTAAAAGGGGGACTCAATACGTCATGCAAAGGGTCGTCGGTGAAATTTCAACCGTCGACACCTCCTGACTTCAGATTTCTTGTGGAGTATTTCACACAAAAGAAAATCCCCTTCCACACATTTCCGGTAACGGAAAAAAACGCATATAAGGCGGTGATTAAGGGTCTCCCGCGAGACACCGATCCCGCCGAAATAAAAGAACTCCTCATTGAGCGCAAATACAAAGTCATTGAGGTAAAACAGGAAACGCGCGCCTCTGACCCCAACAACCCCGGTGAGGGACGTAGAAAGCGTGCGCAATTCAAGGTGATCCTTCACCCAGACGAGAAGAATAGAGAGCTCTTAAGGACCGAGCTCTTCATGAACTGTAAAGTCACCATTGAGAAATACCAACAGCCTGAAGGCCCTGTACAGTGCCACCAATGCCAACAGCTGTTCCACACTGCGGAACAATGCCACCACCCCCCAAAATGCGTCAAGTGCGCCGGGCCGCACTTGACAAACGCGTGCAAAAAGAGCCGAAAGACCCCAGCAAAATGCGCGCTGTGCGAGGGCGATCACCCGGCGAACTACAGCCGCTGCCCCGCACGCATACAGCTAATGGCTACCCGTCCACCCCGGTCGGCAAACGGCGTGGCGCTGACGCGGGGCGCTTCTGCGGGGTCGGCGCAGCCTGCCTCTGCGGCCAAGGCGCCGACAGCTAGCTCTGCCGCCACCAGCAGTCGCGGAGCGACTGCGCCGGGGCGAGAGGCCTTTCCCTCGCTACCCCCACCACGCGCCCCGACGGCTGCCGCCGCCTGGCCACCCCCTCCACGCCACCAGCGCACTCAGGCGCCCGCAGCTGCCGCGCCGCCTCAGTGGGCTGCTGGCCAGCAACCAGGGACGCCGCTCGGCGTCTTTGACGAGCTGCGCCAACTGTTTGCGGGCTTCAGCCTAGCAAACATAATGTACACAATTAGGGACACCATGGCGCGCGTGCGGGCGGCGCCTGATGGCCTCAGCAAATTCATGGCCCTCGCTGAGGGAGCTATGACATTATTTGAAACTTTTAATGGATCCCCCTAGATCCAGAAAAGTCTCAATATTAAACTTTAACGCCAATGGCGTAAAACCTCAAAAACAGTTGCTAGAAGAATTTCTCGACCGGCATGACATCGATGTTGTGTGCCTGACAGAGACCCACCTTAAGCCCGAGGACCGCTTCTCCGTCCGTAACTATGTCATACATAGAGCCGACCGCGTAGGCCGCGCAGGTGGCGGAGTGGCGATCCTTGTGAAAGGCAGGCGGTGCTTTCGCACCGTGGACTTACCTCAGACACCCAGCATCGAGGCGGCCGGTATAGAAATAAAAATCAGAAACACAACATACATTGTAATTTCCGCGTACCACTCCCCAGCCACCACTATACTGCAACAGGACCTTCAGGCACTGCTCGGTACTGGCGCTCGTGTAATTGTGGGGGGGGACCTCAACTCGAAGCATAGGGCCTTTGGCTGCCGCGCCGAGAACTGTAGTGGCGTGAGGTTGCATAGACTCGTCGAGAGGCGTGCCGCCCTCAGCGTCATCGCACCCGACGAGCCTACGCATATCCCTGCGGACCCGACAAAAAACCCGGATATCCTGGATATTTTTGTCGTTAAAAACTTTGCTCTCGATGCGACGGTCACAGTGCACCACGAGCTGAACTCCGATCATAATCCGGTCGTTCTGGACATAGCCAGTGTCGAAGACGATGCCGGGAGGATGGCAAGAACAGAAGTTATAACAAACTGGGACCGATATAAATACCTGGTGGGTGAGCACGTGGAGGAAATCCCGCAGATGGAGACAACAGGAGAAATTGACGACGCAATAGCGAACTTCACAGACGTCCTCCACGCCTGTGCTCGTGCTACTAGCGTCAGACTCACTACAGAGCCGGGCGCCAGGGACCTGCCCCCTGACATCTGGGACCTCATAGTCGCCAAACGCAGGCTGCGTAAGCAGTGGCAGCGTCACCGCGACCCCACTGACCGCCGCCTGCTGCGGAGGCTTGAGGACCAGGTGAAACTCCGACTGCAGGAGCACAGGAGCCACTGCTGGGAGGAGATGTTACAAACCGCCGAAACAGAGAACAGTAAACGCAAGATCTGGCAAATAGCCCGGCAGCGGAAAGCCCCCACCAGAGAGAACAGGCCACTCCATGGCGAGAACGGACTAGCTTACGAAGACCAAGAAAAGGCGGAAATAATGGCAAAATCACTAGAGTCACAATTCCGAACTCACGTCATCGATGATGACGAGAGTGAGAGGCAGGAAAGAATAGTCATCGGACGAGTGACTCAGATAAGAAATTCGCGCCCAAACACAGAATTCGTGCCCGTTAACGAACCGACAATAAGTGCACTCATCAAGCGACAGGGAAACCACAAGGCTCCTGGCCCTGACCGCATCCGCACCCCACTCCTAAAGCACCTTCCGCCTCCCGCCATAACATTTCTGGTAAGCGTCTTCAACGCTTGCCTAAAACTCACCTACTTCCCCTCAGCGTGGAAAACTGCTAAGGTAATCACCCTCCCCAAACCTAACAAAAACCTTCTCCTACCTGAAAGTTACAGACCAATTTCCTTACTCACTGGCATGAGTAAAATCCTTGAGCTGCTTATACTCACAACCCTCCAGAAATTCCTTACTGACAACAACATCCTGTTGCCTGAGCAGTTTGGATTCCGCGCTGAGCACTCCACAGTCCAACAATGCCTGCGCTTGGTTGAACACGCTTGTCTGGCCAGGGCAAAGAGAGAATCCACAGGAGCAGTATTCCTGGACATAGAGAAAGCATTCGACCGCGTCTGGCACGATGGCCTAATATTTAAACTAGATCACATAGGGTGCCCAGAACATATAATAAAGATCATTGACTCATTTCTTGCGGAGCGTCACTTCTTCGTAAGAAATGGGACGGGATTGAGCCAGATGCGACCGATTGCGGCCGGAGTTCCCCAGGGTTCGGTTTTAGGTCCAGTCCTATACTCCATTTACACGAACGACATACCGAAGCAGGTCGGCGGGGAGATCGCTCTCTACGCCGACGACACAGCCATCTACAGGAGTAGCCGCAACCTTGAATTCATACGACGAAAGCTGCAAGCCCACCTCGACTCCATAACGCAGTGGTGCAATTTATGGAAAATTAAAATCAATCCAAACAAAACCCAGGCCATATACTTCACAACCAGGCTAAAACTCCCTGACCAGCAACTAACAATTGGGGGTCGGGACCTAGCCTGGCGAAATTGCATCACATATCTCGGGATGGAGATCGACAGCCGCCTCACATGGAGGCAACACATAAAGAAAGCGGCAAACAAAGGGTGCGCGCTCCTGTCCCAACTATACCCTCTTCTGAAGGGTGAAGGACTCACCTTGAAATGCAAAATGCTTCTCTGGCGCCAACTCATGCTTCCGGTCATCTTGTATGGTTCGGAAGTGTGGTCAATGGCGTCAGACACCTCACTCTTAAGGCTACAACGGCTACAAAATAAAACCTTCCGGGTAATCTCAGGTGCTGACAGATACGTCCGGAACACACATATCAGAGAATTCCTAGAACAGCCCACCATCTATTCCCTCATAAAGGAAAAATCTGCCAAACTTTATGAGAGAACACAAGCATCGCCCCATCACCTCATTCAAAATTTAGGCTGCGAACACCCAAACCTTCAACATAAGAGACCTAAATTAACCCTCACGCGCCACTTTAGGGACATTTAAAACACACAAACACACACCCAGAACAAACATTTACTCAAAAACACGCACACAAACCAAACCACCAACTTCATGAACCCTCTAGCGCATTTCTAGAAGTCAGACGGGCACAGCCCAGTGGTACTTCATTACAAAAGTGCAAACAGAAGGCATTCAAATTCTCTGCTCCGCTGCTGTGCTGTGCTTGCGTGCCTGCCGTCCCGCTCGCTCTCGCTCTCGCTGTGTGTTACGCGCGTCGTCGAAATGGCAGATCAGGCGGCTACGAACGAGACTGCTGCGGCACCCGCCGCCACCGGCACTACGAAGAAGGCCAAGTCTGCGTCGTCTGCGAAGAAGCCGCGCGCCAAGCCTGCGCACCCGCGCACCTCTGAGATGGTGACGGCCGCCATCAAGAGTCTGAAGGAGCGCGGCGGGTCGTCGCTGCAGGCGATCAAGAAGTACATAGCCGCGCACTACAAGCTGGACGCGGAGAAGCTGGCGCCGTTTATCAAGAAGTACCTCAAGTCGGCCGTCGTGGCGGGCGAGCTGGTGCAGACGAAGGGGAAGGGCGCGTCCGGCTCGTTCAAGCTTGCCGGCGCCGGCGGCGGGGGGGCGGCCGAGGGCGGCAAGGCTCGTGCTGGCGGTGCCAAGAAGAAGCGCGCCGCTCCGGCCAGCAAGGAGAAGAAGGGCGCCCGTGCGGCCGGCGCAAAGAAGGCTGGTGGCGTGAAGGCGGCGACCGGTCGGAAGGCGGGCGCCGCCAAGAAGGCGTCTGCGGCGTCGGCCGCTCCCGCGGGTGCGAAGAAGGCGGCTGCGGCCAAGCCGGCCAAGGCCAAGTCGCCGTCGAAGGCGAAGAAGGCCGCCAAGGTTCCGACGAAGAAGCCGAAGGCGCCGCGCCCGAAGAAGGCGACGACGCCGTCTAAGGCGAAGGCTTCGCCCAAGAAGAAGAAGTAGAGTAGAGGAGAAAGAGATGGGAAAGGAAGGGTTTGGCGCTTGACTCCGTCGTCCCCACCCCCCGTCGTCGTCTAGTGGCGCGCAAGAGACGCGCGGCCCAAAACGGCCCTTCTCAGGGCCATCAAAGCACGTCGGGGAAGGTTTTGATTGTCGTGTTGCGTTTGGTGTGGGTGTCTGTCTGGCGTTTCTGTATGCCCGTGGGGATGCTGTTTGCGTGCCGCGGTGGTTGGATTGCGGGGGTCGGTGGCGGGTGTGGGCGGCGGTAGCGGTAAGCGGTGTTGTTGTTGTTGTTGTTGTTGTTGTTGTTGTCGTGGTTGATTGTCGCCGTGTTTGTGGCGGCGGCCGACGGTTGGTTTTCTGTCACGTTGTTTTGTTTGAATACGTTGGTTGGCTTGCCTGCGTTCGTTCTTCTCGGATGTCTGTCTTGTCGAGTCGTGTCTGGTCTTTGTTTTGTTCCTTTGTGTGTGTTATGTTTTGCAACGGGGGGCACGTTGAGATGTGGAAGGAGTCGGCGGGGATTTCGGTGGCGTGTAGAGCGAGCGAGCGCGCCTGCCTGGCCGTTGGCCGTCGGAGTGGAGTGCGGGGTTTTTTGTTTTCGAAACGAAAGCGGCGGCCGGCCAGCCACCCGTGCGGTGTGACGTCGGCCGTTGGGTATTGTGCGCTTGGAGCGCCGGGGAGGGATGATGTGTGATTGTTGCGCGCTGCTAGCAGGCAGGCAGGCAGGCAGGCAGGCAGAGTGAGCGGGTGTGGCGGACGGACGGGAAGTGGCGGTTTTTGTTTTTGGGTTGCGGGGCGAGAGGCAGGCGACCGACAAAGTTTGCTCGCGACGGAGAGATGTTAGTGGCCCTGAAAAGGGCCGTTTTTGTTTGTGCGGTGCGGTGCCGCTTCGCGGTTTAGGCGCGCTCGCCGCGGATGCGGCGCGCGAGCTGGATGTCCTTGGGCATGATGGTGACGCGCTTGGCGTGGATTGCGCACAGGTTGGTGTCTTCGAAGAGGCCGACGAGGTAGGCCTCGCTGGCCTCCTGCAGGGCCATGACTGCGGAGCTCTGGAAGCGCAGGTCGGTCTTGAAGTCCTGGGCGATCTCGCGCACTAGGCGCTGGAATGGCAGCTTGCGGATGAGCAGCTCTGTGCTCTTCTGGTAGCGCCTGATTTCTCGCAGGGCGACGGTGCCCGGCCTGTAGCGGTGGGGCTTCTTGACGCCTCCGGTGGCGGGCGCGCTCTTCCTCGCCGCCTTGGTGGCGAGCTGTTTGCGCGGCGCCTTTCCGCCGGTGGACTTGCGGGCCGTTTGCTTTGTGCGGGCCATAGCGGTAGCGGAGCGGCGTGCGTGGAGGTTAGGTGCGGCGCGGCGTCCGGTGCTGCCTTGACAACGGGCCCGCGCGCCTCCGTGCTGCGCTTATATGCCCTCGGTTGCGCGTGGTGGGGGGAGGGCGGGCCAGAGTCTATATAGGGGGGCGGCGGGCGCGCCGGGCGCAGACCGTAGCCGACTCGCCAGCCGCTGCAGCTGCTGTTTGTGCACGTTTTGCTTTGCCCGAGGAAGGAAGGATGACAGGCCGCGGCAAGGGAGGAAAGGGGCTCGGCAAGGGTGGCGCCAAGCGGCACCGCAAGGTGTTGCGCGACAACATCCAGGGCATCACGAAGCCCGCCATCCGCCGCCTGGCTCGCAGGGGCGGCGTGAAGCGCATCTCTGGTCTGATCTACGAGGAGACCCGCGGGGTGCTGAAGGTGTTCCTGGAGAACGTGATCCGCGACGCGGTGACGTACACTGAGCACGCCAAGCGCAAGACTGTGACGGCCATGGACGTGGTGTACGCCCTGAAGAGGCAGGGGCGCACCCTGTACGGTTTCGGCGGTTAGGCTGCGTCGTAGCGGGCGCTGGCCTTCCCGCGGCCGTGCTTGTGGGTGGGAGAGACTAGAAAACGGCCCTTTTCAGGGCCACCACACTGTTCGGAAGTTGAAAAGTGCGAAAGAGTCTGTGTTGTTGCTGCTGCGTGTGTGCGCTGTGTTGTTTGTTTGTTTCTTTCTCTCTTTCTTTCTTTGTTTCTTTCTTTCCGTTTGAGCGACGTGATGTGACTGGGAGGGGAGAAGGAAAGGAAACGTGTCATGTGGCTGGCTGTGTGTGGAGCTGCTTCGTTTGTGTGTCTTTGTATCGATCGCGACGGAGATGGCGGGCTGTGTGTTGTTGTGCGAGAGGCGGTGATTATTTGCTTGCGTGGTTTGGCTCTGTGTGTTTGCGGCGGCGTTGGGGTTTCCGAGGCAAGGCGTGTGGGCATAGGCGGCCGGATCAGCTGTTTCGTTCGTGTCGACGGCCGTTGCGCGCGGGAGTGGAGGGCGGTGTGTCGACACGCCTCCCTTTAACAATGGTCATTATTGCTGCCGTTGTCGTTTGGAAGGCGACTGCGACCGTGCAAAATGTGTGTGTGTGTGTGTGTGTGTGTGTGTGTGTGTGTGTGTGTGTGTGTGTGTGTGTGTGTGTGTGTTGGGCCACACGGGCTGTGTGGACGACAAGATGGCGGACGTGCGCCGGCGGCGGCTGTGCTGTGAAAGTGCAAAGTTAAAACAAAACAAGGTGCGGCGAGGACGACTGAAATTTTGCTTTGGACGTAGGTTTGTGTGGTGGCCCTGAAAAGGGCCGATTGTTGTGGGCCGAGCCGGCAAAGCGCGTTGCGTGCAGGGGAGCACGCGGCGCTGCGATTGCCTGGCCTCCTTTAGGCCTTCTTCTCGGTCTTCTTTGGCAGCAGGACGGCCTGGATGTTGGGCAGGACACCACCCTGTGCGATGGTGACGCCCGACAGGAGCTTGTTGAGCTCCTCGTCGTTGCGGATGGCAAGCTGCAGGTGGCGCGGGATGATGCGCGTCTTCTTGTTGTCGCGGGCCGCGTTTCCGGCCAGCTCGAGCACCTCAGCCGCGAGGTACTCCATGACGGCGGCGAGGTAGACGGGCGCCCCGGCGCCGACGCGCTCTGCGTAGTTTCCCTTGCGCAGGAGGCGGTGGATTCTGCCGACCGGGAACTGGAGCCCAGCCCTGCTTGAGCGGGACTTTGACTTGCCCTTGACTTTGCCTCCCTTTCCGCGTCCGGACATGGCGATGGGCTAGCGACGGTGCACACGAAACGGAAACGAAAACGACCGGTGCGAGCGGCAGCGAGTCGAGCAGCGGAGTGCGTGCCGGCGCAGCCGGGGTGGGGGTGCTTTATGGGCTCGGGTGCGGCGGCCGGTTGCGCGCGCGCCCCATTGGTCGGCGGCCGCAACAGGGCGAGCTGGTAAAGGTGCGGCGGCGGCTGGCGGCGGGTGCCACTGTGTGGGGAGACGCTGACTAGAGCGGAGCGCTTGCTACTGGTGTTGCTGCTGCCGTACGTTCGTTCGAGATGCCGCCCAAGACTAGCGGGAAGGCCGCCAAGAAGGCTGGCAAGGCGCAGAAGAACATTTCGAAGGGCGACAAGAAGAAGAAGCGCAAGAGGAAGGAGAGCTATGCCATCTACATCTACAAGGTGCTGAAGCAGGTGCACCCTGACACGGGCATCTCGTCGAAGGCGATGAGCATCATGAACAGCTTCGTGAACGACATTTTCGAGCGCATTGCGGCCGAGGCTTCTCGCCTGGCGCACTACAACAAGCGCTCGACCATCACGTCCCGCGAGATCCAGACCGCTGTGCGGCTGTTGCTGCCTGGCGAGCTGGCCAAGCACGCCGTGAGCGAGGGCACGAAGGCGGTGACCAAGTACACGAGCTCCAAGTAAGGAGGTGGCTCTGGAATGGAAGGAAGGAAGGATGGAGAAGGCTCCTCCGTTGCGAGAGCGGCAAAACGGCCCTTTTCAGGGCCACCAACTTGCCTTTTGCGGGAAGGGCGGAATTGTTGTTGTTGTTGTTGTTGTTGTTTGTGTGGACGGCTGTGATGTATGTGTGCATTTTGATTGTGGGTGGGGGGGGCGCGTCAAAGCGTGTTGCGGGGTACGGCCACGAGGTTGGTCGCCGTGGCGTGGAATGGTGGCACGCCTCGTTGGAGTGGTTTTGACCCATTGGTGTTGGTGTTGGTGTGTGTTACCTGTCTGCGAGGGGGGACAGTGCGATCGGCGACTTTTGTGTCACCGTAACGACGGCCGTTTGCGGGTTTGTTTTTTTTTTTTTTGCACATCATACATGGCGAGGGTGAAATGTGAAATGTTTTTGTTTGGTTTGTTTTTTTTTTCTTTGCCGCCCACTATTCCCTTTGCTGTACGCCGAGTTTGACAATGGTGCGACGTAACTGCAGCGTGGAGGTGTGTGAGTGACGTTGAAATGAACGTGCCATTAAGACGCATTGTTGTTGTATTGTACTGTACGTGTACGGCGACACGCACGATGATGTACCATTCGACTCTGATTTTTGATAGCCGTGTCTGACTGATTGCGTACGACGCACGCACACCGATGTCGTCATTCAAGATGCACGCGTGTCCAGTGCAGTACAGTAAGCGCGACGCTAGACGACGACGACGACGACGACGACGACGACGACGACGACGGCGGCGGCGGTCGTCGTCGTTTGTTTGGCGAATGTCTGTACACGTGTTTGTCTGTGTCCATCCGGTATGTATTTGTTTGTTTGAAAGTGTTTTGTGTGTCGGTGACGTGGTCCGATCCGTCGCCCCCTGAGTAACTGTCGATCGGCGCGATAGACCGGCGTCACGCAACTGAACCGAAGTCTTGGGCACACCCGTCATACTGTTGTACACCGTCGCGCTGAGAACGGTAACGAAAGGTTGACTTTGATCGGTCGAATGTGTGGGCAGAACGTGAGGAATGAGGCAAGAGTGCAAGGAGGGGGGGGCAAAAGAGAGAGGAAGGGAAAAAGGGGAGAAACGCATTCGTAGAGCAACGGAACGTTCCCGTGTCGGAGGCGTATTGGAGCCGCACTGAAATGCGTTTAACGGCGGCGCGGCTGCAAGTGTCTGCCGTGGTGAACGTTACCTTTGACGGCTGCATTGGGCTTTGCTTTCGCTTTCGCTTTCCCGGATGTACGTAACGTTTGTTGATATGGTTCTGAGGAAGAGTGTATGACAGTGCCGTGCCGTCCATGTTCGTGTGCCCTCCCATTGTGTGTATGCTATTGTCTGTGTACTTGAATGATGTATGTAGGTGTTAGTGGACATGTTTTACCAGTGGGGGGAAATGGATCGTCGATAGTTGCCGTCACTCTGTCACGGTCGAGATGACGCACCCTCCGTACAGAAAGGTGTCGAGAAAGTGAGTGTGTGTGTGTGTGTGTGTGTGTGTGTGTGTGTGTGTGTGTGTGTGTGCGCGTCCGTGAATTGGCAGTGTTTGGAGGTGGGCGTGCCCTGCATGTGGCCCGGAAGGCTGTTCGTTTGGCGGTAGTGTTGTGTGGACAGGGGAGGGGCATGCGTAACGCTGCTGGCATGGCATTTCGGGAGATGGGAGGGGGCAAACGAGGAAACGAGGAGCGGCGGCCAAAGACGGGACGGGGAGGGGCGCGGTGTGGGTGGCTTGCGCCTGTGCTCGGCGTTGTGGTTTGTGCAAAAGAGGAGGAGAAAAACAATGAGTTGCCAGGGAGGGGAGCGGTGTTGTGTTGTGGTTGTCGTGGTGTAGCCGCAGACGCGGCTGTCAGTGAACGTGGCGAGACGGACGGATGCGCGGAGGGGCGGGGGCGGCGCATTTCGCCGGTGCCGTGCCGTGCCATGCCTGAAAGCCGCGTGGTCGCTGTGTTGTTGGTGGCGTGGGGGCGAGGAGAGTACCGTACGGGTGTGCTTGTGCGCCGGAAATGGCACACTGCGCCTGCCCGTCTTGGAGGCTGATGGCTGTGGTGTGGAAATGGGGCGCGGTGATGTTGAAGCAGAAAAGAAACCAAGAAAACGGAAGGCGTGATGCGGCGGTGGTGGTGAGAGCGGGAAAAACAAAACAAAAAAAAAAAAAAAGAAGGAAAAACAACAAGAAACAAAAAAGAAAACAAAAAGTCTATCAATATTAAAATGTAAATGGAAATGGAAATGGACCCAGGTATAACCTCCCTGCACAAATAGCAGAGAGTCCGATGGTAATAAAAATGTGCCAGAATGTTAACGTCCCTACAAAAGAAACCCAACGATAATATTAATGAAAGAATGAACCGTATGTAACATTGCAACAGACACAATGAAACCTGATAAATTGTATAAGGGCAGCAGCGTTGACCTTTGGCCCTGTATTCAGAATAAAAAGAGCCAAAGATTGTTACCCCAATGAAAAAGACACTGAAACACGTATGTAACATAGCAGCGATGGCGAGACATTGTAGCATCTGTGACCAGAGAGTTTGCGCTGGACTGCGCGAGTGTTGCGAGCGGTTCTCAGTCAGTCAGTCAGTCAGTCGTTGCGAGTCTGTAGCTCTGTGTAGTTGAGGGCTGTACTCTGTCAGTAGTCGTCGCGTGCAGTACGCTAATAGTCGTCATGCAGAGCGGTCGGTCAGTAGTAGGAGCCGAGTGCGGTTGTGTGATGTAGGCGGTCGGCAACACTGGTCAAGATGGTGAATAAGGTATACTGTTAATTAATATAATCATTAGATAATGAAAAATTTTATTTATTGTAATTATTCTCCAACAAGTTCCCCAATAATAATGTTTATTTCAAAAGCATTTTTCAAACATTTAATTTTTTATTGAACTAAAGAGTTCGTTGCACTTCACATTTCATTCCACTTCTTTGAAGAAAAATTTCACTAAAATCACAAAAAAAGAGAATATTATTATTTGCAATGCAGTTCCTCCAAGCGCTGCGCAACAACAAGAGCAGAAATGTGACATCCATTTATTCGGAGGTAAGACTTTAATTCTGATTGTTTTGCACAGGGCCAAAGACCGATATTTCGGTTTAATTGAAGTTTCTTGTCACTGAACGGACTTTAAATGTTGTGAAGAATTTATATTTGAGTCAGATTGCGAATTTCACATTTTTGTTGCCATTTTCAATACCTCTCATTGTGGGCGAGGTTACAATTAGCGCAATGTCCATTAGCATCCGTAAATAACATTGTCCATTATTTTAAAATTTGCGGGGAGGTTACAACACACACAAAAAAAAAAAAAAAAAAAAAAATTTGCATTTATATCCGCTCCTCAATTGTAGATACCCCTTACACAGCTGTGTGCAATGAATGAGTGCTGGCTGGTAATTAATTGCACTCCTTGGAGGGAAATGCCATAGGAAGTAGTCTTTAAAAAGTGAATGTTTTTCGTTAAAAGACAAAAGGTACTTTAGAAAAAAGTAATAGTGGGGCTTTTGTTGTTGAACAAAATAAGTACAATGAACATACGTTATCAGATTTGCGCAATGCAGCTTCACACTACCTTTTGATTATAACACAATATACTATACATCGTCCCGAACCGTGACCAGAGTCGCGAGACGAGCAGAGCACGCCGCCGACGCCCGCTCAGTACAACCGTCCACCCGCTACTACTGTCGACCGACTACTACCTCTCCCGACTCGCGCTACAATATATATAACAACTGTTCCTGGCGACCCGGTGCGTGCCACTACTGTCGTCTGGCGCGGTCCAAGCGCCGACTAGCAACGATAAATAACTCTCTGGTCAGACAGAGATGCTGTCATGCCTCGCCATCGCTCTGGTAATGAATACATACGTGTTGCAGCGTGCGTACCACCGGAACACGCAGTGGCGGAGCCAAAGACTGTGTTGTCGAGGTCGAGTGCGAGCGGGAAGAGAGGCAGCGTCGGCACGGAGATGCAAGCGAGCGCGAGACGCACGGGGGCTGCGGCGTGGCGCGTTTGCGGTCGGCGCCTTTGGTGGCAACGGCCGGGACAAGCAGCGGTGTATGGTGTGGTGCGGGGCGGACAGGGGCGGCGGTGGACGGGGAGGAGGCGGCGCGACGACGGCATGGGGGCGAAAACGGGACGGGGGACGGCGGATGCTGAGAGGCGTCACGCGCGGACAGGACACAGACACAGAGACACACAGATTGGAAAGGGAGGGTGCGCGGTAGTAGTTGGGAATGTGCGTACCGTGCGGGATGGGAGTGGGCGAGGAACACGGTCGTGGCCCCCTGTTTTTTGGGTGCGTGTGATGACGTCGGTGTGTTGTGGGAAGGGAAGGTGCTGTGGCGGCGGCGCGTAATGGGCGTAGGCCGAAAAGAGAAAGGAACGTGGGCAGTGTGTTGGCAAGCGTCGGTTCGACTGCGACGTTGATGGGCAGGGCAAGGTTAATGGTGGTAGGAGTAGGCGTGTGGGCGCAAAAAATCTGCCGCTGCAGGCGGTGCCGTAACCGCCATGGCGGGAAGGAGAGAGAGAGGGCCAAAGAAAGAAAGAAAGAAAGAAGAAAACAAAAAAAAAACAAAAAAAAAAAAAGGAGGCGGGGGCGAAAGTGGAGAGGCGGTGGTGTGAGAAGGGCGGGGGCGGAAGGAAGGCAGGAAGGACAAGAGGCGAGGCGACGGCTTGCTTTGTGTATCGGTCGGTCTCTGGCTATGCTTCGTTTTCTGCAGCAGGGTCGGTGCGCGGCGTGGCTCGCGGCAGTGGGAACGCCTGGTGGCTGGACGGCCAGCAATGCGGTTGGATGGGCGGCCACAGCACCGCACCTGTGCCCGAGGAGGAGACGCTGGCGGCGGGCCCTGAGGTGAGGCCGGCTCGGCTGGGGCTGTGGATGTGTAGGTGTGCGCCGCTGCTGCAACAACGAGTAAAACGCGAGAAGAAGGGATGGCGGTAGAGAGAGAGAAAAAAAAAAGGTCGTGTTGTGTTGATGCGCAGGCAGACGCGTACAGAGAGACGAGCCCGGTCTGCAGCAGGGTGTGGCCGTGCCGAGTGCAGAGCAGCGGCGGCTCGGTTCGGTTCGGTTCGGCCCGGCCCGGCGGGCCGCGCTGTTGTCGCGGACGTGAGCGCCCCCTGGCGGGTGGCCGGAGTCGGCGCGGCGTGTTGGACGTGTGGCTGGTGGCAGTGCACAATTTGCGAGTGGCTGGCGGTGTGGTGTGGCGGTTGGCGCGTCGGGCGGCGGAGAGAGAGAGAGAGAGAGAGAGAGGGAGGAGAGGTATGTGTTGCGGGCGCCCTTTGCTGCGCTGCGTCGTTGCGTGTGCCGTACAGGGCGGGCGCTTGTCGACTGTGTGGGCGGTGTGGCGAATTGGCGTGAAACGGCTGCCGAGAGGTGTGTGGTAGCGAGCCGGTCGTTGTCAGTGCGAAGGGGAATGTGCGTGCGTTTGGCGGTTTCGGTGTGCTTTTTGCGGCGTGAGAGTGGGAATTAGTGGGGCCGGCTGTTGTGTTGGTTCCTTGTGTCTTGTGTCGCGTAGCTTGATGGCAACGTGGAAGGACGCCGGTTTCGTTTCGAGCCTTGCGTGTGGTTGTCGACGTTGACTGGTTGGCGTGTGCCGATGCACGTGCATGTGTGGGTCGCGAGTGCGTTTTTGGCTGTGTGTGTGTGTGTGTGTGTGTTTTGGGGGGGAAGGGGGAGGCGGTGGTGAAAGTGCAGTCGTTGCCACGGGCGTCGTCGGGTGGGGCTGGGGCTGTGCGTCGTGGCGGAAAGGTGGTAGGTTGCGGGAAGCGAGCCCGTCGTTGACGGTGTCGCGTGAGTTGTGAATCGAGTGGGGCGCGGGGCGCGGGACAGGAGCAGCGTGCCGCTGCGTCGTGGTCGTCAGCAGAGGCTGTGCGTGTGCTTGTCCTTTTTGTGGGCGGTTCGTGCGAGGCGTTTTTGTTTTGTGTTGCCCTAGTTGTTAGTTTATTTTCTTTGTGTTTGTTATTTTGAGACGACGACTGGTTGGTGGCGTGCGCGCGAAGTGGCGGTGTGCGCTTCCCGTGTCGTTTGTGTTGTTTTGTTTTTGTTTTGTTTTTTTTTGCACTGGGCCCCGGGGGGTGGGTGGGTGGGTGGGTGGGTGGGTGGGTGCGTGCGTGCGTGTGTGTCGATTGCCGGCTGGCGAAAGGTGCGCCATCGGCGGGGTGGGTCGCCGGCACAAGTAGAGGCGGCGGCGTTGTTGCTGTTGTTGTGTGGTGTTTGTTTTGTTCGGCTGTGTCGGCGAGCTGTGTTGCGGTGCGTGTGAATGGTGGTGCAAAAGTGCTGGCGTTGGGGCTGCGACTGCGACGGCGGCGAGCCGCGGGCGCGCATGATAGTGATGTTGTGAACAGCGGCTGTGTACGGTAGTGGTGTTGTTGTAGCACGACGTGCATCCGGGCCGGCGCGGAAAGCGCAGTTGCGGGCGGTTGCCCTTCGGTGCCAGCCATGTCGCGTGAGCGGCGGGTTGCTCTGGTGTCGACACGTGGTGCTCTGGGTTGTTGTGTGGTGCCCTTTGGCCGGTGGGGGTGGTTCGCGTGTGTCTCGTTCGCGCTCGGTATCTGGTCGTGGTCGTGCTGCTCCCCCGTCTGTCGGCGGTTTTCGACGTCGTCTGTACGTTTTTGTTCGTTTGCGGCGTGCCTGCCGACGTCGCCCCGTCGCGACCTTTCAACCGAAAGTGTGGCGCCCGAAGGTGAACGAACGTAACCCTGACCTCGGCGCTTTACGCTGAGCCGAGCGAACCGAACCTAACCTGTGGTGTGGCGAGGTGAGCTCAGCCTGTGAGCCCCTAACGTCTACGTACGGTAAGCTGTCCGGCTCACGCCTCACGTTTGAACGCTTTTTTAACCTACGTTTGACGCTTCTTAACCTAGCACTGACCCCTTAACCTAACGTGTAACCTAACCTAACCTAACCTAACCTAGCCTAGCCTCTGACGCCTGACGTGTTTGAATGCTTAACCTAAGTTTGACGCTTAACCTAACCCAAGTCCCCTTAACCTAACCCATGTCCACCTAACCTAACCTAACCTAACCTAGACGTGTAAACGTAATGTGTAACGCGTAACGTGTAAGGTCGGCTGGCGTGTGTGCTGACGGCAGATTGGGTTGGTCTGTAGATTCGGATTGCGGTTTGCCTCGGTCGAGGGGTTGGGTCGGAAGCGGCGAGGGGCGGCGGCGCCTGTTGCGCAGGCGGCGTCCGTTTGCGGCGGGCAATTGTTGAGAAACGGCTGTGAATGTTGGCGGGCGAGAGGAGGAGGACGGCGCGCGATGTGGCCCGACGGCTGCGGGCCGATCGGGAAACGGCGGGAGGGCGACGGAAGGCGATGGGGCGGCGGAGGCGCGTTTGCACGGCCGTCATCGCCGCACGCCTCGGCTTGTGTGGCTGTGGCGCCGGCCGCGCTGGCCGGGCTGCCGCGGCGACGGTGTGGGAGTTTTGCCGAAGGTTTGGCCATTGTGGCGGGTCGTCGGCTGGGGCTGTGGGGGCGGCATTTGGGCGGGGGCGGCGATTCTCGGCGGGCCGACCCAGGCTGTAGCGCGCGGTAGCTGCAGTTTGGCCGTGGTTTGCGGCGCTGCCGTGGCGACTGGTTGGCGACTGTGGTGTGGCTGTGTGTAGCCCCATCCTCGGTGGTTTGAAAGGCGCGGGCGGTTGTGGCGCAGGTTTGGGGCTGCTCCGCACAGGCTGTCGGACGTTGGGCGGTAGCAAGCGCGGGAGGCGCGGCGCGGCGGCGCGCAGAGTGGCGGCCGCTCTCTCGGCCGTCCGCGCCCGCCCGCGACACTGGCTGGGCCCTTGTGATTCTCTGCTCCGCTGCTGTGCTGTGCTTGCGTGCCTGCCGTCCCGCTCGCTCTCGCTCTCGCTGTGTGTTACGCGCGTCGTCGAAATGGCAGATCAGGCGGCTACGAACGAGACTGCTGCGGCACCCGCCGCCACCGGCACTACGAAGAAGGCCAAGTCTGCGTCGTCTGCGAAGAAGCCGCGCGCCAAGCCTGCGCACCCGCGCACCTCTGAGATGGTGACGGCCGCCATCAAGAGTCTGAAGGAGCGCGGCGGGTCGTCGCTGCAGGCGATCAAGAAGTACATAGCCGCGCACTACAAGCTGGACGCGGAGAAGCTGGCGCCGTTTATCAAGAAGTACCTCAAGTCGGCCGTCGTGGCGGGCGAGCTGGTGCAGACGAAGGGGAAGGGCGCGTCCGGCTCGTTCAAGCTTGCCGGCGCCGGCGGCGGGGGGGCGGCCGAGGGCGGCAAGGCTCGTGCTGGCGGTGCCAAGAAGAAGCGCGCCGCTCCGGCCAGCAAGGAGAAGAAGGGCGCCCGTGCGGCCGGCGCAAAGAAGGCTGGTGGCGTGAAGGCGGCGACCGGTCGGAAGGCGGGCGCCGCCAAGAAGGCGTCTGCGGCGTCGGCCGCTCCCGCGGGTGCGAAGAAGGCGGCTGCGGCCAAGCCGGCCAAGGCCAAGTCGCCGTCGAAGGCGAAGAAGGCCGCCAAGGTTCCGACGAAGAAGCCGAAGGCGCCGCGCCCGAAGAAGGCGACGACGCCGTCTAAGGCGAAGGCTTCGCCCAAGAAGAAGAAGTAGAGTAGAGGAGAAAGAGATGGGAAAGGAAGGGTTTGGCGCTTGACTCCGTCGTCCCCACCCCCCGTCGTCGTCTAGTGGCGCGCAAGAGACGCGCGGCCCAAAACGGCCCTTCTCAGGGCCATCAAAGCACGTCGGGGAAGGTTTTGATTGTCGTGTTGCGTTTGGTGTGGGTGTCTGTCTGGCGTTTCTGTATGCCCGTGGGGATGCTGTTTGCGTGCCGCGGTGGTTGGATTGCGGGGGTCGGTGGCGGGTGTGGGCGGCGGTAGCGGTAAGCGGTGTTGTTGTTGTTGTTGTTGTTGTTGTTGTCGTGGTTGATTGTCGCCGTGTTTGTGGCGGCGGCCGACGGTTGGTTTTCTGTCACGTTGTTTTGTTTGAATACGTTGGTTGGCTTGCCTGCGTTCGTTCTTCTCGGATGTCTGTCTTGTCGAGTCGTGTCTGGTCTTTGTTTTGTTCCTTTGTGTGTGTTATGTTTTGCAACGGGGGGCACGTTGAGATGTGGAAGGAGTCGGCGGGGATTTCGGTGGCGTGTAGAGCGAGCGAGCGCGCCTGCCTGGCCGTTGGCCGTCGGAGTGGAGTGCGGGGTTTTTTGTTTTCGAAACGAAAGCGGCGGCCGGCCAGCCACCCGTGCGGTGTGACGTCGGCCGTTGGGTATTGTGCGCTTGGAGCGCCGGGGAGGGATGATGTGTGATTGTTGCGCGCTGCTAGCAGGCAGGCAGGCAGGCAGGCAGGCAGAGTGAGCGGGTGTGGCGGACGGACGGGAAGTGGCGGTTTTTGTTTTTGGGTTGCGGGGCGAGAGGCAGGCGACCGACAAAGTTTGCTCGCGACGGAGAGATGTTAGTGGCCCTGAAAAGGGCCGTTTTTGTTTGTGCGGTGCGGTGCCGCGGCGCGGTTTAGGCGCGCTCGCCGCGGATGCGGCGCGCGAGCTGGATGTCCTTGGGCATGATGGTGACGCGCTTGGCGTGGATTGCGCACAGGTTGGTGTCTTCGAAGAGGCCGACGAGGTAGGCCTCGCTGGCCTCCTGCAGGGCCATGACTGCGGAGCTCTGGAAGCGCAGGTCGGTCTTGAAGTCCTGGGCGATCTCGCGCACTAGGCGCTGGAATGGCAGCTTGTGGATGAGCAGCTCTGTGCTCTTCTGGTAGCGCCTGATTTCTCGCAGGGCGACGGTGCCCGGCCTGTAGCGGTGGGGCTTCTTGACGCCTCCGGTGGCGGGCGCGCTCTTCCTCGCCGCCTTGGTGGCGAGCTGTTTGCGCGGCGCCTTTCCGCCGGTGGACTTGCGGGCCGTTTGCTTTGTGCGGGCCATAGCGGTAGCGGAGCGGCGTGCGTGGAGGTTAGGTGCGGCGCGGCGTCCGGTGCTGCCTTGACAACGGGCCCGCGCGCCTCCGTGCTGCGCTTATATGCCCTCGGTTGCGCGTGGTGGGGGGAGGGCGGGCCAGAGTCTATATAGGGGGGCGGCGGGCGCGCCCGTCTGACCCGCCGTCTACGACGACTCGGCCACCGAACCCGGACCTCGAGTCGGGAGAAGATGACGATGTCATCGTCAACTTGGCAGATTTCCTGCCCACGAAGAACGGGCAAAGTACGTCGGCCAGCGCACCGCATCTCCCAGAGGGCGGGCGGCGCAAACGGCCGATGTCCACTGCTCAAGTCGGCGCCAGAAAGGCAGTGAAGAAGAGGAGGCAACCTACTGTCTCTACCACGGGAGGCAGAAGACGCGCCATCCGTGACGACAGCGTGGTAGGCGCCACCTGGACGACCGTTTCGTCCCGACGGGCGGCCAGACCCAGGGCGACGCCTTCCCCGCCTCCCACATCGACTGCAAACCGCTTCGGCGCGCTTGCAGACGACGAGAGGCCGGAGCAGCCAACGACCTCGCAGACGGCGCCCACGACCGCTGCACAGGTTGGCTGCTCAGACGACGAAGAAGAGACGGCCCCCACCACCGGGCAGTCTCATCGACGGCCGCCGCCGATAGTCTTTGAGGTGGCCAAAGACTACAAGCGTTTCCTGCAGCTCGTCAGGCAGTGGACGACTGCCGATTTCACGCTGCGAGCTGCTTCTGGAAACCTTGTGCGGCTGCAAGTTAGTAATACGCAGGATTATATGAAGGTGACGTCGGAGGCGTCGAACCAGGGCCTGCACTGGTACACGCACGCCGCCGTCCCCGAGAGGCTGCTAAAGGTGGTCGTCAAGGGCTTCCCCATGGCGGCTGAACCTGACCTGCTAAAAGAAGAGCTGGCGGACCTTGACTTTCACGTCAGGAACGTGACGCGGGTCAAGTCCCACGTCAGCCACAAAGAGTCGCCCTCTCTGCTGGTGATTGCCACCGACACACCGGAGAACAGGCGGCTCTTCGAGCTGAAGAAGGTGGCCAACACATCGGTCACCGCGGAGGGCCTCAAGCAGAAGAGGGGGCTCGTACAGTGCTTCCGCTGCCAGGGGATGGGACACGTGGCTCGCCACTGTTCCTTTCCCGAGGCATGCGTGAAGTGCGCAGGCCCCCACGCAAGTGGGCTATGCCCACTTCCCAGGACGCACACACCCAAGTGTGCAAACTGCGGCGGCCCGCATGTGGCGAGTTATCGTGGCTGTGAAGTCTTCAAAGCTGCGATTGCTCGCCAGCGCGGGCAGCCAGCACAGAAGTCTGCCGGCCGCTCCCTCCGCCGTCCGCGCCCAGGCGCAAAACCGGCGAGGCGGCAGGCAACAGCGACTACCCAGAGGACAACCGCAGGCGCTAACAACGTCCCCACCACGGCGGGGAACAGAAGAAGGCGCATCCGCGCCAACAAACGTGCCCGAGAGGGCACGCCTGAAGCTGAGCGCGTTTCCCCCCACAAGGGGAAATTGCGCAAAGGAGACGCCACAGCAACGGACGGTGGCAAGAGTGGCAACACGACTGCCACCGCCTGTCAACCTGCTGCGCCAAGGCGAGACGCTGCACCTGCAGCGAATGAAGACACCCTGGCAGCAGCCGTCTCCGCACTGTCTGTGGCGATCGACAAGGTGGCAAGCCTTGCCGACACGCTGCAGCGAGTTGCGGAGGCCATGCTGACGGCCACACAAGCGGCGGCTAAGCAGCAGCCGAAGTGAGGCGCTCCCTGCGCCGTCCGCGCCGGGAGGAGTGCAGTCGGCCCGCCGAGGGCCAACACCGTTGTCCGCACACGCGGCCAACACAGAAGGCTATTAAACCTGAAAAGGGCAACTAGAAGACAAGAATAAGAAGAGAAGAACCGAAGAAAAACAACTAGTCGAAAGAAGATATGGAGGCAATGCAGGGGAAGCCTGCAAATACTCCGGCCACCAGGGTTAGATGGCAAACCCTGAAGAAGATGCTCTAGCTGGCCGGGCGCAGACCGTAGCCGACTCGCCAGCCGCTGCAGCTGCTGTTTGTGCACGTTTTGCTTTGCCCGAGGAAGGAAGGATGACAGGCCGCGGCAAGGGAGGAAAGGGGCTCGGCAAGGGTGGCGCCAAGCGGCACCGCAAGGTGTTGCGCGACAACATCCAGGGCATCACGAAGCCCGCCATCCGCCGCCTGGCTCGCAGGGGCGGCGTGAAGCGCATCTCTGGTCTGATCTACGAGGAGACCCGCGGGGTGCTGAAGGTGTTCCTGGAGAACGTGATCCGCGACGCGGTGACGTACACTGAGCACGCCAAGCGCAAGACTGTGACGGCCATGGACGTGGTGTACGCCCTGAAGAGGCAGGGGCGCACCCTGTACGGTTTCGGCGGTTAGGCTGCGTCGCAGCGGGCGCTGGCCTTCCCGCGGCCGTGCTTGTGGGTGGGAGAGACTAGAAAACGGCCCTTTTCAGGGCCACCACACTGTTCGGAAGTTGAAAAGTGCGAAAGAGTCTGTGTTGTTGCTGCTGCGTGTGTGCGCTGTGTTGTTTGTTTGTTTCTTTCTCTCTTTCTTTCTTTGTTTCTTTCTTTCCGTTTGAGCGACGTGATGTGACTGGGAGGGGAGAAGGAAAGGAAACGTGTCATGTGGCTGGCTGTGTGTGGAGCTGCTTCGTTTGTGTGTCTTTGTATCGATCGCGACGGAGATGGCGGGCTGTGTGTTGTTGTGCGAGAGGCGGTGATTATTTGCTTGCGTGGTTTGGCTCTGTGTGTTTGCGGCGGCGTTGGGGTTTCCGAGGCAAGGCGTGTGGGCATAGGCGGCCGGATCAGCTGTTTCGTTCGTGTCGACGGCCGTTGCGCGCGGGAGTGGAGGGCGGTGTGTCGACACGCCTCCCTTTAACAATGGTCATTATTGCTGCCGTTGTCGTTTGGAAGGCGACTGCGACCGTGCAAAATGTGTGTGTGTGTGTGTGTGTGTGTGTGTGTGTGTGTGTGTGTGTGTGTGTTGGGCCACACGGGCTGTGTGGACGACAAGATGGCGGACGTGCGCCGGCGGCGGCTGTGCTGTGAAAGTGCAAAGTTAAAACAAAACAAGGTGCGGCGAGGACGACTGAAATTTTGCTTTGGACGTAGGTTTGTGTGGTGGCCCTGAAAAGGGCCGATTGTTGTGGGCCGAGCCGGCAAAGCGCGTTGCGTGCAGGGGAGCACGCGGCGCTGCGATTGCCTGGCCTCCTTTAGGCCTTCTTCTCGGTCTTCTTTGGCAGCAGGACGGCCTGGATGTTGGGCAGGACACCACCCTGTGCGATGGTGACGCCCGACAGGAGCTTGTTGAGCTCCTCGTCGTTGCGGATGGCAAGCTGCAGGTGGCGCGGGATGATGCGCGTCTTCTTGTTGTCGCGGGCCGCGTTTCCGGCCAGCTCGAGCACCTCAGCCGCGAGGTACTCCATGACGGCGGCGAGGTAGACGGGCGCCCCGGCGCCGACGCGCTCTGCGTAGTTTCCCTTGCGCAGGAGGCGGTGGATTCTGCCGACCGGGAACTGGAGCCCAGCCCTGCTTGAGCGGGACTTTGACTTGCCCTTGACTTTGCCTCCCTTTCCGCGTCCGGACATGGCGATGGGCTAGCGACGGTGCACACGAAACGGAAACGAAAACGACCGGTGCGAGCGGCAGCGAGTCGAGCAGCGGAGTGCGTGCCGGCGCACAGTCTCGCACAGTCTTGGAGATCACGGACTTCCTCGGTCCGGTGGTGACGGAGGCTAAGCAGCGATGCTGCTGTTCCTCCTTAGCTGCTCAGGTGTTGTCAGGATGGCCTCTCGATGGGGTGGGCCTCTTGCTACTTCGCAGGTTTGACTGGCGAAGTAGACGGTTTCTGGCATAATACGTGCATGAAGTCTGGATTCTGTTCAATGAATCGGTTCATTCCTTCCATAGTGAAGTTCTTCTCGAGCTCTTGGAATTGCTGGTATGCTGGATGCTGTTGTATTTCTGGGCGAACATCCCCAGCCGCCGCGCCCCAGGCTGAGACCACAAAGATGTGTTCCCAGTCCGCGGGCGTGAAGACAGGGTGTTGATTGATGATGGCCAGGTCCTTCCTCGATACCAGTCCTCTAAGACCCTTGTTGTTCCTCACTGGTCCGTAAGGCTGGTGAGGAAGGGCCGGTTTCGTCCTATCGGGTGGAGTAAATGGGTAGGGGTTGTCAAGGTGTGGGTATGTCCCGTCACGAAGAGACGCGGCGATCTTCTGCAGCACAGGCCGAACGCTGTGCTCCGTAGGTAGCGGCAGGCATTCAGTTACCGTCGCGGCAAGTGGTGCTGTCACAGTGTGCGTCTCCTCGTCGTGTGCCCGCGGCTCGACCTCCCCGTCGGGAGGGAGAGCAGGCTGCTCCACTTCAATGTCCATGGGTGCTTCCGGTCCGCCCGTCACGTTGACTGGCGGCGCTGGTGGCTCCGTTTGAGTGGAGGCGTCAACCCCCGCTGACCGACTCGCAGTGGAGCTGGCGGTGGGAGTAGCCGTCTTCCTAAGGACCCGCAGCTCCTCACGCAGCTGTTGCAGCTGGCGGTGAACAGCCGCGAGTTCCTCCCTCATGGCGGCCCTCTCGGCCGCGAGCGCGGTGTGGAAGGCGGCTAGTGCGTCGTCCGTGGCGGCTTCGCGGCGGCACGATCCACCACCCTCGCGGGAGCGGGGGGGTGGGGCGTCCGTCTCGACGCCACGTGCCGTTGCAGGGCGTGGGGCGGCCATCTTGCGTCTGTAGCCCCGCACGTAGGCGCAGCTGCGCGAGTTTGCGGCGTGGGCACCGCCGCAATTCACGCACTTGGCAGCCGCGTCGCGGGGCTTGGTGCAGTTACGTGTATCATGCGCCTCAGCACACTTCAGACACGCTAATGTGCCCCTGCACACTTTAGCGATGTGCCCCATTCTTTGGCACTTAAAGCATTGTTGCTCGGTGCGCTGTTTCCTCTTCGGGCGCCGTCTGCGTCCGCTGTCGTTGCCGATGGCATCGGCCAGGAGTTCCAGCGCGGCCACAATCTTGCTGCCCTTCCTACGTCCAGCCATGACGTATCGCGTCGCGTCTCGTGCGTGCGTGCGTCGTGTCGCGTGTCGCGTGCGTGCGTCGCGTCGCGTCGTCGCGTGCGTGCGTCGCGTGCGTCGCGTCGCGTGCGTGCCGGCGCAGCCGGGGTGGGGGTGCTTTATGGGCTCGGGTGCGGCGGCCGGTTGCGCGCGCGCCCCATTGGTCGGCGGCCGCAACAGGGCGAGCTGGTAAAGGTGCGGCGGCGGCTGGCGGCGGGTGCCACTGTGTGGGGAGACGCTGACTAGAGCGGAGCGCTTGCTACTGGTGTTGCTGCTGCCGTACGTTCGTTCGAGATGCCGCCCAAGACTAGCGGGAAGGCCGCCAAGAAGGCTGGCAAGGCGCAGAAGAACATTTCGAAGGGCGACAAGAAGAAGAAGCGCAAGAGGAAGGAGAGCTATGCCATCTACATCTACAAGGTGCTGAAGCAGGTGCACCCTGACACGGGCATCTCGTCGAAGGCGATGAGCATCATGAACAGCTTCGTGAACGACATTTTCGAGCGCATTGCGGCCGAGGCTTCTCGCCTGGCGCACTACAACAAGCGCTCGACCATCACGTCCCGCGAGATCCAGACCGCTGTGCGGCTGTTGCTGCCTGGCGAGCTGGCCAAGCACGCCGTGAGCGAGGGCACGAAGGCGGTGACCAAGTACACGAGCTCCAAGTAAGGAGGTGGCTCTGGAATGGAAGGAAGGAAGGATGGAGAAGGCTCCTCCGTTGCGAGAGCGGCAAAACGGCCCTTTTCAGGGCCACCAACTTGCCTTTTGCGGGAAGGTCGGAATTGTTGTTGTTGTTGTTGTTGTTGTTTGTGTGGACGGCTGTGATGTATGTGTGCATTTTGATTGTGGGTGGGGGGGGCGCGTCAAAGCGTGTTGCGGGGTACGGCCACGAGGTTGGTCGCCGTGGCGTGGAATGGTGGCACGCCTCGTTGGAGTGGTTTTGACCCATTGGTGTTGGTGTTGGTGTGTGTTACCTGTCTGCGAGGGGGGACAGTGCGATCGGCGACTTTTGTGTCACCGTAACGACGGCCGTTTGCGGGTTTGTTTTTTTTTTTTTTGCACATCATACATGGCGAGGGTGAAATGTGAAATGTTTTTGTTTGGTTTGTTTTTTTTTTCTTTGCCGCCCACTATTCCCTTTGCTGTACGCCGAGTTTGACAATGGTGCGACGTAACTGCAGCGTGGAGGTGTGTGAGTGACGTTGAAATGAACGTGCCATTAAGACGCATTGTTGTTGTATTGTACTGTACGTGTATGGCGACACGCACGATGATGTACCATTCGACTCTGATTTTTGATAGCCGTGTCTGACTGATTGCGTACGACGCACGCACACCGATGTCGTCATTCAAGATGCACGCGTGTCCAGTGCAGTACAGTAAGCGCGACGCTAGACGACGACGACGACGACGACGACGACGACGACGACGACGGCGGCGGCGGTCGTCGTCGTTTGTTTGGCGAATGTCTGTACACGTGTTTGTCTGTGTCCATCCGGTATGTATTTGTTTGTTTGAAAGTGTTTTGTGTGTCGGTGACGTGGTCCGATCCGTCGCCCCCTGAGTAACTGTCGATCGGCGCGATAGACCGGCGTCACGCAACTGAACCGAAGTCTTGGGCACACCCGTCATACTGTTGTACACCGTCGCGCTGAGAACGGTAACGAAAGGTTGACTTTGATCGGTCGAATGTGTGGGCAGAACGTGAGGAATGAGGCAAGAGTGCAAGGAGGGGGGGCAAAAGAGAGAGGAAGGGAAAAAGGGGAGAAACGCATTCGTAGAGCAACGGAACGTTCCCGTGTCGGAGGCGTATTGGAGCCGCACTGAAATGCGTTTAACGGCGGCGCGGCTGCAAGTGTCTGCCGTGGTGAACGTTACCTTTGACGGCTGCATTGGGCTTTGCTTTCGCTTTCGCTTTCCCGGATGTACGTAACGTTTGTTGATATGGTTCTGAGGAAGAGTGTATGACAGTGCCGTGCCGTCCATGTTCGTGTGCCCTCCCATTGTGTGTATGCTATTGTCTGTGTACTTGAATGATGTATGTAGGTGTTAGTGGACATGTTTTACCAGTGGGGGGAAATGGATCGTCGATAGTTGCCGTCACTCTGTCACGGTCGAGATGACGCACCCTCCGTACAGAAAGGTGTCGAGAAAGTGAGTGTGTGTGTGTGTGTGTGTGTGTGTGTGTGTGTGTGCGCGTCCGTGAATTGGCAGTGTTTGGAGGTGGGCGTGCCCTGCATGTGGCCCGGAAGGCTGTTCGTTTGGCGGTAGTGTTGTGTGGACAGGGGAGGGGCATGCGTAACGCTGCTGGCATGGCATTTCGGGAGATGGGAGGGGGCAAACGAGGAAACGAGGAGCGGCGGCCAAAGACGGGACGGGGAGGGGCGCGGTGTGGGTGGCTTGCGCCTGTGCTCGGCGTTGTGGTTTGTGCAAAAGAGGAGGAGAAAAACAATGAGTTGCCAGGGAGGGGAGCGGTGTTGTGTTGTGGTTGTCGTGGTGTAGCCGCAGACGCGGCTGTCAGTGAACGTGGCGAGACGGACGGATGCGCGGAGGGGCGGGGGCGGCGCATTTCGCCGGTGCCGTGCCGTGCCATGCCTGAAAGCCGCGTGGTCGCTGTGTTGTTGGTGGCGTGGGGGCGAGGAGAGTACCGTACGGGTGTGCTTGTGCGCCGGAAATGGCACACTGCGCCTGCCCGTCTTGGAGGCTGATGGCTGTGGTGTGGAAATGGGGCGCGGTGATGTTGAAGCAGAAAAGAAACCAAGAAAACGGAAGGCGTGATGCGGCGGTGGTGGTGAGAGCGGGAAAAACAAAACAAAAAAAAAAAAGAAGGAAAAACAACAAGAAACAAAAAAGAAAACAAAAAGTCTATCAATATTAAAATGTAAATGGAAATGGAAATGGACCCAGGTATAACCTCCCTGCACAAATAGCAGAGAGTCCGATGGTAATAAAAATGTGCCAGAATGTTAACGTCCCTACAAAAGAAACCCAACGATAATATTAATGAAAGAATGAACCGTATGTAACATTGCAACAGACACAATGAAACCTGATAAATTGTATAAGGGCAGCAGCGTTGACCTTTGGCCCTGTATTCAGAATAAAAAGAGCCAAAGATTGTTACCCCAATGAAAAAGACACTGAAACACGTATGTAACATAGCAGCGATGGCGAGACATTGTAGCATCTGTGACCAGAGAGTTTGCGCTGGACTGCGCGAGTGTTGCGAGCGGTTCTCAGTCAGTCAGTCAGTCAGTCGTTGCGAGTCTGTAGCTCTGTGTAGTTGAGGGCTGTACTCTGTCAGTAGTCGTCGCGTGCAGTACGCTAATAGTCGTCATGCAGAGCGGTCGGTCAGTAGTAGGAGCCGAGTGCGGTTGTGTGATGTAGGCGGTCGGCAACACTGGTCAAGATGGTGAATAAGGTATACTGTTAATTAATATAATCATTAGATAATGAAAAATTTTATTTATTGTAATTATTCTCCAACAAGTTCCCCAATAATAATGTTTATTTCAAAAGCATTTTTCAAACATTTAATTTTTTATTGAACTAAAGAGTTCGTTGCACTTCACATTTCATTCCACTTCTTTGAAGAAAAATTTCACTAAAATCACAAAAAAAGAGAATATTATTATTTGCAATGCAGTTCCTCCAAGCGCTGCGCAACAACAAGAGCAGAAATGTGACATCCATTTATTCGGAGGTAAGACTTTAATTCTGATTGTTTTGCACAGGGCCAAAGACCGATATTTCGGTTTAATTGAAGTTTCTTGTCACTGAACGGACTTTAAATGTTGTGAAGAATTTATATTTGAGTCAGATTGCGAATTTCACATTTTTGTTGCCATTTTCAATACCTCTCATTGTGGGCGAGGTTACAATTAGCGCAATGTCCATTAGCATCCGTAAATAACATTGTCCATTATTTTAAAATTTGCGGGGAGGTTACAACACACACAAAAAAAAAAAAAAAAAAAAATTTGCATTTATATCCGCTCCTCAATTGTAGATACCCCTTACACAGCTGTGTGCAATGAATGAGTGCTGGCTGGTAATTAATTGCACTCCTTGGAGGGAAATGCCATAGGAAGTAGTCTTTAAAAAGTGAATGTTTTTCGTTAAAAGACAAAAGGTACTTTAGAAAAAAGTAATAGTGGGGCTTTTGTTGTTGAACAAAATAAGTACAATGAACATACGTTATCAGATTTGCGCAATGCAGCTTCACACTACCTTTTGATTATAACACAATATACTATACATCGTCCCGAACCGTGACCAGAGTCGCGAGACGAGCAGAGCACGCCGCCGACGCCCGCTCAGTACAACCGTCCACCCGCTACTACTGTCGACCGACTACTACCTCTCCCGACTCGCGCTACAATATATATAACAACTGTTCCTGGCGACCCGGTGCGTGCCACTACTGTCGTCTGGCGCGGTCCAAGCGCCGACTAGCAACGATAAATAACTCTCTGGTCAGACAGAGATGCTGTCATGCCTCGCCATCGCTCTGGTAATGAATACATACGTGTTGCAGCGTGCGTACCACCGGAACACGCAGTGGCGGAGCCAAAGACTGTGTTGTCGAGGTCGAGTGCGAGCGGGAAGAGAGGCAGCGTCGGCACGGAGATGCAAGCGAGCGCGAGACGCACGGGGGCTGCGGCGTGGCGCGTTTGCGGTCGGCGCCTTTGGTGGCAACGGCCGGGACAAGCAGCGGTGTATGGTGTGGTGCGGGGCGGACAGGGGCGGCGGTGGACGGGGAGGAGGCGGCGCGACGACGGCATGGGGGCGAAAACGGGACGGGGGACGGCGGATGCTGAGAGGCGTCACGCGCGGACAGGACACAGACACAGAGACACACAGATTGGAAAGGGAGGGTGCGCGGTAGTAGTTGGGAATGTGCGTACCGTGCGGGATGGGAGTGGGCGAGGAACACGGTCGTGGCCCCCTGTTTTTTGGGTGCGTGTGATGACGTCGGTGTGTTGTGGGAAGGGAAGGTGCTGTGGCGGCGGCGCGTAATGGGCGTAGGCCGAAAAGAGAAAGGAACGTGGGCAGTGTGTTGGCAAGCGTCGGTTCGACTGCGACGTTGATGGGCAGGGCAAGGTTAATGGTGGTAGGAGTAGGCGTGTGGGCGCAAAAAATCTGCCGCTGCAGGCGGTGCCGTAACCGCCATGGCGGGAAGGAGAGAGAGAGGGCCAAAGAAAGAAAGAAAGAAAGAAGAAAACAAAAAAAAAACAAAAAAAAAAAAGGAGGCGGGGGCGAAAGTGGAGAGGCGGTGGTGTGAGAAGGGCGGGGGCGGAAGGAAGGCAGGAAGGACAAGAGGCGAGGCGACGGCTTGCTTTGTGTATCGGTCGGTCTCTGGCTATGCTTCGTTTTCTGCAGCAGGGTCGGTGCGCGGCGTGGCTCGCGGCAGTGGGAACGCCTGGTGGCTGGACGGCCAGCAATGCGGTTGGATGGGCGGCCACAGCACCGCACCTGTGCCCGAGGAGGAGACGCTGGCGGCGGGCCCTGAGGTGAGGCCGGCTCGGCTGGGGCTGTGGATGTGTAGGTGTGCGCCGCTGCTGCAACAACGAGTAAAACGCGAGAAGAAGGGATGGCGGTAGAGAGAGAGAAAAAAAAAAAGGTCGTGTTGTGTTGATGCGCAGGCAGACGCGTACAGAGAGACGAGCCCGGTCTGCAGCAGGGTGTGGCCGTGCCGAGTGCAGAGCAGCGGCGGCTCGGTTCGGTTCGGTTCGGCCCGGCCCGGCGGGCCGCGCTGTTGTCGCGGACGTGAGCGCCCCCTGGCGGGTGGCCGGAGGCGGCGCGGCGTGTTGGACGTGTGGCTGGTGGCAGTGCACAATTTGCGAGTGGCTGGCGGTGTGGTGTGGCGGTTGGCGCGTCGGGCGGCGGAGAGAGAGAGAGAGAGAGAGAGAGGGAGGAGAGGTATGTGTTGCGGGCGCCCTTTGCTGCGCTGCGTCGTTGCGTGTGCCGTACAGGGCGGGCGCTTGTCGACTGTGTGGGCGGTGTGGCGAATTGGCGTGAAACGGCTGCCGAGAGGTGTGTGGTAGCGAGCCGGTCGTTGTCAGTGCGAAGGGGAATGTGCGTGCGTTTGGCGGTTTCGGTGTGCTTTTTGCGGCGTGAGAGTGGGAATTAGTGGGGCCGGCTGTTGTGTTGGTTCCTTGTGTCTTGTGTCGCGTAGCTTGATGGCAACGTGGAAGGACGCCGGTTTCGTTTCGAGCCTTGCGTGTGGTTGTCGACGTTGACTGGTTGGCGTGTGCCGATGCACGTGCATGTGTGGGTCGCGAGTGCGTTTTTGGCTGTGTGTGTGTGTGTTTTGGGGGGGAAGGGGGAGGCGGTGGTGAAAGTGCAGTCGTTGCCACGGGCGTCGTCGGGTGGGGCTGGGGCTGTGCGTCGTGGCGGAAAGGTGGTAGGTTGCGGGAAGCGAGCCCGTCGTTGACGGTGTCGCGTGAGTTGTGAATCGAGTGGGGCGCGGGGCGCGGGACAGGAGCAGCGTGCCGCTGCGTCGTGGTCGTCAGCAGAGGCTGTGCGTGTGCTTGTCCTTTTTGTGGGCGGTTCGTGCGAGGCGTTTTTGTTTTGTGTTGCCCTAGTTGTTAGTTTATTTTGTTTGTGTTTGTTATTTTGAGACGACGACTGGTTGGTGGCGTGCGCGCGAAGTGGCGGTGTGCGCTTCCCGTGTCGTTTGTGTTGTTTTGTTTTTGTTTTGTTTTTTTTTGCACTGGGCCCCGGGGGGTGGGTGGGTGGGTGGGTGGGTGGGTGGGTGCGTGCGTGCGTGTGTGTCGATTGCCGGCTGGCGAAAGGTGCGCCATCGGCGGGGTGGGTCGCCGGCACAAGTAGAGGCGGCGGCGTTGTTGCTGTTGTTGTGTGGTGTTTGTTTTGTTCGGCTGTGTCGGCGAGCTGTGTTGCGGTGCGTGTGAATGGTGGTGCAAAAGTGCTGGCGTTGGGGCTGCGACTGCGACGGCGGCGAGCCGCGGGCGCGCATGATAGTGATGTTGTGAACAGCGGCTGTGTACGGTAGTGGTGTTGTTGTAGCACGACGTGCATCCGGGCCGGCGCGGAAAGCGCAGTTGCGGGCGGTTGCCCTTCGGTGCCAGCCATGTCGCGTGAGCGGCGGGTTGCTCTGGTGTCGACACGTGGTGCTCTGGGTTGTTGTGTGGTGCCCTTTGGCCGGTGGGGGTGGTTCGCGTGTGTCTCGTTCGCGCTCGGTATCTGGTCGTGGTCGTGCTGCTCCCCCGTCTGTCGGCGGTTTTCGACGTCGTCTGTACGTTTTTGTTCGTTTGCGGCGTGCCTGCCGACGTCGCCCCGTCGCGACCTTTCAACCGAAAGTGTGGCGCCCGAAGGTGAACGAACGTAACCCTGACCTCGGCGCTTTACGCTGAGCCGAGCGAACCGAACCTAACCTGTGGTGTGGCGAGGTGAGCTCAGCCTGTGAGCCCCTAACGTCTACGTACGGTAAGCTGTCCGGCTCACGCCTCACGTTTGAACGCTTTTTTAACCTACGTTTGACGCTTCTTAACCTAGCACTGACCCCTTAACCTAACGTGTAACCTAACCTAACCTAACCTAACCTAGCCTAGCCTCCGACGCCTGACGTGTTTGAATGCTTAACCTAAGTTTGACGCTTAACCTAACCCAAGTCCCCTTAACCTAACCCATGTCCACCTAACCTAACCTAACCTAACCTAGACGTGTAAACGTAATGTGTAACGCGTAACGTGTAAGGTCGGCTGGCGTGTGTGCTGACGGCAGATTGGGTTGGTCTGTAGATTCGGATTGCGGTTTGCCTCGGTCGAGGGGTTGGGTCGGAAGCGGCGAGGGGCGGCGGCGCCTGTTGCGCAGGCGGCGTCCGTTTGCGGCGGGCAATTGTTGAGAAACGGCTGTGAATGTTGGCGGGCGAGAGGAGGAGGACGGCGCGCGATGTGGCCCGACGGCTGCGGGCCGATCGGGAAACGGCGGGAGGGCGACGGAAGGCGATGGGGCGGCGGAGGCGCGTTTGCACGGCCGTCATCGCCGCACGCCTCGGCTTGTGTGGCTGTGGCGCCGGCCGCGCTGGCCGGGCTGCCGCGGCGACGGTGTGGGAGTTTTGCCGAAGGTTTGGCCATTGTGGCGGGTCGTCGGCTGGGGCTGTGGGGGCGGCATTTGGGCGGGGGCGGCGATTCTCGGCGGGCCGACCCAGGCTGTAGCGCGCGGTAGCTGCAGTTTGGCCGTGGTTTGCGGCGCTGCCGTGGCGACTGGTTGGCGACTGTGGTGTGGCTGTGTGTAGCCCCATCCTCGGTGGTTTGAAAGGCGCGGGCGGTTGTGGCGCAGGTTTGGGGCTGCTCCGCACAGGCTGTCGGACGTTGGGCGGTAGCAAGCGCGGGAGGCGCGGCGCGGCGGCGCGCAGAGTGGCGGCCGCTCTCTCGGCCGTCCGCGCCCGCCCGCGACACTGGCTGGGCCCTTGTGATTCTCTGCTCCGCTGCTGTGCTGTGCTTGCGTGCCTGCCGTCCCGCTCGCTCTCGCTCTCGCTGTGTGTTACGCGCGTCGTCGAAATGGCAGATCAGGCGGCTACGAACGAGACTGCTGCGGCACCCGCCGCCACCGGCACTACGAAGAAGGCCAAGTCTGCGTCGTCTGCGAAGAAGCCGCGCGCCAAGCCTGCGCACCCGCGCACCTCTGAGATGGTGACGGCCGCCATCAAGAGTCTGAAGGAGCGCGGCGGGTCGTCGCTGCAGGCGATCAAGAAGTACATAGCCGCGCACTACAAGCTGGACGCGGAGAAGCTGGCGCCGTTTATCAAGAAGTACCTCAAGTCGGCCGTCGTGGCGGGCGAGCTGGTGCAGACGAAGGGGAAGGGCGCGTCCGGCTCGTTCAAGCTTGCCGGCGCCGGCGGCGGGGGGGCGGCCGAGGGCGGCAAGGCTCGTGCTGGCGGTGCCAAGAAGAAGCGCGCCGCTCCGGCCAGCAAGGAGAAGAAGGGCGCCCGTGCGGCCGGCGCAAAGAAGGCTGGTGGCGTGAAGGCGGCGACCGGTCGGAAGGCGGGCGCCGCCAAGAAGGCGTCTGCGGCGTCGGCCGCTCCCGCGGGTGCGAAGAAGGCGGCTGCGGCCAAGCCGGCCAAGGCCAAGTCGCCGTCGAAGGCGAAGAAGGCCGCCAAGGTTCCGACGAAGAAGCCGAAGGCGCCGCGCCCGAAGAAGGCGACGACGCCGTCTAAGGCGAAGGCTTCGCCCAAGAAGAAGAAGTAGAGTAGAGGAGAAAGAGATGGGAAAGGAAGGGTTTGGCGCTTGACTCCGTCGTCCCCACCCCCCGTCGTCGTCTAGTGGCGCGCAAGAGACGCGCGGCCCAAAACGGCCCTTCTCAGGGCCATCAAAGCACGTCGGGGAAGGTTTTGATTGTCGTGTTGCGTTTGGTGTGGGTGTCTGTCTGGCGTTTCTGTATGCCCGTGGGGATGCTGTTTGCGTGCCGCGGTGGTTGGATTGCGGGGGTCGGTGGCGGGTGTGGGCGGCGGTAGCGGTAAGCGGTGTTGTTGTTGTTGTTGTTGTTGTTGTTGTTGTTGTCGTGGTTGATTGTCGCCGTGTTTGTGGCGGCGGCCGACGGTTGGTTTTCTGTCACGTTGTTTTGTTTGAATACGTTGGTTGGCTTGCCTGCGTTCGTTCTTCTCGGATGTCTGTCTTGTCGAGTCGTGTCTGGTCTTTGTTTTGTTCCTTTGTGTGTGTTATGTTTTGCAACGGGGGGCACGTTGAGATGTGGAAGGAGTCGGCGGGGATTTCGGTGGCGTGTAGAGCGAGCGAGCGCGCCTGCCTGGCCGTTGGCCGTCGGAGTGGAGTGCGGGGTTTTTTGTTTTCGAAACGAAAGCGGCGGCCGGCCAGCCACCCGTGCGGTGTGACGTCGGCCGTTGGGTATTGTGCGCTTGGAGCGCCGGGGAGGGATGATGTGTGATTGTTGCGCGCTGCTAGCAGGCAGGCAGGCAGGCAGGCAGGCAGAGTGAGCGGGTGTGGCGGACGGACGGGAAGTGGCGGTTTTTGTTTTTGGGTTGCGGGGCGAGAGGCAGGCGACCGACAAAGTTTGCTCGCGACGGAGAGATGTTAGTGGCCCTGAAAAGGGCCGTTTTTGTTTGTGCGGTGCGGTGCCGCGGCGCGGTTTAGGCGCGCTCGCCGCGGATGCGGCGCGCGAGCTGGATGTCCTTGGGCATGATGGTGACGCGCTTGGCGTGGATTGCGCACAGGTTGGTGTCTTCGAAGAGGCCGACGAGGTAGGCCTCGCTGGCCTCCTGCAGGGCCATGACTGCGGAGCTCTGGAAGCGCAGGTCGGTCTTGAAGTCCTGGGCGATCTCGCGCACTAGGCGCTGGAATGGCAGCTTGCGGATGAGCAGCTCTGTGCTCTTCTGGTAGCGCCTGATTTCTCGCAGGGCGACGGTGCCCGGCCTGTAGCGGTGGGGCTTCTTGACGCCTCCGGTGGCGGGCGCGCTCTTCCTCGCCGCCTTGGTGGCGAGCTGTTTGCGCGGCGCCTTTCCGCCGGTGGACTTGCGGGCCGTTTGCTTTGTGCGGGCCATAGCGGTAGCGGAGCGGCGTGCGTGGAGGTTAGGTGCGGCGCGGCGTCCGGTGCTGCCTTGACAACGGGCCCGCGCGCCTCCGTGCTGCGCTTATATGCCCTCGGTTGCGCGTGGTGGGGGGAGGGCGGGCCAGAGTCTATATAGGGGGGCGGCGGGCGCGCCGGGCGCAGACCGTAGCCGACTCGCCAGCCGCTGCAGCTGCTGTTTGTGCACGTTTTGCTTTGCCCGAGGAAGGAAGGATGACAGGCCGCGGCAAGGGAGGAAAGGGGCTCGGCAAGGGTGGCGCCAAGCGGCACCGCAAGGTGTTGCGCGACAACATCCAGGGCATCACGAAGCCCGCCATCCGCCGCCTGGCTCGCAGGGGCGGCGTGAAGCGCATCTCTGGTCTGATCTACGAGGAGACCCGCGGGGTGCTGAAGGTGTTCCTGGAGAACGTGATCCGCGACGCGGTGACGTACACTGAGCACGCCAAGCGCAAGACTGTGACGGCCATGGACGTGGTGTACGCCCTGAAGAGGCAGGGGCGCACCCTGTACGGTTTCGGCGGTTAGGCTGCGTCGCAGCGGGCGCTGGCCTTCCCGCGGCCGTGCTTGTGGGTGGGAGAGACTAGAAAACGGCCCTTTTCAGGGCCACCACACTGTTCGGAAGTTGAAAAGTGCGAAAGAGTCTGTGTTGTTGCTGCTGCGTGTGTGCGCTGTGTTGTTTGTTTGTTTCTTTCTCTCTTTCTTTCTTTGTTTCTTTCTTTCCGTTTGAGCGACGTGATGTGACTGGGAGGGGAGAAGGAAAGGAAACGTGTCATGTGGCTGCCTGTGTGTGGAGCTGCTTCGTTTGTGTGTCTTTGTATCGATCGCGACGGAGATGGCGGGCTGTGTGTTGTTGTGCGAGAGGCGGTGATTATTTGCTTGCGTGGTTTGGCTCTGTGTGTTTGCGGCGGCGTTGGGGTTTCCGAGGCAAGGCGTGTGGGCATAGGCGGCCGGATCAGCTGTTTCGTTCGTGTCGACGGCCGTTGCGCGCGGGAGTGGAGGGCGGTGTGTCGACACGCCTCCCTTTAACAATGGTCATTATTGCTGCCGTTGTCGTTTGGAAGGCGACTGCGACCGTGCAAAATGTGTGTGTGTGTGTGTGTGTGTGTGTGTGTGTGTGTGTGTGTGTGTGTGTGTGTTGGGCCACACGGGCTGTGTGGACGACAAGATGGCGGACGTGCGCCGGCGGCGGCTGTGCTGTGAAAGTGCAAAGTTAAAACAAAACAAGGTGCGGCGAGGACGACTGAAATTTTGCTTTGGACGTAGGTTTGTGTGGTGGCCCTGAAAAGGGCCGATTGTTGTGGGCCGAGCCGGCAAAGCGCGTTGCGTGCAGGGGAGCACGCGGCGCTGCGATTGCCTGGCCTCCTTTAGGCCTTCTTCTCGGTCTTCTTTGGCAGCAGGACGGCCTGGATGTTGGGCAGGACACCACCCTGTGCGATGGTGACGCCCGACAGGAGCTTGTTGAGCTCCTCGTCGTTGCGGATGGCAAGCTGCAGGTGGCGCGGGATGATGCGCGTCTTCTTGTTGTCGCGGGCCGCGTTTCCGGCCAGCTCGAGCACCTCAGCCGCGAGGTACTCCATGACGGCGGCGAGGTAGACGGGCGCCCCGGCGCCGACGCGCTCTGCGTAGTTTCCCTTGCGCAGGAGGCGGTGGATTCTGCCGACCGGGAACTGGAGCCCAGCCCTGCTTGAGCGGGACTTTGACTTGCCCTTGACTTTGCCTCCCTTTCCGCGTCCGGACATGGCGATGGGCTAGCGACGGTGCACACGAAACGGAAACGAAAACGACCGGTGCGAGCGGCAGCGAGTCGAGCAGCGGAGTTTTTTTTTTTTTTTTTTTTTTTTTTTTTTTTTTTTTTTTTTTTCCACGTCTCTGGGATTGAGAACGTGTGGCTGTTGTTGCGCGATATAATCCGCTTTTCAGCCATGGAGGTTGGAGGATTGTAATGCTGTTTTGTCACAGTTTATTTCATTAAATGGGGATTGTTTTTTTTTTCCTTTTGTTTGGGTTCACTCCATTTCAGCTTGGGTGTATTCTTTCTTTTCTGAATATTCAATACATATTTATATTTTCTTTTTTGGTGGGTATACTCGCCCTGGCATTCGCCTTACAGCTTGAGGAAAACCACCAAAACCTCAGCTAGGGCGGAACGAATATTCAGCTATATGATAAGTTATATTCTATTCTAGCAAGTTATTTTCTTAGCCTGGTTTACTAGCCTAGTTTACTACCGCAATTCTAACTATTTTGAGTTTTTTCTATACCTTACGGACCAAGTCTCTTATTCTATCCTATTTTACTTGACTTGTTCTACATAATTTCGTCTATAATCTGATTTTGTCTATTATCTGATTTACTAGCCTAGTGTACTATTGCAGTTCTAACTATTTTGAGTTCTCTCTTTATCTTGTGGACCAGAGTCTCTCATCCTATCCTAGTTTGTTTGTCTTATACTACGTAAATATTGTCTGTTTGGTGCTCCTTAGGAGTATTTTGTCTTTTTTCTTTTACTTGTCTCTGATATCTAGCCTTCTATATCTTGTATGAGGTGTATGACTGGTGTGATGTGCTCTGGTATGTTTTCTTGAATACATTTGGCTATTGTGTATGCTGGGAGCGGGTATTGGAAGTGGGGGTACCTGAATTTCCAGTGTTTACTTGTTAGTATTTCTCTTATCGGTCCATCTGTTATAAGTCTTTGCGATCCATAGTTTGCTGTTTGGAAGCGGCATCTTTCTGGTATTGGGATGGTGTTTGTAATGGTATGAATGTCAGTGGAGGCGGTGTTTGGATTTAAACGCCCGGCAATGCGGAGATTGCGTCTGTCATGTGCCTGTACCCTGTTGGTTTGCGCTGTTGAGCTGAGCCAAGTAATTGCCGCGTATTCGAGTACGGGCCTAACGAAGCAGCTGTATGTATGGATTAAGACCCAGGGGGGGGCGCCGTAGAATTTCCCTTTTATTAGTTTAATTAAATTCATGCGGGCGCGCGCTTTGTCAATTATGAGGGAGGTGTGCGGTTGCCAACTTAGGGTGTAGTCCAGTGTGACACCTAGATATTGGGCTGTTCTTTTCGGTGGAATTTCTTTGTGCCACAGGGTTATCTTTAGGGAGTCTGGGGTCTGGTTACGTTTTTGGCAGAGATGCCTATGACGGAAGAGGATTAGTTGGCTTTTGACGGGGTTCGGTTTTATGCGCCACTTGCACATCCAACTTTCAAGTTTGTTGATGTAGTCCTTAGCGAGGGTTTGTACGTCGGCAGTTGAGGTACCGGAGCACCAGTAGGCGGTATCGTCTGCGTAGAGGGCCAGGTCTTCGCACCAAGTCTCTGGTTTCGGAATATCGGCGGTGTATAGTTTGTATAGGGTAGGGGATAGTACTGCTCCTTGTGCCACTCCCGCTTCGGGGGTGAAGGGGTCAGATAGAGTTCCTCCTACTATTACCTGCCCCTTCCGGTTGGATAGGATATTGCTGATTAGTTTGCAGATCATGGGTGGGAATCCCTGAGTCCAGAGCTTATATATGAGCCCTCTGTGCCATACCTTGTCAAATGCCCTCTCAATGTCTAGGAACAGTGCCAGAGTGCACTCACTCCTGTTTAAGGCTTCGGTAATGTGGTCAGTTATTCTGACTATGCAGTCGGTTGTAGAATGATTCCGACGGAAGCCTGCCTGTTCCTTGGGAATTACGTTGTGTCTGTCTGTGAATTTTGTTATTCTTGCGTTGATGATGAGTTCGAAGAGTTTGCCAAGAACAGGGAGAACTGATATTGGCCGATATGAGTCCGGTCGGTTGAGTGGCTTGCCCGATTTATGTATCATTGTAATTTTTGCGTGCTTCCACTGTTGTGGCACTGTTCCTAGGTATAGCGCAGCATTGAAAAGGATGGACAGAGAGGAGAGGAGAGGAAGCACAGGTGCGTTTTTGACTTGCCTCAGCGTGATGCCGTCTATTCCTGGTGCTCCGTTTTTTCCTATTTTAATGGCTGCCGTTATCTCTGTGTCGCTGATCGGCTGGGTAAGTTCGGCCTGGTCTTTGGTGGGTGCAATGGGGGATAGGGATAGGTTATCTGTGATGTTGTTTATGTTTACAGCGTGGTGGTGGTCGAATAGAGGATCTTCGGGGTATGCGTGGATTAGCGCCAGGGAGTCGCGGAATACTTGCGCTTTCCCTGGATTGTCAGCTATAATATTGTCTTCTACCACAAGCGCAGGGCTAGAGGGAGCGTGACTTGTACCTGTTATGTCTCTGAAGGATCGCCAGAATTTTCGGGGTTCTTTTGGGTTCAGAGAGCTACACTTTTCTGCCCATATCTCAGCTCGCCAGCGCTGAAGAGCGGATCTGGCTTGTCTACTTAAACGGTTCCATTCCCGCTTTAGGGCGGGGTCGAGAGTCTGTTTGAATTGTCTGTAGGTGCGTCTCTTTTCCCTGATGATGCTGAGGATATGGGGGGGGATTTTAATGGATCCTTCTCTGATGTTAATGAGGGGGACGCTGTCGCAGTAAGCTTTGTTGAATGCTTCTATAATTTTAGTGTTGTGGGCGTTCAGTTCAGGTTCGTCCGAAATCGGCGATTGAGGGAGTTCGTGTTCAAGGATTTCTGCAAATTTAGTCCAGTTCCCCTTGCTTTCAGCTCTAATAGTTTTTGTCATTGTGGGAGGTTTGGAGGTGCTGAAGGCGGTTGTGTTAAATAGTAACGGGAGGTGGTCGCTGCCCACACTGTCGCCTGTGGTGCAGTCAGAGCAGCGGTTGGCTATTCTTTCGGAGCAGAGGATGTGGTCGGGGATTGAGTATCCGTGGGAGTTTATGAAGGTTGGGGCTGAATTGTTGAGGCGGATGATAGGGAGGCTATCCAAAAGGTTTAGGAGTGAGACGCCCCTGGCGTTGGTGGCTGAGTCCCCAAAGGCTGTGTGGCGCGCATTGAAGTCCCCCATTAAAATGAATTCCCCTTTGGACGTCAGGTAGGTAATCAGTTCTGTAGGGAAGGGGTCTTGGGGGGAGATGTATACTGTCGCGATTTGCAGGTGACCCAAGTGGGGGCTGTTTGCCTTCAGTATTATCAGCTCGAGGTTGGCTAAGTGTGGCGGAGGGTCGACTCTGACAGCGGGGAAGTCGGTGCTGTGAAAGACCGCCACTCCTCCTCTGCTGGCTCGCGTTTGTAGTGTTCTATGTTGAGTCATTCTGGCGAGTTGTAGGGGGTTAGGGCCGGCGCGAACCTCGGCGAGGCCTAGGAGGCATATGCCGTTTGTGCTCACCAGTCGCTCCACTAGTGGCTGTTTTCTGTTGAAGCCATTGACATTGAGGAAAGCGAAGGTAGTTTTAATTTCATTTGGTCGCACTTCCATCTTGCGGGTGTTGTGTGGTCGGTTGTAGGGGGACTTGGGGGGTTAGGGATGGGGGGTCGTTGTCAGGGTTGATGGACGGGAAAAGGATTGTGGGCTGGATCGGGGGAGGGCTAGACTCTGCTTCAATTGCAAACCGCCTGTGTGGGCCGTGAGCGAGGATTGTTAGTTTGCGGTTAAAAAAGGATTTAGCGACCTCCGCCATAGCTTTACCTATTTGGTCGCGTCTGTCGGGAATTACATTCATCAAAACCATTGCGGTTGCCCTGATGTAGTCCTCAACGAGCACGAATTGTTGAGTGGGGGCAACAGTGTCGCAGAGCTGGGCTGGGGGGTCAGTGCAGCGTACCTCTTGAATTTTTTCAGGTGCAAGAGGGGCTTTGGGGAAATGGGGGCATATTTTGGCCAGGGAAGGGTGATCCCCTCCGCAGTTCGCGCACCTAGGTTCTTTGTTAGGACAGTCTTTTATTGGGTGGTGGCCGGCGCACTTCGAGCACTTCAGCACGTCATTACAGTCTTCGACCGTGTGCTCGTAGCTGAAGCACTTCAGACAGGTTTTTGGGAGTGCGGTTAGGGTGCGCGAGGGTTCGACTCGGTGAAACTTGCTGAACAGGCGGAAGCCATTTTTCAGGAGCCTGTCTTGCGAGTCCTTGTCGGTGGAGAATACCCTGACCAGGTCGGTTAGCTTGCCTGTTTTTTGTGACCTCACTCTGATCACGTTGTGGAACACATGGTTTTGTTCGGACAGGCCTTCTTTCACGTCCTCAATTGTGGTATCCATCTCTACTTTGGTGATTACCACCGAGTAGGACGGGAGGCGTGGGGGACGAGATGGTATCGGGTCCCTTTTGCTCAGTATGAGCTTGCAGGAGGCCCTGGGGTGGCAGTTGGGGAACAATTTGGTCTCTATGAGACGCTTCAACTCTGGCTCGCGCGATTCAATCACGGCGATTCCGTCCCGCCTGATGTACAGGTTAGAAATCGCCGTGTACGTGAACTGCTTGAGTTCGGTGTGAAGCGATTTCTGAGTGACTCCTGGGGATAGGTTGTGTAATTCTAGTTTGAATGGGGTGACCTTGGGAGGTAGGTTGTGGCTGAAGGCCGTGGTCGGGGTGGTGGGAGGGCTTGCCCTGTGGGGGGAGGGAGGAGGTGTGGTTGAGGGGCGAGTTGGGGAGGATACAATTTGCGAGTAGGATGGAGTTTGTTGGGGAGGGTTGACAGTGATCTCAAGAAGGGGGCGGGGCTGGCAGCTGTTAGGGCCGTTGCTTGGAGGAGGGGCGGGATGCGGTTCGTTGCTGCTGGATGGAAGGCTTTCTTGTGTCGGGTTACTTGCCGGTGCATGGGGGGGAGGGTTTGGGTCAGGGGCCTCTGGGGGCGGCTTAGAGGTTTTACGGGGTTTCCTTTGCATGTTTGTTGACTTGTCCTACACGCGGAGATTGTTCTAGCCTGTTCTGTTCCTTGGCCTCAGCAAACGCGGGCTGGTCTCTCCGCGGAGAGGGCCCTGGCTTGCAGAATCCCTGACTAACAGGCCCTAGATCCGGCTTTCCGGGATCGCTATCACCTCACTTCTATGACCGGACCTAAGTGTCACTGGGAGCGTAACACGCAGCACACGACAATAGAGCACTCGACACTTTGCTTTTTTACTGCGTCAGTAGACTGACGCAGTGTGCAGTTGGCAACTGCGGTGACAATGGCGAGGTCATGCTGAAGCTGTGGCGGTGCCAGGCGATCTCTGGTGGTGGCCTCGGACGTACCGCAGCGGACGTGGCGCGGAGATGCGTAATCTCCCGCAGTCGCGCGGCGACTGGTAGCCAAGTGTAGCCGGCTGCAGTAGTGGCGCGCGGCAGCTGCAGCGCGCACCCTCTAGCGGCCGGGCCGGAACTACCAGGGCAGCAGCGGCAACAGCGGCGGCGACGGCGGCGGCGGCGGCGGTGCGGAGTAGAGCGCAGGCTGCGTCCTCCCTCTCGTGCGTCTCCGCCGGCGCAGCCGGGGTGGGGGTGCTTTATGGGCTCGGGTGCGGCGGCCGGTTGCGCGCGCGCCCCATTGGTCGGCGGCCGCAACAGGGCGAGCTGGTAAAGGTGCGGCGGCGGCTGGCGGCGGGTGATTCCCGCTCACGCCGCGGAGAGTACACGTTAGGTCGTTGTCGCTGTTGGTTATCGTGATGTCGGGACGCGGAAGTGGACGCAAAGCTGCTGCCTTGGCTGAGTTGCTGCTCACGTTAGCAGGACCTGCCGGGAAGAAGAAGAAGAAGTCTACACCGCAGTGCTTTCGCTGCCAAAAGCTTGGCCACGTCGCCAAGCAATGCAGCGGAGCAGTCGCGTGCTTGAAGTGTGCGCAAGCACACGACACACGCGACTGCAAGAAGCCGAAGGACGCCCCCTGCACATGCGCCAACTGCGGTGGCGCACACGCGGCTAACGCCCGTTCCTGCGCGTACAGGAGAAATTGGCGCGGACCAGAGAAGACGCAGAAGCAAGTGACCACCACACGCGAAGAGGTGGTCACTCGCTCAGAAGACGCCATCACCAGGCGCCTCAGCGACGCCGTAGAAGAAGCCATGTCCGCCTTCAAATCCGCCATGGCGGAAGAGAGGGCGGCCATGCTGGCGGAACTGGGCGAGGCTCGGCGTCAGATTGCTGAGCTGACGCAGGAGCTTCGCTCAGCCAAGGCAGCTTCCGCCACAGCGGTCGACACCGCCAGCCAGACGACTCCTCCTCGAGAGAAGAAGTTTGCGACGGTGGCCACGCAGACCGACGTGCCTGCCGAAGGGGAGGCAACACTGCCCAAGACGGACGCAGAAGCAGAAGCGCAAGAAGAAGGGTGGGAAGAAGTCCCATTCCTCCCGCTTCCCGACATGTACAGCGCAAGCGCTGTGACGCAGAAGATAGCTGCATCGCTTCGCGATGGTACATATCCCCACCACGACAACCCTTATCCCTTCGTTCCTCCTAACCTTTCTAAACCTTCACCTCCACACCAACCAATCGAATATCCAGAAGGCCTTGTTGGTCTTTCCAAGGAGGATTACGATCTGATCAATTCCTTCCCAATTTTCACAGAGTGGCAAATGCGCTACGTCATCTTCGCTCTCGTCCACGGAGAGTATGAGAAAGCTGGATACACTGTATCCACTATCCCAACCGAGGGAGAGCCCTCAAGTAAGAAGAAGAAGAAGAAAAGTCGTCACACCGACAAATACAGAAAATAGGTTATCGGCACTCCTTGCCAGTACAGAACAACCTACAAGTCAAGAAAGAAGACTCATCAATCATCCCAGGGGAGTAAAGGCCAACAGGCCACAAACTTCCACCTGAACCTCCTCACAGTGAGGAAGTCAGAAAAGGAGCAGCAGGCAGGTGGCGGCGGGTGCCACTGTGTGGGGAGACGCTGACTAGAGCGGAGCGCTTGCTACTGGTGTTGCTGCTGCCGTACGTTCGTTCGAGATGCCGCCCAAGACTAGCGGGAAGGCCGCCAAGAAGGCTGGCAAGGCGCAGAAGAACATTTCGAAGGGCGACAAGAAGAAGAAGCGCAAGAGGAAGGAGAGCTATGCCATCTACATCTACAAGGTGCTGAAGCAGGTGCACCCTGACACGGGCATCTCGTCGAAGGCGATGAGCATCATGAACAGCTTCGTGAACGACATTTTCGAGCGCATTGCGGCCGAGGCTTCTCGCCTGGCGCACTACAACAAGCGCTCGACCATCACGTCCCGCGAGATCCAGACCGCTGTGCGGCTGTTGCTGCCTGGCGAGCTGGCCAAGCACGCCGTGAGCGAGGGCACGAAGGCGGTGACCAAGTACACGAGCTCCAAGTAAGGAGGTGGCTCTGGAATGGAAGGAAGGAAGGATGGAGAAGGCTCCTCCGTTGCGAGAGCGGCAAAACGGCCCTTTTCAGGGCCACCAACTTGCCTTTTGCGGGAAGGGCGGAATTGTTGTTGTTGTTGTTGTTGTTGTTTGTGTGGACGGCTGTGATGTATGTGTGCATTTTGATTGTGGGTGGGGGGGGCGCGTCAAAGCGTGTTGCGGGGTACGGCCACGAGGTTGGTCGCCGTGGCGTGGAATGGTGGCACGCCTCGTTGGAGTGGTTTTGACCCATTGGTGTTGGTGTTGGTGTGTGTTACCTGTCTGCGAGGGGGGACAGTGCGATCGGCGACTTTTGTGTCACCGTAACGACGGCCGTTTGCGGGTTTGTTTTTTTTTTTTTTGCACATCATACATGGCGAGGGTGAAATGTGAAATGTTTTTGTTTGGTTTGTTTTTTTTTTCTTTGCCGCCCACTATTCCCTTTGCTGTACGCCGAGTTTGACAATGGTGCGACGTAACTGCAGCGTGGAGGTGTGTGAGTGACGTTGAAATGAACGTGCCATTAAGACGCATTGTTGTTGTATTGTACTGTACGTGTACGGCGACACGCACGATGATGTACCATTCGACTCTGATTTTTGATAGCCGTGTCTGACTGATTGCGTACGACGCACGCACACCGATGTCGTCATTCAAGATGCACGCGTGTCCAGTGCAGTACAGTAAGCGCGACGCTAGACGACGACGACGACGACGACGACGACGGCGGCGGCGGTCGTCGTCGTTTGTTTGGCGAATGTCTGTACACGTGTTTGTCTGTGTCCATCCGGTATGTATTTGTTTGTTTGAAAGTGTTTTGTGTGTCGGTGACGTGGTCCGATCCGTCGCCCCCTGAGTAACTGTCGATCGGCGCGATAGACCGGCGTCACGCAACTGAACCGAAGTCTTGGGCACACCCGTCATACTGTTGTACACCGTCGCGCTGAGAACGGTAACGAAAGGTTGACTTTGATCGGTCGAATGTGTGGGCAGAACGTGAGGAATGAGGCAAGAGTGCAAGGAGGGGGGGCAAAAGAGAGAGGAAGGGAAAAAGGGGAGAAACGCATTCGTAGAGCAACGGAACGTTCCCGTGTCGGAGGCGTATTGGAGCCGCACTGAAATGCGTTTAACGGCGGCGCGGCTGCAAGTGTCTGCCGTGGTGAACGTTACCTTTGACGGCTGCATTGGGCTTTGCTTTCGCTTTCGCTTTCCCGGATGTACGTAACGTTTGTTGATATGGTTCTGAGGAAGAGTGTATGACAGTGCCGTGCCGTCCATGTTCGTGTGCCCTCCCATTGTGTGTATGCTATTGTCTGTGTACTTGAATGATGTATGTAGGTGTTAGTGGACATGTTTTACCAGTGGGGGGAAATGGATCGTCGATAGTTGCCGTCACTCTGTCACGGTCGAGATGACGCACCCTCCGTACAGAAAGGTGTCGAGAAAGTGAGTGTGTGTGTGTGTGTGTGTGTGTGTGTGTGTGTGTGTGTGTGTGTGTGTGTGCGCGTCCGTGAATTGGCAGTGTTTGGAGGTGGGCGTGCCCTGCATGTGGCCCGGAAGGCTGTTCGTTTGGCGGTAGTGTTGTGTGGACAGGGGAGGGGCATGCGTAACGCTGCTGGCATGGCATTTCGGGAGATGGGAGGGGGCAAACGAGGAAACGAGGAGCGGCGGCCAAAGACGGGACGGGGAGGGGCGCGGTGTGGGTGGCTTGCGCCTGTGCTCGGCGTTGTGGTTTGTGCAAAAGAGGAGGAGAAAAACAATGAGTTGCCAGGGAGGGGAGCGGTGTTGTGTTGTGGTTGTCGTGGTGTAGCCGCAGACGCGGCTGTCAGTGAACGTGGCGAGACGGACGGATGCGCGGAGGGGCGGGGGCGGCGCATTTCGCCGGTGCCGTGCCGTGCCATGCCTGAAAGCCGCGTGGTCGCTGTGTTGTTGGTGGCGTGGGGGCGAGGAGAGTACCGTACGGGTGTGCTTGTGCGCCGGAAATGGCACACTGCGCCTGCCCGTCTTGGAGGCTGATGGCTGTGGTGTGGAAATGGGGCGCGGTGATGTTGAAGCAGAAAAGAAACCAAGAAAACGGAAGGCGTGATGCGGCGGTGGTGGTGAGAGCGGGAAAAACAAAACAAAAAAAAAAAAAAGAAGGAAAAACAACAAGAAACAAAAAAGAAAACAAAAAGTCTATCAATATTAAAATGTAAATGGAAATGGAAATGGACCCAGGTATAACCTCCCTGCACAAATAGCAGAGAGTCCGATGGTAATAAAAATGTGCCAGAATGTTAACGTCCCTACAAAAGAAACCCAACGATAATATTAATGAAAGAATGAACCGTATGTAACATTGCAACAGACACAATGAAACCTGATAAATTGTATAAGGGCAGCAGCGTTGACCTTTGGCCCTGTATTCAGAATAAAAAGAGCCAAAGATTGTTACCCCAATGAAAAAGACACTGAAACACGTATGTAACATAGCAGCGATGGCGAGACATTGTAGCATCTGTGACCAGAGAGTTTGCGCTGGACTGCGCGAGTGTTGCGAGCGGTTCTCAGTCAGTCAGTCAGTCAGTCGTTGCGAGTCTGTAGCTCTGTGTAGTTGAGGGCTGTACTCTGTCAGTAGTCGTCGCGTGCAGTACGCTAATAGTCGTCATGCAGAGCGGTCGGTCAGTAGTAGGAGCCGAGTGCGGTTGTGTGATGTAGGCGGTCGGCAACACTGGTCAAGATGGTGAATAAGGTATACTGTTAATTAATATAATCATTAGATAATGAAAAATTTTATTTATTGTAATTATTCTCCAACAAGTTCCCCAATAATAATGTTTATTTCAAAAGCATTTTTCAAACATTTAATTTTTTATTGAACTAAAGAGTTCGTTGCACTTCACATTTCATTCCACTTCTTTGAAGAAAAATTTCACTAAAATCACAAAAAAAGAGAATATTATTATTTGCAATGCAGTTCCTCCAAGCGCTGCGCAACAACAAGAGCAGAAATGTGACATCCATTTATTCGGAGGTAAGACTTTAATTCTGATTGTTTTGCACAGGGCCAAAGACCGATATTTCGGTTTAATTGAAGTTTCTTGTCACTGAACGGACTTTAAATGTTGTGAAGAATTTATATTTGAGTCAGATTGCGAATTTCACATTTTTGTTGCCATTTTCAATACCTCTCATTGTGGGCGAGGTTACAATTAGCGCAATGTCCATTAGCATCCGTAAATAACATTGTCCATTATTTTAAAATTTGCGGGGAGGTTACAACACACACAAAAAAAAAAAAAAAAAAAAAAATTTGCATTTATATCCGCTCCTCAATTGTAGATACCCCTTACACAGCTGTGTGCAATGAATGAGTGCTGGCTGGTAATTAATTGCACTCCTTGGAGGGAAATGCCATAGGAAGTAGTCTTTAAAAAGTGAATGTTTTTCGTTAAAAGACAAAAGGTACTTTAGAAAAAAGTAATAGTGGGGCTTTTGTTGTTGAACAAAATAAGTACAATGAACATACGTTATCAGATTTGCGCAATGCAGCTTCACACTACCTTTTGATTATAACACAATATACTATACATCGTCCCGAACCGTGACCAGAGTCGCGAGACGAGCAGAGCACGCCGCCGACGCCCGCTCAGTACAACCGTCCACCCGCTACTACTGTCGACCGACTACTACCTCTCCCGACTCGCGCTACAATATATATAACAACTGTTCCTGGCGACCCGGTGCGTGCCACTACTGTCGTCTGGCGCGGTCCAAGCGCCGACTAGCAACGATAAATAACTCTCTGGTCAGACAGAGATGCTGTCATGCCTCGCCATCGCTCTGGTAATGAATACATACGTGTTGCAGCGTGCGTACCACCGGAACACGCAGTGGCGGAGCCAAAGACTGTGTTGTCGAGGTCGAGTGCGAGCGGGAAGAGAGGCAGCGTCGGCACGGAGATGCAAGCGAGCGCGAGACGCACGGGGGCTGCGGCGTGGCGCGTTTGCGGTCGGCGCCTTTGGTGGCAACGGCCGGGACAAGCAGCGGTGTATGGTGTGGTGCGGGGCGGACAGGGGCGGCGGTGGACGGGGAGGAGGCGGCGCGACGACGGCATGGGGGCGAAAACGGGACGGGGGACGGCGGATGCTGAGAGGCGTCACGCGCGGACAGGACACAGACACAGAGACACACAGATTGGAAAGGGAGGGTGCGCGGTAGTAGTTGGGAATGTGCGTACCGTGCGGGATGGGAGTGGGCGAGGAACACGGTCGTGGCCCCCTGTTTTTTGGGTGCGTGTGATGACGTCGGTGTGTTGTGGGAAGGGAAGGTGCTGTGGCGGCGGCGCGTAATGGGCGTAGGCCGAAAAGAGAAAGGAACGTGGGCAGTGTGTTGGCAAGCGTCGGTTCGACTGCGACGTTGATGGGCAGGGCAAGGTTAATGGTGGTAGGAGTAGGCGTGTGGGCGCAAAAAATCTGCCGCTGCAGGCGGTGCCGTAACCGCCATGGCGGGAAGGAGAGAGAGAGGGCCAAAGAAAGAAAGAAAGAAAGAAAGAAAGAAGAAAACAAAAAAAAAAACAAAAAAAAAAAAGGAGGCGGGGGCGAAAGTGGAGAGGCGGTGGTGTGAGAAGGGCGGGGGCGGAAGGAAGGCAGGAAGGACAAGAGGCGAGGCGACGGCTTGCTTTGTGTATCGGTCGGTCTCTGGCTATGCTTCGTTTTCTGCAGCAGGGTCGGTGCGCGGCGTGGCTCGCGGCAGTGGGAACGCCTGGTGGCTGGACGGCCAGCAATGCGGTTGGATGGGCGGCCACAGCACCGCACCTGTGCCCGAGGAGGAGACGCTGGCGGCGGGCCCTGAGGTGAGGCCGGCTCGGCTGGGGCTGTGGATGTGTAGGTGTGCGCCGCTGCTGCAACAACGAGTAAAACGCGAGAAGAAGGGATGGCGGTAGAGAGAGAGAAAAAAAAAAAGGTCGTGTTGTGTTGATGCGCAGGCAGACGCGTACAGAGAGACGAGCCCGGTCTGCAGCAGGGTGTGGCCGTGCCGAGTGCAGAGCAGCGGCGGCTCGGTTCGGTTCGGTTCGGCCCGGCCCGGCGGGCCGCGCTGTTGTCGCGGACGTGAGCGCCCCCTGGCGGGTGGCCGGAGGCGGCGCGGCGTGTTGGACGTGTGGCTGGTGGCAGTGCACAATTTGCGAGTGGCTGGCGGTGTGGTGTGGCGGTTGGCGCGTCGGGCGGCGGAGAGAGAGAGAGAGAGAGAGAGAGAGAGAGGGAGGAGAGGTATGTGTTGCGGGCGCCCATTGCTGCGCTGCGTCGTTGCGTGTGCCGTACAGGGCGGGCGCTTGTCGACTGTGTGGGCGGTGTGGCGAATTGGCGTGAAACGGCTGCCGAGAGGTGTGTGGTAGCGAGCCGGTCGTTGTCAGTGCGAAGGGGAATGTGCGTGCGGTTGGCGGTTTCGGTGTGCTTTTTGCGGCGTGAGAGTGGGAATTAGTGGGGCCGGCTGTTGTGTTGGTTCCTTGTGTCTTGTGTCGCGTAGCTTGATGGCAACGTGGAAGGACGCCGGTTTCGTTTCGAGCCTTGCGTGTGGTTGTCGACGTTGACTGGTTGGCGTGTGCCGATGCACGTGCATGTGTGGGTCGCGAGTGCGTTTTTGGCTGTGTGTGTGTGTGTGTGTGTGTTTTGGGGGGGAAGGGGGAGGCGGTGGTGAAAGTGCAGTCGTTGCCACGGGCGTCGTCGGGTGGGGCTGGGGCTGTGCGTCGTGGCGGAAAGGTGGTAGGTTGCGGGAAGCGAGCCCGTCGTTGACGGTGTCGCGTGAGTTGTGAATCGAGTGGGGCGCGGGGCGCGGGACAGGAGCAGCGTGCCGCTGCGTCGTGGTCGTCAGCAGAGGCTGTGCGTGTGCTTGTCCTTTTTGTGGGCGGTTCGTGCGAGGCGTTTTTGTTTTGTGTTGCCCTAGTTGTTAGTTTATTTTGTTTGTGTTTGTTATTTTGAGACGACGACTGGTTGGTGGCGTGCGCGCGAAGTGGCGGTGTGCGCTTCCCGTGTCGTTTGTGTTGTTTTGTTTTTGTTTTGTTTTTTTTTGCACTGGGCCCCGGGGGGTGGGTGGGTGGGTGGGTGGGTGGGTGGGTGCGTGCGTGCGTGTGTGTCGATTGCCGGCTGGCGAAAGGTGCGCCATCGGCGGGGTGGGTCGCCGGCACAAGTAGAGGCGGCGGCGTTGTTGCTGTTGTTGTGTGGTGTTTGTTTTGTTCGGCTGTGTCGGCGAGCTGTGTTGCGGTGCGTGTGAATGGTGGTGCAAAAGTGCTGGCGTTGGGGCTGCGACTGCGACGGCGGCGAGCCGCGGGCGCGCATGATAGTGATGTTGTGAACAGCGGCTGTGTACGGTAGTGGTGTTGTTGTAGCACGACGTGCATCCGGGCCGGCGCGGAAAGCGCAGTTGCGGGCGGTTGCCCTTCGGTGCCAGCCATGTCGCGTGAGCGGCGGGTTGCTCTGGTGTCGACACGTGGTGCTCTGGGTTGTTGTGTGGTGCCCTTTGGCCGGTGGGGGTGGTTCGCGTGTGTCTCGTTCGCGCTCGGTATCTGGTCGTGGTCGTGCTGCTCCCCCGTCTGTCGGCGGTTTTCGACGTCGTCTGTACGTTTTTGTTCGTTTGCGGCGTGCCTGCCGACGTCGCCCCGTCGCGACCTTTCAACCGAAAGTGTGGCGCCCGAAGGTGAACGAACGTAACCCTGACCTCGGCGCTTTACGCTGAGCCGAGCGAACCGAACCTAACCTGTGGTGTGGCGAGGTGAGCTCAGCCTGTGAGCCCCTAACGTCTACGTACGGTAAGCTGTCCGGCTCACGCCTCACGTTTGAACGCTTTTTTAACCTACGTTTGACGCTTCTTAACCTAGCACTGACCCCTTAACCTAACGTGTAACCTAACCTAACCTAACCTAACCTAGCCTAGCCTCTGACGCCTGACGTGTTTGAATGCTTAACCTAAGTTTGACGCTTAACCTAACCCAAGTCCCCTTAACCTAACCCATGTCCACCTAACCTAACCTAACCTAACCTAGACGTGTAAACGTAATGTGTAACGCGTAACGTGTAAGGTCGGCTGGCGTGTGTGCTGACGGCAGATTGGGTTGGTCTGTAGATTCGGATTGCGGTTTGCCTCGGTCGAGGGGTTGGGTCGGAAGCGGCGAGGGGCGGCGGCGCCTGTTGCGCAGGCGGCGTCCGTTTGCGGCGGGCAATTGTTGAGAAACGGCTGTGAATGTTGGCGGGCGAGAGGAGGAGGACGGCGCGCGATGTGGCCCGACGGCTGCGGGCCGATCGGGAAACGGCGGGAGGGCGACGGAAGGCGATGGGGCGGCGGAGGCGCGTTTGCACGGCCGTCATCGCCGCACGCCTCGGCTTGTGTGGCTGTGGCGCCGGCCGCGCTGGCCGGGCTGCCGCGGCGACGGTGTGGGAGTTTTGCCGAAGGTTTGGCCATTGTGGCGGGTCGTCGGCTGGGGCTGTGGGGGCGGCATTTGGGCGGGGGCGGCGATTCTCGGCGGGCCGACCCAGGCTGTAGCGCGCGGTAGCTGCAGTTTGGCCGTGGTTTGCGGCGCTGCCGTGGCGACTGGTTGGCGACTGTGGTGTGGCTGTGTGTAGCCCCATCCTCGGTGGTTTGAAAGGCGCGGGCGGTTGTGGCGCAGGTTTGGGGCTGCTCCGCACAGGCTGTCGGACGTTGGGCGGTAGCAAGCGCCCATCCGCCAGTCGTTATGTCCCAAGAAGAGGAGAGCAACACAGGATTTACCTGACGGCATTGCCTGCATTCGTCAGAGGAGAAAGGGTGTGTTGAACTTCTTTATTTGGTGTATGGCATCGGGGTATGCGGGATCATAAAAGAAAATCATAGGGACGGAGCTGCAAGCAGCGTCCGTTTGGTGCACTCCCGAGTCTCAGCGGTCGAGGAGTGCAACAGGCCGCTGATAGCGGTCACGAACATCTTGAGGTGCGCCAACGTCTCGAATGAGGGGATTGGCAGAGGCGCGCGACCGTCGGTAAAAACGGCTGGCATTCTGCTGGATGCGGGGCATCACTTCCAGTTCATCAGCTGCATGGTGTAGGTATTGATGCGGAAACTGCGGGTGTACATGGAAGACCCGCCGGAGGATCTTATTCTGTTGCGCCTGAAGACGCTGAATATGTGTGGGAGCCGCATTGCCCCAGGCCTCACACGCATAGTCCACAATTGGTCGTATAAATAAGCGGAAGATGAGGAGGCCATTCCGGATGGAGAGGTCAGACCCGTCATTAAGGAATGGGTACAGCGCACCCATCCGCTGGTGGACTTTGGCACGCACGGCGTCGATGTGTGGCTTCCACAGTAGGCGATCGTCCATGATAACGCCCAGGTACCGGACGGTCTTCTGCCAGGGGAGGGCGGTCCCATAGAGTCGAAGTGGCGGGGCCGGCATCGTCGTCTTCCTCGTAAAGACGATGGCCTGCGTCTTCAGGGGGTTGAACCGGATGCGCCAGCGAGCTGCCCAGATCTCGAGGTCGTCGCATGCCTGCTGCAACCGGGAATGCATGGCGGCATGCCACCGGCTCCTGGTGTAGAGCATCGTATCGTCGGCGTAGACGGCTTTCTCCACTCGGGGCGACGTCGGAAGGTCCGAGGTAAATATAGTATAAAGGACGGGGCCCAGGACGGAGCCCTGCGGCACCCCGGCGACGATAGGTCGGGCAGTGGAGAGAGCCGCATCAACGCGGACAGCGAAAGTACGGTGCTGCAGGTACGACGCAATGAGGCGCACGTACGCTCGGGGAAACCCAAGGTGGTCCATCTTCCAGAGAAGTCCAGCATGCCAAACACTGTCAAAGGCCTTCGTGACATCTAGAAGAACCGCTCCACAGTATTCCCGGTTGTTGAAGGCGCGAGTGATGTACTCCACAACACGTACAATCTGCTGGGTCGTGGAGTGGCCGCTGCGGAATCCAAACTGTTCCGGGGGGAGGATTTCCCGAATATCCAGGATGGTCCGGAGTCGCTGAAGAAGAAGCCGCTCAAACAGCTTGCTGATGTGCGGAAGCAAACTGATAGGCCGGTAGGATTTTGGGTCCTTCCGATCCTTGCCCGGCTTAGGAACAGCAATAACGATGGAGTGCTTCCACGCTGCAGGGTAGGTGCGAGTCCGCAGAACCCAATTGAAGATGGCAGTGAGATGAACCACAGCCAGGAGCGGCAGGTTCTTCAGGACCCGGCCGGTAATGTCGTCAACACCTGGAGCCTTGGACGCCGGGAGAGCCTTGATGCTTGCACGGACTTCGGCCACTGAAATAGGTGGTATGTCGTCACGGTCCTCCTCCCCGTCCCCGTGGAGGATGGTCTGCACTGCTGCGTCAACCTGGTCGACGTGTAGCTGGTCCACATCTTCTTGAAGGGGGGTAAAATTCTCCTGAAAGATGTCCGCAAGGAGATTCGCCTTATCCTCATGTAGATAGGCCGTCCCAGTCGGTGTTGCAAGAGGGGGCATCCGTGTCCTGCGCTTCGTAAAAAAGCGGACCGCATTCCAGTGCATGGGGTCAGGGGTGAACGCCTGCAGTTTCTCAGCCCAGCGTCGATTCTTATGCTGGACAATTGCGGCCTTGATGTCACGGCGCAGGCTGTTGATGTGGCGCTTCAGCTGTGGGTCCCTGGTCACACGCCATTCCTTGCAGAGGCGATTACGTGTGCGGATGTCCTGGAGGATTTCCGCCGGGAGAGCGGAAGATGCGACTGTGCTGGTGCGCGGGCGGGGCGTCGCTCCCACCAGAGCTGCGGTGAGTGTATCAGCAAACTGGGCTGCAGAGGCCTCGTGAACGCCGACGCCATCCACCTGTCGCTGCAGGGCTGCAGTAACTCGTCGCTGGAAGCAGGGCCAATCCGTGTGGTTGAAATTGAGGTGGCCCGGACTCTGCGCCGGGGCGACGTCCAGTTGAAAGAGAACGGGCAGATGGTCGGAGTTCAGTTCGTGAAGGACTTCAGCAGTCAGGAACTGATTAAGTCCCCGAGTAATGGCGATGTCAAGAATGTCGGGCCTCCCTCTGCTAGGATAACACGTCGGCTCCACGGGCCCACAGACATACGCGTTCACCTCTTCAGTGGCCTGGAGTAGAAGGCGCCCATTACGATTGGTGACCAATGAATTCCAGGCCGCATGTTTGCAATTAAGGTCACCTGCGATGAAATATTTGCCTGGAGTCCGGAGAAGGAGACGGGCATCATCGATGAGGAGCTGGCGGCGAGGGCTCCGGTAGACAGCCATGAACGTGACTGGTCCAGTGGCTGTTTCAACCTGGACAGCAGTAACTTCAATAGACCCGATGGCAGGCGGTTGAATTTCACAATGCGGGATGGAGGAGCGGATGAAGATCGCCGTGCCACCCCCCTGCGTCGGTCTGTCGGTCCGAAAGCATCGGTAATTTGCGATGTTGGAGCGGATGCCTGGTTTGAGAAACGTCTCATTCACCAGGCATATGTCCACGTCATGTTCAAACAAGAACTGCCGGAGCTCCTCAAGGTCGTAGGTGAGGTTGGCGGCGTTATAAGCCACGATGCGGAAATCATCCAAGCGGCGGCGTCTAGGCATGCTGGGCTACTGAAGTGTCTGCAGTAGGAGCCTGAAGGCTGCGTGAGATCGTCGCCTCCACCGTGGCGGCGATGGTTGCAGGCAGGTTGACGATGGCGTTGGTCAACTCGGTCACCATCGTGGTCAGATGCTGCAGCAGCTGGAAAACGTCGTGAAGCCCAACAGTAGGCACCGCAGTGGGTGAAGGAGAAGCTGGCTGGCGGTCCTGACGCGGAAGAGGCGGCGGGACGCTTGGCACCTCGGCAGCTGCAGTAGCCCGTGGGTGGGAGATGCCCTTCAGTGCATCGGCCACTGTAACACCGGGCTGGATCCTCGCGGACCGGCGTTCCATGAGGGAGGGCCACGTACGGTTGTCATTGGCCGGCCGTGTGGGCGGCGGTTGGCGCCGCCGGCGGGTATCAGCACGGCGGGAAGGCGGGACGGGAGGAAGACCCCGCTGCCGACGGCTAGCCTCCTTATGCTTCGCGCAGGAACGAAAATTGGCAGGATGACTGCCTCCACACAGGCCACAGACGGGCGGCTCATCCTTGCTACGTGGACAAAGGCGGCTGTCGTGGCCAGCACCACACTTGACGCACATAGGCGGCATAGTGCAGTGACGGGCCACGTGGTTGAACCCTTGGCACCGGAAGCATTGGACCGGGCCACGGGACTTCCGCAGACGTTCCACGGTGACGGAGAGGTCGTAAATCCTGGTTAGCTGGAATATTTCCCGATGCCGAGGAGTGTCCTGCAGGACGACGACGCGGTGGCCAGTAAGCTGATTGGTCCCGGGCATACGATGGTAATCCACCACCGTCGCGACGAAGCCGAGGTCCTCCAGTTCTTCCTTCAGTTCGTCATGGGTGAGAGACGCCGGAATGTGCTTCAACAGCGCCTTCAGAGTCGGCGGACGGACCGCTGGATAGGTATACATGGGGATACCCTCTCGCCCAACCATATCCATTACAGTCACATAATCCTCAGTACAGGAGAGGTTGAGTTTGAGGGTATCACCCCCTGTCTGCTTGGCAGTAAACGACTGCTTACAATGTTCCTTTAACCACGTGTGCAGTTGCTTGTAGGAGTTCTGAAACTGCAACACAATGGGCGGCACCTTCCGCTGCAGCTGAGGCTGGGACGGTTGCTGCTGCGCCCCCTGCTGTTGCTGTTGCTGCTGGGGCGGTGAAACGCCGTCCGCGCCGTCTTGGATGACGTCGTAGCGGTTAGACGTTGGCACCGCGTCCGTGTCAGGCCGCCGCTGCGGCTGCTTCGAGACCTTCTTCTTTGGTGGCTTCCGGAAACCGTCATCGGCCCCGGTGGCGGCGTCGCCGGTACGCTTACGACTATGCTGCTGGTGGCCGTCGTCATCTTCACCCGAAGAGTCATGAGTGCAATCCATACCGAGATCCAAAGTCCTTGCACAGGTCGTCAACAGATCGTTTTCACGGAGGCGTTGCCTGGTCATCATAGGTGGGGGGCCGGATGAGGCCGCCGACGAAGTATTCTCCGCCGGACGGCGATCCGCCACACCCTCAGCCGGAGTAGCGTCCGTAGACATAACGAGCTCTCGCGCGACACGTCCGCTCTCGTCGGAAGACTAACTCCGAATGGGTAGCAAGCGCGGGAGGCGCGGCGCGGCGGCGCGCAGAGTGGCGGCCGCTCTCTCGGCCGTCCGCGCCCGCCCGCGACACTGGCTGGGCCCTTGTGATTCTCTGCCTGCTGAAGGAACATTTCCCACCACAATGGAAACTGGCCAAGATCATACCCATCCCGAAACCGGGTAAGGACCCACTTCAGCCTGCGCACCACCGACCAATCAGTCTCCTTTCCACGATGGGCAAAACGTTTGAACGTGTCATCTTGGCCCGCATCAAGCCGCCCCTCTTGGAAAATGACGTCATTCGACCAGACCAATTTGCCTTTCAACCCAAACTTTCCGCCGAAATCCAGCTGCTCCGGATCTCGGAACACCTCACAAACCAAATCAATCTAAACCACTACACAGCAGCCATTTTCCTGGATGTTCAACAAGCATTTGACAAGGTGTGGCGAGAGAAGCTCATAAGTAAACTCCGGAACACCACCGACATCCCCAACTGTTACATCAAGATTATCGACAGCTTCCTGACCGACCGCCGTTTTTACGTCCAACAGGCCGACCAACACTCAGACACCAAACATCTCTCCGACGGTATACCGCAAGGATCGGTACTCTCTCCCATCCTGTTCACCATCTACGTAAATGACATGCCCAAACTGCCGAACATCATGCTAGCACAGTTCGCTGATGATACGGCTCTCCTTACCAGCAGCCGTTCATTAGATACAGCCATCACCCGCTTGCAACACCAGATCGATATCCTCCTTTTGTGGGCAACTGATAATAAAATCACTATCAACGCACTCAAGACAAAGGCCATACTTTTCACTCGACGGAGACCGATTCTTCACCGCCGCCTCCAGATCAATGACCACGCCATCGAATGGTCCACCACGACGAAATATTTAGGGGTCACCCTGGACCATAAACTCACATTCTCAGCCCACATCAACGACAAAAGCCTCAAAATCATTCGCGCCATCCATGGACTATACCCCTTCTTAGCAAGCACTGACCTAAACGTAGCTACGAAGCTACGCATCTACCGCGCGACAATACTCCCGATGATGCTATATGGCTGCGCTACGTGGGGAATCACATCCACCACCAACATCCGCAAACTACAACGACTACAAAACCGGTGTCTAAGAATCATTCTCAAAGCGCCCAGGTGGTCCCGAATTATATCTTTACATGATGAACTGCAAGTCTCAACAATAGATCAAGTAATCCAACTACACGTCCAGCGTCTCATCAACAAAATAGACGACTTAAGGGTATCAACGAGACAACTCGAAGGAATCGCAACCACCCAACCTGAACCATGGCATAAAGTCAAGGTCCCCAGGGCCCTCACAACACAATGAAAAGTGAAGCAAAGGTATGTAGGGCAAAAAGGACCCCTGTGAGCCCAAAGTCCTACAAAAGATAACAATAAAGATGTACAAACCTACCTCTCACCCTTGGAAGTCCAGCCGCCAAAGGCGGTAGCACTTCGGCAACGACACCACACAGGTAAAAAAAAAAAAAAAAAAAAAAAAAAAAAAAAAAAAAAAAAAAGTGATTCTCTGCTCCGCTGCTGTGCTGTGCTTGCGTGCCTGCCGTCCCGCTCGCTCTCGCTCTCGCTGTGTGTTACGCGCGTCGTCGAAATGGCAGATCAGGCGGCTACGAACGAGACTGCTGCGGCACCCGCCGCCACCGGCACTACGAAGAAGGCCAAGTCTGCGTCGTCTGCGAAGAAGCCGCGCGCCAAGCCTGCGCACCCGCGCACCTCTGAGATGGTGACGGCCGCCATCAAGAGTCTGAAGGAGCGCGGCGGGTCGTCGCTGCAGGCGATCAAGAAGTACATAGCCGCGCACTACAAGCTGGACGCGGAGAAGCTGGCGCCGTTTATCAAGAAGTACCTCAAGTCGGCCGTCGTGGCGGGCGAGCTGGTGCAGACGAAGGGGAAGGGCGCGTCCGGCTCGTTCAAGCTTGCCGGCGCCGGCGGCGGGGGGGCGGCCGAGGGCGGCAAGGCTCGTGCTGGCGGTGCCAAGAAGAAGCGCGCCGCTCCGGCCAGCAAGGAGAAGAAGGGCGCCCGTGCGGCCGGCGCAAAGAAGGCTGGTGGCGTGAAGGCGGCGACCGGTCGGAAGGCGGGCGCCGCCAAGAAGGCGTCTGCGGCGTCGGCCGCTCCCGCGGGTGCGAAGAAGGCGGCTGCGGCCAAGCCGGCCAAGGCCAAGTCGCCGTCGAAGGCGAAGAAGGCCGCCAAGGTTCCGACGAAGAAGCCGAAGGCGCCGCGCCCGAAGAAGGCGACGACGCCGTCTAAGGCGAAGGCTTCGCCCAAGAAGAAGAAGTAGAGTAGAGGAGAAAGAGATGGGAAAGGAAGGGTTTGGCGCTTGACTCCGTCGTCCCCACCCCCCGTCGTCGTCTAGTGGCGCGCAAGAGACGCGCGGCCCAAAACGGCCCTTCTCAGGGCCATCAAAGCACGTCGGGGAAGGTTTTGATTGTCGTGTTGCGTTTGGTGTGGGTGTCTGTCTGGCGTTTCTGTATGCCCGTGGGGATGCTGTTTGCGTGCCGCGGTGGTTGGATTGCGGGGGTCGGTGGCGGGTGTGGGCGGCGGTAGCGGTAAGCGGTGTTGTTGTTGTTGTTGTTGTTGTTGTTGTCGTGGTTGATTGTCACCGTGTTTGTGGCGGCGGCCGACGGTTGGTTTTCTGTCACGTTGTTTTGTTTGAATACGTTGGTTGGCTTGCCTGCGTTCGTTCTTCTCGGATGTCTGTCTTGTCGAGTCGTGTCTGGTCTTTGTTTTGTTCCTTTGTGTGTGTTATGTTTTGCAACGGGGGGCACGTTGAGATGTGGAAGGAGTCGGCGGGGATTTCGGTGGCGTGTAGAGCGAGCGAGCGCGCCTGCCTGGCCATTGGCCGTCGGAGTGGAGTGCGGGGTTTTTTGTTTTCGAAACGAAAGCGGCGGCCGGCCAGCCACCCGTGCGGTGTGACGTCGGCCGTTGGGTATTGTGCGCTTGGAGCGCCGGGGAGGGATGATGTGTGATTGTTGCGCGCTGCTAGCAGGCAGGCAGGCAGGCAGGCAGGCAGAGTGAGCGGGTGTGGCGGACGGACGGGAAGTGGCGGTTTTTGTTTTTGGGTTGCGGGGCGAGAGGCAGGCGACCGACAAAGTTTGCTCGCGACGGAGAGATGTTAGTGGCCCTGAAAAGGGCCGTTTTTGTTTGTGCGGTGCGGTGCCGCGGCGCGGTTTAGGCGCGCTCGCCGCGGATGCGGCGCGCGAGCTGGATGTCCTTGGGCATGATGGTGACGCGCTTGGCGTGGATTGCGCACAGGTTGGTGTCTTCGAAGAGGCCGACGAGGTAGGCCTCGCTGGCCTCCTGCAGGGCCATGACTGCGGAGCTCTGGAAGCGCAGGTCGGTCTTGAAGTCCTGGGCGATCTCGCGCACTAGGCGCTGGAATGGCAGCTTGCGGATGAGCAGCTCTGTGCTCTTCTGGTAGCGCCTGATTTCTCGCAGGGCGACGGTGCCCGGCCTGTAGCGGTGGGGCTTCTTGACGCCTCCGGTGGCGGGCGCGCTCTTCCTCGCCGCCTTGGTGGCGAGCTGTTTGCGCGGCGCCTTTCCGCCGGTGGACTTGCGGGCCGTTTGCTTTGTGCGGGCCATAGCGGTAGCGGAGCGGCGTGCGTGGAGGTTAGGTGCGGCGCGGCGTCCGGTGCTGCCTTGACAACGGGCCCGCGCGCCTCCGTGCTGCGCTTATATGCCCTCGGTTGCGCGTGGTGGGGGGAGGGCGGGCCAGAGTCTATATAGGGGGGCGGCGGGCGCGCCGGGCGCAGACCGTAGCCGACTCGCCAGCCGCTGCAGCTGCTGTTTGTGCACGTTTTGCTTTGCCCGAGGAAGGAAGGATGACAGGCCGCGGCAAGGGAGGAAAGGGGCTCGGCAAGGGTGGCGCCAAGCTGCACCGCAAGGTGTTGCGCGACAACATCCAGGGCATCACGAAGCCCGCCATCCGCCGCCTGGCTCGCAGGGGCGGCGTGAAGCGCATCTCTGGTCTGATCTACGAGGAGACCCGCGGGGTGCTGAAGGTGTTCCTGGAGAACGTGATCCGCGACGCGGTGACGTACACTGAGCACGCCAAGCGCAAGACTGTGACGGCCATGGACGTGGTGTACGCCCTGAAGAGGCAGGGGCGCACCCTGTACGGTTTCGGCGGTTAGGCTGCGTCGCAGCGGGCGCTGGCCTTCCCGCGGCCGTGCTTGTGGGTGGGAGAGACTAGAAAACGGCCCTTTTCAGGGCCACCACACTGTTCGGAAGTTGAAAAGTGCGAAAGAGTCTGTGTTGTTGCTGCTGCGTGTGTGCGCTGTGTTGTTTGTTTGTTTCTTTCTCTCTTTCTTTCTTTGTTTCTTTCTTTCCGTTTGAGCGACGTGATGTGACTGGGAGGGGAGAAGGAAAGGAAACGTGTCATGTGGCTGGCTGTGTGTGGAGCTGCTTCGTTTGTGTGTCTTTGTATCGATCGCGACGGAGATGGCGGGCTGTGTGTTGTTGTGCGAGAGGCGGTGATTATTTGCTTGCGTGGTTTGGCTCTGTGTGTTTGCGGCGGCGTTGGGGTTTCCGAGGCAAGGCGTGTGGGCATAGGCGGCCGGATCAGCTGTTTCGTTCGTGTCGACGGCCGTTGCGCGCGGGAGTGGAGGGCGGTGTGTCGACACGCCTCCCTTTAACAATGGTCATTATTGCTGCCGTTGTCGTTTGGAAGGCGACTGCGACCGTGCAAAATGTGTGTGTGTGTGTGTGTGTGTGTGTGTGTGTGTGTGTGTGTGTGTGTGTGTGTGTGTGTGTGTGTGTGTGTGTGTGTGTTGGGCCACACGGGCTGTGTGGACGACAAGATGGCGGACGTGCGCCGGCGGCGGCTGTGCTGTGAAAGTGCAAAGTTAAAACAAAACAAGGTGCGGTGAGGACGACTGAAATTTTGCTTTGGACGTAGGTTTGTGTGGTGGCCCTGAAAAGGGCCGATTGTTGTGGGCCGAGCCGGCAAAGCGCGTTGCGTGCAGGGGAGCACGCGGCGCTGCGATTGCCTGGCCTCCTTTAGGCCTTCTTCTCGGTCTTCTTTGGCAGCAGGACGGCCTGGATGTTGGGCAGGACACCACCCTGTGCGATGGTGACGCCCGACAGGAGCTTGTTGAGCTCCTCGTCGTTGCGGATGGCAAGCTGCAGGTGGCGCGGGATGATGCGCGTCTTCTTGTTGTCGCGGGCCGCGTTTCCGGCCAGCTCGAGCACCTCAGCCGCGAGGTACTCCATGACGGCGGCGAGGTAGACGGGCGCCCCGGCGCCGACGCGCTCTGCGTAGTTTCCCTTGCGCAGGAGGCGGTGGATTCTGCCGACCGGGAACTGGAGCCCAGCCCTGCTTGAGCGGGACTTTGACTTGCCCTTGACTTTGCCTCCCTTTCCGCGTCCGGACATGGCGATGGGCTAGCGACGGTGCACACGAAACGGAAACGAAAACGACCGGTGCGAGCGGCAGCGAGTCGAGCAGCGGAGTGCGTGCCGGCGCAGCCGGGGTGGGGGTGCTTTATGGGCTCGGGTGCGGCGGCCGGTTGCGCGCGCGCCCCATTGGTCGGCGGCCGCAACAGGGCGAGCTGGTAAAGGTGCGGCGGCGGCTGGCGGCGGGTGCCACTGTGTGGGGAGACGCTGACTAGAGCGGAGCGCTTGCTACTGGTGTTACTGCTGCCGTACGTTCGTTCGAGATGCCGCCCAAGACTAGCGGGAAGGCCGCCAAGAAGGCTGGCAAGGCGCAGAAGAACATTTCGAAGGGCGACAAGAAGAAGAAGCGCAAGAGGAAGGAGAGCTATGCCATCTACATCTACAAGGTGCTGAAGCAGGTGCACCCTGACACGGGCATCTCGTCGAAGGCGATGAGCATCATGAACAGCTTCGTGAACGACATTTTCGAGCGCATTGCGGCCGAGGCTTCTCGCCTGGCGCACTACAACAAGCGCTCGACCATCACGTCCCGCGAGATCCAGACCGCTGTGCGGCTGTTGCTGCCTGGCGAGCTGGCCAAGCACGCCGTGAGCGAGGGCACGAAGGCGGTGACCAAGTACACGAGCTCCAAGTAAGGAGGTGGCTCTGGAATGGAAGGAAGGAAGGATGGAGAAGGCTCCTCCGTTGCGAGAGCGGCAAAACGGCCCTTTTCAGGGCCACCAACTTGCCTTTTGCGGGAAGGGCGGAATTGTTGTTGTTGTTGTTGTTTGTGTGGACGGCTGTGATGTATGTGTGCATTTTGATTGTGGGTGGGGGGGGGCGCGTCAAAGCGTGTTGCGGGGTACGGCCACGAGGTTGGTCGCCGTGGCGTGGAATGGTGGCACGCCTCGTTGGAGTGGTTTTGACCCATTGGTGTTGGTGTTGGTGTGTGTTACCTGTCTGCGAGGGGGGACAGTGCGATCGGCGACTTTTGTGTCACCGTAACGACGGCCGTTTGCGGGTTTGTTTTTTTTTTTTTTGCACATCATACATGGCGAGGGTGAAATGTGAAATGTTTTTGTTTGGTTTGTTTTTTTTTCTTTGCCGCCCACTATTCCCTTTGCTGTACGCCGAGTTTGACAATGGTGCGACGTAACTGCAGCGTGGAGGTGTGTGAGTGACGTTGAAATGAACGTGCCATTAAGACGCATTGTTGTTGTATTGTACTGTACGTGTACGGCGACACGCACGATGATGTACCATTCGACTCTGATTTTTGATAGCCGTGTCTGACTGATTGCGTACGACGCACGCACACCGATGTCGTCATTCAAGATGCACGCGTGTCCAGTGCAGTACAGTAAGCGCGACGCTAGACGACGACGACGACGACGACGACGACGACGACGACGACGGCGGCGGCGGTCGTCGTCGTTTGTTTGGCGAATGTCTGTACACGTGTTTGTCTGTGTCCATCCGGTATGTATTTGTTTGTTTGAAAGTGTTTTGTGTGTCGGTGACGTGGTCCGATCCGTCGCCCCCTGAGTAACTGTCGATCGGCGCGATAGACCGGCGTCACGCAACTGAACCGAAGTCTTGGGCACACCCGTCATACTGTTGTACACCGTCGCGCTGAGAACGGTAACGAAAGGTTGACTTTGATCGGTCGAATGTGTGGGCAGAACGTGAGGAATGAGGCAAGAGTGCAAGGAGGGGGGGCAAAAGAGAGAGGAAGGGAAAAAGGGGAGAAACGCATTCGTAGAGCAACGGAACGTTCCCGTGTCGGAGGCGTATTGGAGCCGCACTGAAATGCGTTTAACGGCGGCGCGGCTGCAAGTGTCTGCCGTGGTGAACGTTACCTTTGACGGCTGCATTGGGCTTTGCTTTCGCTTTCCCGGATGTACGTAACGTTTGTTGATATGGTTCTGAGGAAGAGTGTATGACAGTGCTGTGCCGTCCATGTTCGTGTGCCCTCCCATTGTGTGTATGCTATTGTCTGTGTACTTGAATGATGTATGTAGGTGTTAGTGGACATGTTTTACCAGTGGGGGGAAATGGATCGTCGATAGTTGCCGTCACTCTGTCACGGTCGAGATGACGCACCCTCCGTACAGAAAGGTGTCGAGAAAGTGAGTGTGTGTGTGTGTGTGTGTGTGTGTGTGTGTGTGTGTGTGTGTGTGTGTGTGTGTGTGTGTGTGCGCGTCCGTGAATTGGCAGTGTTTGGAGGTGGGCGTGCCCTGCATGTGGCCCGGAAGGCTGTTCGTTTGGCGGTAGTGTTGTGTGGACAGGGGAGGGGCATGCGTAACGCTGCTGGCATGGCATTTCGGGAGATGGGAGGGGGCAAACGAGGAAACGAGGAGCGGCGGCCAAAGACGGGACGGGGAGGGGCGCGGTGTGGGTGGCTTGCGCCTGTGCTCGGCGTTGTGGTTTGTGCAAAAGAGGAGGAGAAAAACAATGAGTTGCCAGGGAGGGGAGCGGTGTTGTGTTGTGGTTGTCGTGGTGTAGCCGCAGACGCGGCTGTCAGTGAACGTGGCGAGACGGACGGATGCGCGGAGGGGCGGGGGCGGCGCATTTCGCCGGTGCCGTGCCGTGCCATGCCTGAAAGCCGCGTGGTCGCTGTGTTGTTGGTGGCGTGGGGGCGAGGAGAGTACCGTACGGGTGTGCTTGTGCGCCGGAAATGGCACACTGCGCCTGCCCGTCTTGGAGGCTGATGGCTGTGGTGTGGAAATGGGGCGCGGTGATGTTGAAGCAGAAAAGAAACCAAGAAAACGGAAGGCGTGATGCGGCGGTGGTGGTGAGAGCGGGAAAAACAAAACAAAAAAAAAAAAAAAGAAGGAAAAACAACAAGAAACAAAAAAGAAAACAAAAAGTCTATCAATATTAAAATGTAAATGGAAATGGAAATGGACCCAGGTATAACCTCCCTGCACAAATAGCAGAGAGTCCGATGGTAATAAAAATGTGCCAGAATGTTAACGTCCCTACAAAAGAAACCCAACGATAATATTAATGAAAGAATGAACCGTATGTAACATTGCAACAGACACAATGAAACCTGATAAATTGTATAAGGGCAGCAGCGTTGACCTTTGGCCCTGTATTCAGAATAAAAAGAGCCAAAGATTGTTACCCCAATGAAAAAGACACTGAAACACGTATGTAACATAGCAGCGATGGCGAGACATTGTAGCATCTGTGACCAGAGAGTTTGCGCTGGACTGCGCGAGTGTTGCGAGCGGTTCTCAGTCAGTCAGTCAGTCAGTCGTTGCGAGTCTGTAGCTCTGTGTAGTTGAGGGCTGTACTCTGTCAGTAGTCGTCGCGTGCAGTACGCTAATAGTCGTCATGCAGAGCGGTCGGTCAGTAGTAGGAGCCGAGTGCGGTTGTGTGATGTAGGCGGTCGGCAACACTGGTCAAGATGGTGAATAAGGTATACTGTTAATTAATATAATCATTAGATAATGAAAAATTTTATTTATTGTAATTATTCTCCAACAAGTTCCCCAATAATAATGTTTATTTCAAAAGCATTTTTCAAACATTTAATTTTTTATTGAACTAAAGAGTTCGTTGCACTTCACATTTCATTCCACTTCTTTGAAGAAAAATTTCACTAAAATCACAAAAAAAGAGAATATTATTATTTGCAATGCAGTTCCTCCAAGCGCTGCGCAACAACAAGAGCAGAAATGTGACATCCATTTATTCGGAGGTAAGACTTTAATTCTGATTGTTTTGCACAGGGCCAAAGACCGATATTTCGGTTTAATTGAAGTTTCTTGTCACTGAACGGACTTTAAATGTTGTGAAGAATTTATATTTGAGTCAGATTGCGAATTTCACATTTTTGTTGCCATTTTCAATACCTCTCATTGTGGGCGAGGTTACAATTAGCGCAATGTCCATTAGCATCCGTAAATAACATTGTCCATTATTTTAAAATTTGCGGGGAGGTTACAACACACACAAAAAAAAAAAAAAAAAAAAAAAAATTTGCATTTATATCCGCTCCTCAATTGTAGATACCCCTTACACAGCTGTGTGCAATGAATGAGTGCTGGCTGGTAATTAATTGCACTCCTTGGAGGGAAATGCCATAGGAAGTAGTCTTTAAAAAGTGAATGTTTTTCGTTAAAAGACAAAAGGTACTTTAGAAAAAAGTAATAGTGGGGCTTTTGTTGTTGAACAAAATAAGTACAATGAACATACGTTATCAGATTTGCGCAATGCAGCTTCACACTACCTTTTGATTATAACACAATATACTATACATCGTCCCGAACCGTGACCAGAGTCGCGAGACGAGCAGAGCACGCCGCCGACGCCCGCTCAGTACAACCGTCCACCCGCTACTACTGTCGACCGACTACTACCTCTCCCGACTCGCGCTACAATATATATAACAACTGTTCCTGGCGACCCGGTGCGTGCCACTACTGTCGTCTGGCGCGGTCCAAGCGCCGACTAGCAACGATAAATAACTCTCTGGTCAGACAGAGATGCTGTCATGCCTCGCCATCGCTCTGGTAATGAATACATACGTGTTGCAGCGTGCGTACCACCGGAACACGCAGTGGCGGAGCCAAAGACTGTGTTGTCGAGGTCGAGTGCGAGCGGGAAGAGAGGCAGCGTCGGCACGGAGATGCAAGCGAGCGCGAGACGCACGGGGGCTGCGGCGTGGCGCGTTTGCGGTCGGCGCCTTTGGTGGCAACGGCCGGGACAAGCAGCGGTGTATGGTGTGGTGCGGGGCGGACAGGGGCGGCGGTGGACGGGGAGGAGGCGGCGCGACGACGGCATGGGGGCGAAAACGGGACGGGGGACGGCGGATGCTGAGAGGCGTCACGCGCGGACAGGACACAGACACAGAGACACACAGATTGGAAAGGGAGGGTGCGCGGTAGTAGTTGGGAATGTGCGTACCGTGCGGGATGGGAGTGGGCGAGGAACACGGTCGTGGCCCCCTGTTTTTTGGGTGCGTGTGATGACGTCGGTGTGTTGTGGGAAGGGAAGGTGCTGTGGCGGCGGCGCGTAATGGGCGTAGGCCGAAAAGAGAAAGGAACGTGGGCAGTGTGTTGGCAAGCGTCGGTTCGACTGCGACGTTGATGGGCAGGGCAAGGTTAATGGTGGTAGGAGTAGGCGTGTGGGCGCAAAAAATCTGCCGCTGCAGGCGGTGCCGTAACCGCCATGGCGGGAAGGAGAGAGAGAGGGCCAAAGAAAGAAAGAAAGAAAGAAAGAAAGAAGAAAACAAAAAAAAAAACAAAAAAAAAAAAGGAGGCGGGGGCGAAAGTGGAGAGGCGGTGGTGTGAGAAGGGCGGGGGCGGAAGGAAGGCAGGAAGGACAAGAGGCGAGGCGACGGCTTGCTTTGTGTATCGGTCGGTCTCTGGCTATGCTTCGTTTTCTGCAGCAGGGTCGGTGCGCGGCGTGGCTCGCGGCAGTGGGAACGCCTGGTGGCTGGACGGCCAGCAATGCGGTTGGATGGGCGGCCACAGCACCGCACCTGTGCCCGAGGAGGAGACGCTGGCGGCGGGCCCTGAGGTGAGGCCGGCTCGGCTGGGGCTGTGGATGTGTAGGTGTGCGCCGCTGCTGCAACAACGAGTAAAACGCGAGAAGAAGGGATGGCGGTAGAGAGAGAGAAAAAAAAAAAGGTCGTGTTGTGTTGATGCGCAGAGAGACGAGCCCGGTCTGCAGCAGGGTGTGGCCGTGCCGAGTGCAGAGCAGCGGCGGCTCGGTTCGGTTCGGTTCGGCCCGGCCCGGCGGGCCGCGCTGTTGTCGCGGACGTGAGCGCCCCCTGGCGGGTGGCCGGAGGCGGCGCGGCGTGTTGGACGTGTGGCTGGTGGCAGTGCACAATTTGCGAGTGGCTGGCGGTGTGGTGTGGCGGTTGGCGCGTCGGGCGGCGGAGAGAGAGAGAGAGAGAGAGAGAGGGAGGAGAGGTATGTGTTGCGGGCGCCCTTTGCTGCGCTGCGTCGTTGCGTGTGCCGTACAGGGCGGGCGCTTGTCGACTGTGTGGGCGGTGTGGCGAATTGGCGTGAAACGGCTGCCGAGAGGTGTGTGGTAGCGAGCCGGTCGTTGTCAGTGCGAAGGGGAATGTGCGTGCGTTTGGCGGTTTCGGTGTGCTTTTTGCGGCGTGAGAGTGCGAATTAGTGGGGCCGGCTGTTGTGTTGGTTCCTTGTGTCTTGTGTCGCGTAGCTTGATGGCAACGTGGAAGGACGCCGGTTTCGTTTCGAGCCTTGCGTGTGGTTGTCGACGTTGACTGGTTGGCGTGTGCCGATGCACGTGCATGTGTGGGTCGCGAGTGCGTTTTTGGCTGTGTGTGTGTGTGTGTGTGTGTGTGTGTGTGTTTTGGGGGGGAAGGGGGAGGCGGTGGTGAAAGTGCAGTCGTTGCCACGGGCGTCGTCGGGTGGGGCTGGGGCTGTGCGTCGTGGCGGAAAGGTGGTAGGTTGCGGGAAGCGAGCCCGTCGTTGACGGTGTCGCGTGAGTTGTGAATCGAGTGGGGCGCGGGGCGCGGGACAGGAGCAGCGTGCCGCTGCGTCGTGGTCGTCAGCAGAGGCTGTGCGTGTGCTTGTCCTTTTTGTGGGCGGTTCGTGCGAGGCGTTTTTGTTTTGTGTTGCCCTAGTTGTTAGTTTATTTTGTTTGTGTTTGTTATTTTGAGACGACGACTGGTTGGTGGCGTGCGCGCGAAGTGGCGGTGTGCGCTTCCCGTGTCGTTTGTGTTGTTTTGTTTTTGTTTTGTTTTTTTTTGCACTGGGCCCCGGGGGGTGGGTGGGTGGGTGGGTGGGTGGGTGGGTGCGTGCGTGCGTGTGTGTCGATTGCCGGCTGGCGAAAGGTGCGCCATCGGCGGGGTGGGTCGCCGGCACAAGTAGAGGCGGCGGCGTTGTTGCTGTTGTTGTGTGGTGTTTGTTTTGTTCGGCTGTGTCGGCGAGCTGTGTTGCGGTGCGTGTGAATGGTGGTGCAAAAGTGCTGGCGTTGGGGCTGCGACTGCGACGGCGGCGAGCCGCGGGCGCGCATGATAGTGATGTTGTGAACAGCGGCTGTGTACGGTAGTGGTGTTGTTGTAGCACGACGTGCATCCGGGCCGGCGCGGAAAGCGCAGTTGCGGGCGGTTGCCCTTCGGTGCCAGCCATGTCGCGTGAGCGGCGGGTTGCTCTGGTGTCGACACGTGGTGCTCTGGGTTGTTGTGTGGTGCCCTTTGGCCGGTGGGGGTGGTTCGCGTGTGTCTCGTTCGCGCTCGGTATCTGGTCGTGGTCGTGCTGCTCCCCCGTCTGTCGGCGGTTTTCGACGTCGTCTGTACGTTTTTGTTCGTTTGCGGCGTGCCTGCCGACGTCGCCCCGTCGCGACCTTTCAACCGAAAGTGTGGCGCCCGAAGGTGAACGAACGTAACCCTGACCTCGGCGCTTTACGCTGAGCCGAGCGAACCGAACCTAACCTGTGGTGTGGCGAGGTGAGCTCAGCCTGTGAGCCCCTAACGTCTACGTACGGTAAGCTGTCCGGCTCACGCCTCACGTTTGAACGCTTTTTTAACCTACGTTTGACGCTTCTTAACCTAGCACTGACCCCTTAACCTAACGTGTAACCTAACCTAACCTAACCTAACCTAGCCTAGCCTCTGACGCCTGACGTGTTTGAATGCTTAACCTAAGTTTGACGCTTAACCTAACCCAAGTCCCCTTAACCTAACCCATGTCCACCTAACCTAACCTAACCTAACCTAGACGTGTAAACGTAATGTGTAACGCGTAACGTGTAAGGTCGGCTGGCGTGTGTGCTGACGGCAGATTGGGTTGGTCTGTAGATTCGGATTGCGGTTTGCCTCGGTCGAGGGGTTGGGTCGGAAGCGGCGAGGGGCGGCGGCGCCTGTTGCGCAGGCGGCGTCCGTTTGCGGCGGGCAATTGTTGAGAAACGGCTGTGAATGTTGGCGGGCGAGAGGAGGAGGACGGCGCGCGATGTGGCCCGACGGCTGCGGGCCGATCGGGAAACGGCGGGAGGGCGACGGAAGGCGATGGGGCGGCGGAGGCGCGTTTGCACGGCCGTCATCGCCGCACGCCTCGGCTTGTGTGGCTGTGGCGCTGGCCGCGCTGGCCGGGCTGCCGCGGCGACGGTGTGGGAGTTTTGCCGAAGGTTTGGCCATTGTGGCGGGTCGTCGGCTGGGGCTGTGGGGGCGGCATTTGGGCGGGGGCGGCGATTCTCGGCGGGCCGACCCAGGCTGTAGCGCGCGGTAGCTGCAGTTTGGCAGTGGTTTGCGGCGCTGCCGTGGCGACTGGTTGGCGACTGTGGTGTGGCTGTGTGTAGCCCCATCCTCGGTGGTTTGAAAGGCGCGGGCGGTTGTGGCGCAGGTTTGGGGCTGCTCCGCACAGGCTGTCGGACGTTGGGCGGTAGCAAGCGCGGGAGGCGCGGCGCGGCGGCGCGCAGAGTGGCGGCCGCTCTCTCGGCCGTCCGCGCCCGCCCGCGACACTGGCTGGGCCCTTGTGATTCTCTGCTCCGCTGCTGTGCTGTGCTTGCGTGCCTGCCGTCCCGCTCGCTCTCGCTCTCGCTGTGTGTTACGCGCGTCGTCGAAATGGCAGATCAGGCGGCTACGAACGAGACTGCTGCGGCACCCGCCGCCACCGGCACTACGAAGAAGGCCAAGTCTGCGTCGTCTGCGAAGAAGCCGCGCGCCAAGCCTGCGCACCCGCGCACCTCTGAGATGGTGACGGCCGCCATCAAGAGTCTGAAGGAGCGCGGCGGGTCGTCGCTGCAGGCGATCAAGAAGTACATAGCCGCGCACTACAAGCTGGACGCGGAGAAGCTGGCGCCGTTTATCAAGAAGTACCTCAAGTCGGCCGTCGTGGCGGGCGAGCTGGTGCAGACCAAGGGGAAAGGGCGCGTCCGGCTCGTTCAAGCTTGCCGGCGCCGGCGGCGGGGGGGCGGCCGAGGGCGGCAAGGCTCGTGCTGGCGGTGCCAAGAAGAAGCGCGCCGCTCCGGCCAGCAAGGAGAAGAAGGGCGCCCGTGCGGCCGGCGCAAAGAAGGCTGGTGGCGTGAAGGCGGCGACCGGTCGGAAGGCGGGCGCCGCCAAGAAGGCGTCTGCGGCGTCGGCCGCTCCCGCGGGTGCGAAGAAGGCGGCTGCGGCCAAGCCGGCCAAGGCCAAGTCGCCGTCGAAGGCGAAGAAGGCCGCCAAGGTTCCGACGAAGAAGCCGAAGGCGCCGCGCCCGAAGAAGGCGACGACGCCGTCTAAGGCGAAGGCTTCGCCCAAGAAGAAGAAGTAGAGTAGAGGAGAAAGAGATGGGAAAGGAAGGGTTTGGCGCTTGACTCCGTCGTCCCCACCCCCCGTCGTCGTCTAGTGGCGCGCAAGAGACGCGCGGCCCAAAACGGCCCTTCTCAGGGCCATCAAAGCACGTCGGGGAAGGTTTTGATTGTCGTGTTGCGTTTGGTGTGGGTGTCTGTCTGGCGTTTCTGTATGCCCGTGGGGATGCTGTTTGCGTGCCGCGGTGGTTGGATTGCGGGGGTCGGTGGCGGGTGTGGGCGGCGGTAGCGGTAAGCGGTGTTGTTGTTGTTGTTGTTGTTGTTGTTGTCGTGGTTGATTGTCGCCGTGTTTGTGGCGGCGGCCGACGGTTGGTTTTCTGTCACGTTGTTTTGTTTGAATACGTTGGTTGGCTTGCCTGCGTTCGTTCTTCTCGGATGTCTGTCTTGTCGAGTCGTGTCTGGTCTTTGTTTTGTTCCTTTGTGTGTGTTATGTTTTGCAACGGGGGGCACGTTGAGATGTGGAAGGAGTCGGCGGGGATTTCGGTGGCGTGTAGAGCGAGCGAGCGCGCCTGCCTGGCCGTTGGCCGTCGGAGTGGAGTGCGGGGTTTTTTGTTTTCGAAACGAAAGCGGCGGCCGGCCAGCCACCCGTGCGGTGTGACGTCGGCCGTTGGGTATTGTGCGCTTGGAGCGCCGGGGAGGGATGATGTGTGATTGTTGCGCGCTGCTAGCAGGCAGGCAGGCAGGCAGGCAGGCAGAGTGAGCGGGTGTGGCGGACGGACGGGAAGTGGCGGTTTTTGTTTTTGGGTTGCGGGGCGAGAGGCAGGCGACCGACAAAGTTTGCTCGCGACGGAGAGATGTTAGTGGCCCTGAAAAGGGCCGTTTTTGTTTGTGCGGTGCGGTGCCGCGGCGCGGTTTAGGCGCGCTCGCCGCGGATGCGGCGCGCGAGCTGGATGTCCTTGGGCATGATGGTGACGCGCTTGGCGTGGATTGCGCACAGGTTGGTGTCTTCGAAGAGGCCGACGAGGTAGGCCTCGCTGGCCTCCTGCAGGGCCATGACTGCGGAGCTCTGGAAGCGCAGGTCGGTCTTGAAGTCCTGGGCGATCTCGCGCACTAGGCGCTGGAATGGCAGCTTGCGGATGAGCAGCTCTGTGCTCTTCTGGTAGCGCCTGATTTCTCGCAGGGCGACGGTGCCCGGCCTGTAGCGGTGGGGCTTCTTGACGCCTCCGGTGGCGGGCGCGCTCTTCCTCGCCGCCTTGGTGGCGAGCTGTTTGCGCGGCGCCTTTCCGCCGGTGGACTTGCGGGCCGTTTGCTTTGTGCGGGCCATAGCGGTAGCGGAGCGGCGTGCGTGGAGGTTAGGTGCGGCGCGGCGTCCGGTGCTGCCTTGACAACGGGCCCGCGCGCCTCCGTGCTGCGCTTATATGCCCTCGGTTGCGCGTGGTGGGGGGAGGGCGGGCCAGAGTCTATATAGGGGGGCGGCGGGCGCGCCGGGCGCAGACCGTAGCCGACTCGCCAGCCGCTGCAGCTGCTGTTTGTGCACGTTTTGCTTTGCCCGAGGAAGGAAGGATGACAGGCCGCGGCAAGGGAGGAAAGGGGCTCGGCAAGGGTGGCGCCAAGCGGCACCGCAAGGTGTTGCGCGACAACATCCAGGGCATCACGAAGCCCGCCATCCGCCGCCTGGCTCGCAGGGGCGGCGTGAAGCGCATCTCTGGTCTGATCTACGAGGAGACCCGCGGGGTGCTGAAGGTGTTCCTGGAGAACGTGATCCGCGACGCGGTGACGTACACTGAGCACGCCAAGCGCAAGACTGTGACGGCCATGGACGTGGTGTACGCCCTGAAGAGGCAGGGGCGCACCCTGTACGGTTTCGGCGGTTAGGCTGCGTCGCAGCGGGCGCTGGCCTTCCCGCGGCCGTGCTTGTGGGTGGGAGAGACTAGAAAACGGCCCTTTTCAGGGCCACCACACTGTTCGGAAGTTGAAAAGTGCGAAAGAGTCTGTGTTGTTGCTGCTGCGTGTGTGCGCTGTGTTGTTTGTTTGTTTCTTTCTCTCTTTCTTTCTTTGTTTCTTTCTTTCCGTTTGAGCGACGTGATGTGACTGGGAGGGGAGAAGGAAAGGAAACGTGTCATGTGGCTGGCTGTGTGTGGAGCTGCTTCGTTTGTGTGTCTTTGTATCGATCGCGACGGAGATGGCGGGCTGTGTGTTGTTGTGCGAGAGGCGGTGATTATTTGCTTGCGTGGTTTGGCTCTGTGTGTTTGCGGCGGCGTTGGGGTTTCCGAGGCAAGGCGTGTGGGCATAGGCGGCCGGATCAGCTGTTTCGTTCGTGTCGACGGCCGTTGCGCGCGGGAGTGGAGGGCGGTGTGTCGACACGCCTCCCTTTAACAATGGTCATTATTGCTGCCGTTGTCGTTTGGAAGGCGACTGCGACCGTGCAAAATGTGTGTGTGTGTGTGTGTGTGTGTGTTGGGCCACACGGGCTGTGTGGACGACAAGATGGCGGACGTGCGCCGGCGGCGGCTGTGCTGTGAAAGTGCAAAGTTAAAACAAAACAAGGTGCGGCGAGGACGACTGAAATTTTGCTTTGGACGTAGGTTTGTGTGGTGGCCCTGAAAAGGGCCGATTGTTGTGGGCCGAGCCGGCAAAGCGCGTTGCGTGCAGGGGAGCACGCGGCGCTGCGATTGCCTGGCCTCCTTTAGGCCTTCTTCTCGGTCTTCTTTGGCAGCAGGACGGCCTGGATGTTGGGCAGGACACCACCCTGTGCGATGGTGACGCCCGACAGGAGCTTGTTGAGCTCCTCGTCGTTGCGGATGGCAAGCTGCAGGTGGCGCGGGATGATGCGCGTCTTCTTGTTGTCGCGGGCCGCGTTTCCGGCCAGCTCGAGCACCTCAGCCGCGAGGTACTCCATGACGGCGGCGAGGTAGACGGGCGCCCCGGCGCCGACGCGCTCTGCGTAGTTTCCCTTGCGCAGGAGGCGGTGGATTCTGCCGACCGGGAACTGGAGCCCAGCCCTGCTTGAGCGGGACTTTGACTTGCCCTTGACTTTGCCTCCCTTTCCGCGTCCGGACATGGCGATGGGCTAGCGACGGTGCACACGAAACGGAAACGAAAACGACCGGTGCGAGCGGCAGCGAGTCGAGCAGCGGAGTGCGTGCCGGCGCAGCCCTGCCCTGCTGCTCCTTTTCTGACTTCCTCACTGTGAGGAGGTTCAGGTGGAAGTTTGTGGCCTGTTGGCCTTTACTCCCCTGGGATGATTGATGAGTCTTCTTTCTTGACTTGTAGGTTGTTCTGTACTGGCAAGGAGTGCCGATAACCTATTTTCTGTATTTGTCGGTGTGACGACTTTTCTTCTTCTTCTTCTTACTTGAGGGCTCTCCCTCGGTTGGGATAGTGGATACAGTGTATCCAGCTTTCTCATACTCTCCGTGGACGAGAGCGAAGATGACGTAGCGCATTTGCCACTCTGTGAAAATTGGGAAGGAATTGATCAGATCGTAATCCTCCTTGGAAAGACCAACAAGGCCTTCTGGATATTCGATTGGTTGGTGTGGAGGTGAAGGTTTAGAAAGGTTAGGAGGAACGAAGGGATAAGGGTTGTCGTGGTGGGGATATGTACCATCGCGAAGCGATGCAGCTATCTTCTGCGTCACAGCGCTTGCGCTGTACATGTCGGGAAGCGGGAGGAATGGGACTTCTTCCCACCCTTCTTCTTGCGCTTCTGCTTCTGCGTCCGTCTTGGGCAGTGTTGCCTCCCCTTCGGCAGGCACGTCGGTCTGCGTGGCCACCGTCGCAAACTTCTTCTCTCGAGGAGGAGTCGTCTGGCTGGCGGTGTCGACCGCTGTGGCGGAAGCTGCCTTGGCTGAGCGAAGCTCCTGCGTCAGCTCAGCAATCTGACGCCGAGCCTCGCCCAGTTCCGCCAGCATGGCCGCCCTCTCTTCCGCCATGGCGGATTTGAAGGCGGACATGGCTTCTTCTACGGCGTCGCTGAGGCGCCTGGTGATGGCGTCTTCTGAGCGAGTGACCACCTCTTCGCGTGTGGTGGTCACTTGCTTCTGCGTCTTCTCTGGTCCGCGCCAATTTCTCCTGTACGCGCAGGAACGGGCGTTAGCCGCGTGTGCGCCACCGCAGTTGGCGCATGTGCAGGGGGCGTCCTTCGGCTTCTTGCAGTCGCGTGTGTCGTGTGCTTGCGCACACTTCAAACACGCGACTGCTCCGCTGCAGTGCTTGGCGACGTGGCCAAGCTTTTGGCAGCGAAAGCACTGCGGTGTAGACTTCTTCTTCTTCTTCCCGGCAGGTCCTGCTAACGTGAGCAGCAACTCAGCCAAGGCAGCAGCTTTGCGTCCACTTCCGCGTCCCGACATCACGATAACCAACAGCGACAACGAACTAACGTGTACTCTCCGCGGCGTGAGCGGGAATGCCGGCGCAGCCGGGGTGGGGGTGCTTTATGGGCTCGGGTGCGGCGGCCGGTTGCGCGCGCGCCCCATTGGTCGGCGGCCGCAACAGGGCGAGCTGGTAAAGGTGCGGCGGCGGCTGGCGGCGGGTGCCACTGTGTGGGGAGACGCTGACTAGAGCGGAGCGCTTGCTACTGGTGTTGCTGCCGTCGCGATAGTTTAGTGTGTTTTCCGCGCGATTCTGAGTATTCGGCGTTAGTCGAACGCTCTTTTTCTACGTTTTGCCGCGTCGTCTTTCAGTCGGAGCGGTTATTTTCTGCGTTGGTGTTGGTCGTCGCGCGCGTTGATTTCGTCGTTCGCGGCGGAGTCAAAGGCCACGATGGCCAGTTCTTCAGCCGGTTCTCGAGGTTTGTTTCCCTCGTCTGGCAAGAATATCATGTCATGCGCTGAATTGCTGTCGTATTCATCAGAGTCTTGTCTGCCTATCTCTCGATCAGTCCACCGTCGGCTGTCGGATCCTACAATTCAGTTTACGTCAGAACAAGTCAATCAGGCGACCGATCAGATGCAGCAGGACAGCGTTGAGCTGGGTTCATCCGGCCCAGGGCCGAGTAGCGTGGGGCCAGGCTCCGGCGGGATACCTAACGGTGACAACGATGCCGTCCTGGCCGCCCCTACACCCGGCTCCGCTGACGCTGCACCGCCTGTAACGCGTCGAAAATCGACGAAATCCACGAAGGCGCGGGATGCTCCATACTCGCATGCTTCACGTAAGCATGCGCATCCCCCTTCGCATACCGACTCTGAATCAGCTGAATCCAGGGCCCCTGACAGGAAGAAGCAATCAACCGACCGTCAGGACCCTGTTTCGCCTCAGGACGCCTCCGCTTCCCATGCGGCGACCGACTCCAGTCTGGTCGACATGGCGACTGACTACGAGGTCACAGTTCCAACGTCGAACAGATTTGAAAGTTTAGATGATGTCACACCAGCTGACCAAGACATTCCAGACAATATGCCGGCTCCTACTCCTGTCAAGGCCCCCAAGGTGCCACCTATTATAGTTCACGACACGGTCAACTACCTCGATCGCGTCAGGGAACTGAAGGGGCACCTGAAGGGTTCCTTTTCCTGCCAATATAAAAGAGGTAATATCCGTTACGAGTTTGAACACCCATCAGATTATCGATACATGATCGATTATCTCAAGACTCGTGCCATTCAGTACCACACATATGATCTCGACCCTTTCAAAGTTTTGAAGGTCGTCGTCAGGCACCTTGAGCCCACCACCCCTCCCGCTGACGTTAAGGAAGCGCTGGAGGAGCTGGGCTTCACTGTGCAATCTGTCGCTGTTATGCACCAGCAAGTGCCAGACGCACAGGGAAAACTGACCGACGTCAAGTGGCCTCTATTCGTCGCTGTACTGCATTGTACACCGAATGTCTACGACGTCTACAAAATTAAATTCCTCCTGCACATGAAAGTGGATGTAGAATCCTACCGAAATGAATCTGGCTTGACACAATGCTTTAATTGCCAGCGTTTTGGTCACGGCTCCCGCAACTGCGGCCGTCTGCCGCGTTGCGTCAAGTGTGCCGGAGACCATCTCACCCGACTCTGCCAAAAGAAGACTAATGAACCGCCCAAATGCTGTAATTGCGGTCAGGCTCACCCAGCTAATTATCGTAAATGCTCTGCATATCAAAAAGCACTTGCGAACTCTCGCAGTTCTTCCACTCCGGCAGCCTCGGCGCCTTCGACGCCAGCTGCTCCGCCAGCTGATACTACCAACTTTCCAAACCTGCGAGCACGTCGTGCCCCTCCCTCACCTTCTTCCTCTGCTGCCGGCCCGGGGCCCTTGCCTCCGCGTCGTCCAGCTTCACGCCCAGAGACAGCTTCCCACTCTGCTTGGGGAAAAACAAACCCATCCCCAGAGCCTTCTACACCCCCGCCCCCTACCTTCTCCTTCCCATTTTCAAACCATATTGCAGATCTTGCTGCCTTACTGCAGCAGTTCAACATCCGCAAAATCATTTCTACATTCCGTTCAACTATCCAACAACTCAACTCAGCTTCTGATCCGTTCAGTAAATTAATGATAATTCTGTCTGCCTTCATCTCGTACTTCTCAGATGGACCGTAATCTACACCGCCCATTTCGTATACTCAGTTGGAACGCCGATGGTGTTCTCCGCCAACGCCATTCTCTCGAGGGCTTTCTCGATGACAGGGGGATCGACATTGCCCTTATTTGCGAAACGCACTTAAAACCACATCAACAGTTTTCCGTTCCTAATTATTACGCATACCGATCCGACCGCGCGGATCGGCCACATGGAGGTACTCTTGTCCTAGTCAAACAGTGCCATACGCACAGACTTCGACAGATACCGCAACTGCAACACCTGGAGGCCACAGCTATAGATATACAGCTATATGGACAGTCGTTGACTCTTGCCGCAGCTTACAACTCCCCCGCTCGCGCTATACTCCCGGCCGACTTGGATATCCTCTTCCACCTGGGCCCCAAGGTCCTCGTGGGAGGGGACTTCAATTCCAAGCACGGGACGTGGGGATGCCGTTCCACAAATGCAAATGGACGTCGGCTATTCCAGTACCTAGAACTGAATGCCGCTATCCGTGTTATTGCTCCAGACTCTCCCACACACTATCACAAAACCGGTCTTTACCGTCCTGACATCCTCGACATTTTCCTGGCGCGGGACATTCCGTGGGTCCACCGGATCTCTGTGATTTCGGAACTTGATTCCGATCACAATCCGGTGACCCTCGAATTCCTAGACGCTCGCCCACAAGACCAGCTCCGTCCGGCTTACGTTATCAACACAGACTGGGAGCGCTACCAACAACTTGTTGACCTTCATGTCCTTGAGCTTCCGCCCATTACCCGCCGCAGCCACATCGATCCGTCGGCGGACCGTTTTGCAAAAATCCTCACCGAATGCTACCGCACCTCTTCCCGACGAGTCCTCCAGCCTCCTCGTCGCCTGGACCTTCCGCCAGACGTCCAGGAACTAATTCGTACCAAACGTCGATTTCGTCGCCGGTGGCAACGCCTCCGCGACCCAATCGACAAACGAATTTGGAAGTCACTGGCTCAAGAGCTTCGGGTACGCTTACAAGAAGTCCATGATCAGGCATGGAACCAACGCCTTCGAGAGGCCGCAGACCGTCCTGACCGACTGTGGCGCATAGTCAAGGAGACCACAACCACTCCCCCTCCTTCTCAGCCCCTCCACGGTCCCCAAGGCCTGGTTTACTCGCCTCAGGACAAGGCGGAGGCCCTCGCACACAGCCTTGAGCGGCAATTTCGCCTCAACGAAGTCGACGACGACGAGGCTGACGCCCACGAGACCCGCGTTCATCGTCGGGTCCGTCAGCTTCTTCGCCGTCGTACAGACACCATCTTTCCACCGGTCACTCTCCCGGTGGTGGCGACTTACATTAGTAGTATTCCAGCCCGAAAGGCCCCTGGTCCTGACGGTATCCGGCCGACCCTTCTTCATCACCTCTCTCCAGTTGCACTTTCGTACCTGGTTAATCTTTACAATAGCTGCCTTTCCTACAACTACTTCCCTCCCGTATGGAAACTGGCCCGTGTCATTGCCCTCCCGAAACCTCGCAAAGATCCACTCTTCCCACAGAACTACCGTCCCATCTCCCTCCTCAACTTCCTCGGCAAGATTCTAGAACGCATCATCCTCTCCCACCTTCAATCCTTCCTCGATTCTCATTCTACCCTCATTCCCCAACAGTTTGGGTTTCGGGCGGGCCATGGCACGGTCCACCAACTCATCCGCCTCCATGACACCATCCGCAGAGCGCAACTGGAGCGACAAAGCACAGGCATGGTCTTACTAGACATTGAAAAAGCATTTGACCGAGTGTGGCACGAGGGCTTACTATATAAGCTTGACGAATATGGTTGCCCTCTCCACATCATTCATATTCTCAGACGCTTCTTAACTGGGCGTACATTTTATGTCATGCAAGGCCGAAGCCGAAGCTCAATCCGGGCCGTGGAAGCTGGTGTGCCCCAGGGGTCTCTCCTCTCCCCGATTTTGTACGCTATTTACACTAATGATATCCCCTCCCGTGTCCCCAACCATCTGGCCCTCTATGCTGATGATACTGCCGTCTTCACTTCACACCGAAACCTCCAGTTTATCGCTCTGAACCTTACACGCCACCTAGAACAAATCACTCAATGGAGCAACATATGGAAAATAAAAATTAACGCAGACAAGACACAGGCCATCCTCTTTACAAACAAACGAACTCCGCCAGCTCGCCTGGTGGAACTCGAAGGCCGACACATTCCCTGGTCACAGACAGTAACCTACCTAGGTCTCACCTTCGACAGCCGCCTCACGTGGAAACCCCACGTTGATGGCGCCTGCCACAAGGCTTACGGAATGATACACAAACTCTACCCTCTGTTGAAGAGCCCCGGCCTTTCGATACAATCCAAGTTGCTTATCTGGACGTCCTGTGTCCTGTCACTCCTGCTATATGGATGTGAACTATGGGGACTAGCTGCTGACACTCACGTACTCCAGGTCCAAATAGTGCAAAGCAAATCACTCAGGATCATATTAAACGCTCCGCGTTATGTCTCCAACTACGACATCCGCCGTCTTCTCCACATTCCACCCCTTGTCCATCAAATCCGCCTTCGCGCCTCAAATACCCTTACCTTCCTACAAAACTCACCTCATGATCACCTCACAGTTCTTAGTCGTGCTGTTGGAGACACACCTTACGCTCATCCGACGCTGATACTCCAGCGCCGGTACCGTCCCAACTGACGGTTTCACTGCAGTTGCGTATGTACTGATCTTTTTAATCTGTCAAACTTTATCATTTCTATCGACCTAGACATATAACAAAGCCATTTCGAACCTAATACTCAATCTGAAGGCAGGCCTAAGGCGATCCTTCGGCATATCAGTGGACGAAAGTCCCGTCAAGTTTGCGGTGGTGGTGGTGGTGCGGCGGGTGCCACTGTGTGGGGAGACGCTGACTAGAGCGGAGCGCTTGCTACTGGTGTTGCTGCTGCCGTACGTTCGTTCGAGATGCCGCCCAAGACTAGCGGGAAGGCCGCCAAGAAGGCTGGCAAGGCGCAGAAGAACATTTCGAAGGGCGACAAGAAGAAGAAGCGCAAGAGGAAGGAGAGCTATGCCATCTACATCTACAAGGTGCTGAAGCAGGTGCACCCTGACACGGGCATCTCGTCGAAGGCGATGAGCATCATGAACAGCTTCGTGAACGACATTTTCGAGCGCATTGCGGCCGAGGCTTCTCGCCTGGCGCACTACAACAAGCGCTCGACCATCACGTCCCGCGAGATCCAGACCGCTGTGCGGCTGTTGCTGCCTGGCGAGCTGGCCAAGCACGCCGTGAGCGAGGGCACGAAGGCGGTGACCAAGTACACGAGCTCCAAGTAAGGAGGTGGCTCTGGAATGGAAGGAAGGAAGGATGGAGAAGGCTCCTCCGTTGCGAGAGCGGCAAAACGGCCCTTTTCAGGGCCACCAACTTGCCTTTTGCGGGAAGGGCGGAATTGTTGTTGTTGTTGTTGTTGTTGTTTGTGTGGACGGCTGTGATGTATGTGTGCATTTTGATTGTGGGTGGGGGGGGCGCGTCAAAGCGTGTTGCGGGGTACGGCCACGAGGTTGGTCGCCGTGGCGTGGAATGGTGGCACGCCTCGTTGGAGTGGTTTTGACCCATTGGTGTTGGTGTTGGTGTGTGTTACCTGTCTGCGAGGGGGGACAGTGCGATCGGCGACTTTTGTGTCACCGTAACGACGGCCGTTTGCGGGTTTGTTTTTTTTTTTTTTTGCACATCATACATGGCGAGGGTGAAATGTGAAATGTTTTTGTTTGGTTTGTTTTTTTTTTCTTTGCCGCCCACTATTCCCTTTGCTGTACGCCGAGTTTGACAATGGTGCGACGTAACTGCAGCGTGGAGGTGTGTGAGTGACGTTGAAATGAACGTGCCATTAAGACGCATTGTTGTTGTATTGTACTGTACGTGTACGGCGACACGCACGATGATGTACCATTCGACTCTGATTTTTGATAGCCGTGTCTGACTGATTGCGTACGACGCACGCACACCGATGTCGTCATTCAAGATGCACGCGTGTCCAGTGCAGTACAGTAAGCGCGACGCTAGACGACGACGACGACGACGACGACGACGACGACGACGACGGCGGCGGCGGTCGTCGTCGTTTGTTTGGCGAATGTCTGTACACGTGTTTGTCTGTGTCCATCCGGTATGTATTTGTTTGTTTGAAAGTGTTTTGTGTGTCGGTGACGTGGTCCGATCCGTCGCCCCCTGAGTAACTGTCGATCGGCGCGATAGACCGGCGTCACGCAACTGAACCGAAGTCTTGGGCACACCCGTCATACTGTTGTACACCGTCGCGCTGAGAACGGTAACGAAAGGTTGACTTTGATCGGTCGAATGTGTGGGCAGAACGTGAGGAATGAGGCAAGAGTGCAAGGAGGGGGGGCAAAAGAGAGAGGAAGGGAAAAAGGGGAGAAACGCATTCGTAGAGCAACGGAACGTTCCCGTGTCGGAGGCGTATTGGAGCCGCACTGAAATGCGTTTAACGGCGGCGCGGCTGCAAGTGTCTGCCGTGGTGAACGTTACCTTTGACGGCTGCATTGGGCTTTGCTTTCGCTTTCGCTTTCCCGGATGTACGTAACGTTTGTTGATATGGTTCTGAGGAAGAGTGTATGACAGTGCCGTGCCGTCCATGTTCGTGTGCCCTCCCATTGTGTGTATGCTATTGTCTGTGTACTTGAATGATGTATGTAGGTGTTAGTGGACATGTTTTACCAGTGGGGGGAAATGGATCGTCGATAGTTGCCGTCACTCTGTCACGGTCGAGATGACGCACCCTCCGTACAGAAAGGTGTCGAGAAAGTGAGTGTGTGTGTGTGTGTGTGTGTGTGTGTGTGTGTGTGTGTGTGTGTGTGTGTGTGCGCGTCCGTGAATTGGCAGTGTTTGGAGGTGGGCGTGCCCTGCATGTGGCCCGGAAGGCTGTTCGTTTGGCGGTAGTGTTGTGTGGACAGGGGAGGGGCATGCGTAACGCTGCTGGCATGGCATTTCGGGAGATGGGAGGGGGCAAACGAGGAAACGAGGAGCGGCGGCCAAAGACGGGACGGGGAGGGGCGCGGTGTGGGTGGCTTGCGCCTGTGCTCGGCGTTGTGGTTTGTGCAAAAGAGGAGGAGAAAAACAATGAGTTGCCAGGGAGGGGAGCGGTGTTGTGTTGTGGTTGTCGTGGTGTAGCCGCAGACGCGGCTGTCAGTGAACGTGGCGAGACGGACGGATGCGCGGAGGGGCGGGGGCGGCGCATTTCGCCGGTGCCGTGCCGTGCCATGCCTGAAAGCCGCGTGGTCGCTGTGTTGTTGGTGGCGTGGGGGCGAGGAGAGTACCGTACGGGTGTGCTTGTGCGCCGGAAATGGCACACTGCGCCTGCCCGTCTTGGAGGCTGATGGCTGTGGTGTGGAAATGGGGCGCGGTGATGTTGAAGCAGAAAAGAAACCAAGAAAACGGAAGGCGTGATGCGGCGGTGGTGGTGAGAGCGGGAAAAACAAAACAAAAAAAAAAAAAAGAAGGAAAAACAACAAGAAACAAAAAAGAAAACAAAAAGTCTATCAATATTAAAATGTAAATGGAAATGGAAATGGACCCAGGTATAACCTCCCTGCACAAATAGCAGAGAGTCCGATGGTAATAAAAATGTGCCAGAATGTTAACGTCCCTACAAAAGAAACCCAACGATAATATTAATGAAAGAATGAACCGTATGTAACATTGCAACAGACACAATGAAACCTGATAAATTGTATAAGGGCAGCAGCGTTGACCTTTGGCCCTGTATTCAGAATAAAAAGAGCCAAAGATTGTTACCCCAATGAAAAAGACACTGAAACACGTATGTAACATAGCAGCGATGGCGAGACATTGTAGCATCTGTGACCAGAGAGTTTGCGCTGGACTGCGCGAGTGTTGCGAGCGGTTCTCAGTCAGTCAGTCAGTCAGTCGTTGCGAGTCTGTAGCTCTGTGTAGTTGAGGGCTGTACTCTGTCAGTAGTCGTCGCGTGCAGTACGCTAATAGTCGTCATGCAGAGCGGTCGGTCAGTAGTAGGAGCCGAGTGCGGTTGTGTGATGTAGGCGGTCGGCAACACTGGTCAAGATGGTGAATAAGGTATACTGTTAATTAATATAATCATTAGATAATGAAAAATTTTATTTATTGTAATTATTCTCCAACAAGTTCCCCAATAATAATGTTTATTTCAAAAGCATTTTTCAAACATTTAATTTTTTATTGAACTAAAGAGTTCGTTGCACTTCACATTTCATTCCACTTCTTTGAAGAAAAATTTCACTAAAATCACAAAAAAAGAGAATATTATTATTTGCAATGCAGTTCCTCCAAGCGCTGCGCAACAACAAGAGCAGAAATGTGACATCCATTTATTCGGAGGTAAGACTTTAATTCTGATTGTTTTGCACAGGGCCAAAGACCGATATTTCGGTTTAATTGAAGTTTCTTGTCACTGAACGGACTTTAAATGTTGTGAAGAATTTATATTTGAGTCAGATTGCGAATTTCACATTTTTGTTGCCATTTTCAATACCTCTCATTGTGGGCGAGGTTACAATTAGCGCAATGTCCATTAGCATCCGTAAATAACATTGTCCATTATTTTAAAATTTGCGGGGAGGTTACAACACACACAAAAAAAAAAAAAAAAAAAAAATTTGCATTTATATCCGCTCCTCAATTGTAGATACCCCTTACACAGCTGTGTGCAATGAATGAGTGCTGGCTGGTAATTAATTGCACTCCTTGGAGGGAAATGCCATAGGAAGTAGTCTTTAAAAAGTGAATGTTTTTCGTTAAAAGACAAAAGGTACTTTAGAAAAAAGTAATAGTGGGGCTTTTGTTGTTGAACAAAATAAGTACAATGAACATACGTTATCAGATTTGCGCAATGCAGCTTCACACTACCTTTTGATTATAACACAATATACTATACATCGTCCCGAACCGTGACCAGAGTCGCGAGACGAGCAGAGCACGCCGCCGACGCCCGCTCAGTACAACCGTCCACCCGCTACTACTGTCGACCGACTACTACCTCTCCCGACTCGCGCTACAATATATATAACAACTGTTCCTGGCGACCCGGTGCGTGCCACTACTGTCGTCTGGCGCGGTCCAAGCGCCGACTAGCAACGATAAATAACTCTCTGGTCAGACAGAGATGCTGTCATGCCTCGCCATCGCTCTGGTAATGAATACATACGTGTTGCAGCGTGCGTACCACCGGAACACGCAGTGGCGGAGCCAAAGACTGTGTTGTCGAGGTCGAGTGCGAGCGGGAAGAGAGGCAGCGTCGGCACGGAGATGCAAGCGAGCGCGAGACGCACGGGGGCTGCGGCGTGGCGCGTTTGCGGTCGGCGCCTTTGGTGGCAACGGCCGGGACAAGCAGCGGTGTATGGTGTGGTGCGGGGCGGACAGGGGCGGCGGTGGACGGGGAGGAGGCGGCGCGACGACGGCATGGGGGCGAAAACGGGACGGGGGACGGCGGATGCTGAGAGGCGTCACGCGCGGACAGGACACAGACACAGAGACACACAGATTGGAAAGGGAGGGTGCGCGGTAGTAGTTGGGAATGTGCGTACCGTGCGGGATGGGAGTGGGCGAGGAACACGGTCGTGGCCCCCTGTTTTTTGGGTGCGTGTGATGACGTCGGTGTGTTGTGGGAAGGGAAGGTGCTGTGGCGGCGGCGCGTAATGGGCGTAGGCCGAAAAGAGAAAGGAACGTGGGCAGTGTGTTGGCAAGCGTCGGTTCGACTGCGACGTTGATGGGCAGGGCAAGGTTAATGGTGGTAGGAGTAGGCGTGTGGGCGCAAAAAATCTGCCGCTGCAGGCGGTGCCGTAACCGCCATGGCGGGAAGGAGAGAGAGAGGGCCAAAGAAAGAAAGAAAGAAAGAAAGAAAGAAGAAAACAAAAAAAAAACAAAAAAAAAAAAAAGGAGGCGGGGGCGAAAGTGGAGAGGCGGTGGTGTGAGAAGGGCGGGGGCGGAAGGAAGGCAGGAAGGACAAGAGGCGAGGCGACGGCTTGCTTTGTGTATCGGTCGGTCTCTGGCTATGCTTCGTTTTCTGCAGCAGGGTCGGTGCGCGGCGTGGCTCGCGGCAGTGGGAACGCCTGGTGGCTGGACGGCCAGCAATGCGGTTGGATGGGCGGCCACAGCACCGCACCTGTGCCCGAGGAGGAGACGCTGGCGGCGGGCCCTGAGGTGAGGCCGGCTCGGCTGGGGCTGTGGATGTGTAGGTGTGCGCCGCTGCTGCAACAACGAGTAAAACGCGAGAAGAAGGGATGGCGGTAGAGAGAGAGAAAAAAAAAAAGGTCGTGTTGTGTTGATGCGCAGGCAGACGCGTACAGAGAGACGAGCCCGGTCTGCAGCAGGGTGTGGCCGTGCCGAGTGCAGAGCAGCGGCGGCTCGGTTCGGTTCGGTTCGGCCCGGCCCGGCGGGCCGCGCTGTTGTCGCGGACGTGAGCGCCCCCTGGCGGGTGGCCGGAGGCGGCGCGGCGTGTTGGACGTGTGGCTGGTGGCAGTGCACAATTTGCGAGTGGCTGGCGGTGTGGTGTGGCGGTTGGCGCGTCGGGCGGCGGAGAGAGAGAGAGAGAGAGAGAGAGGGAGGAGAGGTATGTGTTGCGGGCGCCCTTTGCTGCGCTGCGTCGTTGCGTGTGCCGTACAGGGCGGGCGCTTGTCGACTGTGTGGGCGGTGTGGCGAATTGGCGTGAAACGGCTGCCGAGAGGTGTGTGGTAGCGAGCCGGTCGTTGTCAGTGCGAAGGGGAATGTGCGTGCGTTTGGCGGTTTCGGTGTGCTTTTTGCGGCGTGAGAGTGGGAATTAGTGGGGCCGGCTGTTGTGTTGGTTCCTTGTGTCTTGTGTCGCGTAGCTTGATGGCAACGTGGAAGGACGCCGGTTTCGTTTCGAGCCTTGCGTGTGGTTGTCGACGTTGACTGGTTGGCGTGTGCCGATGCACGTGCATGTGTGGGTCGCGAGTGCGTTTTTGGCTGTGTGTGTGTGTGTGTGTGTGTGTTTTGGGGGGGAAGGGGGAGGCGGTGGTGAAAGTGCAGTCGTTGCCACGGGCGTCGTCGGGTGGGGCTGGGGCTGTGCGTCGTGGCGGAAAGGTGGTAGGTTGCGGGAAGCGAGCCCGTCGTTGACGGTGTCGCGTGAGTTGTGAATCGAGTGGGGCGCGGGGCGCGGGACAGGAGCAGCGTGCCGCTGCGTCGTGGTCGTCAGCAGAGGCTGTGCGTGTGCTTGTCCTTTTTGTGGGCGGTTCGTGCGAGGCGTTTTTGTTTTGTGTTGCCCTAGTTGTTAGTTTATTTTGTTTGTGTTTGTTATTTTGAGACGACGACTGGTTGGTGGCGTGCGCGCGAAGTGGCGGTGTGCGCTTCCCGTGTCGTTTGTGTTGTTTTGTTTTTGTTTTGTTTTTTTTTGCACTGGGCCCCGGGGGGTGGGTGGGTGGGTGGGTGGGTGGGTGGGTGCGTGCGTGCGTGCGTGTGTGTCGATTGCCGGCTGGCGAAAGGTGCGCCATCGGCGGGGTGGGTCGCCGGCACAAGTAGAGGCGGCGGCGTTGTTGCTGTTGTTGTGTGGTGTTTGTTTTGTTCGGCTGTGTCGGCGAGCTGTGTTGCGGTGCGTGTGAATGGTGGTGCAAAAGTGCTGGCGTTGGGGCTGCGACTGCGACGGCGGCGAGCCGCGGGCGCGCATGATAGTGATGTTGTGAACAGCGGCTGTGTACGGTAGTGGTGTTGTTGTAGCACGACGTGCATCCGGGCCGGCGCGGAAAGCGCAGTTGCGGGCGGTTGCCCTTCGGTGCCAGCCATGTCGCGTGAGCGGCGGGTTGCTCTGGTGTCGACACGTGGTGCTCTGGGTTGTTGTGTGGTGCCCTTTGGCCGGTGGGGGTGGTTCGCGTGTGTCTCGTTCGCGCTCGGTATCTGGTCGTGGTCGTGCTGCTCCCCCGTCTGTCGGCGGTTTTCGACGTCGTCTGTACGTTTTTGTTCGTTTGCGGCGTGCCTGCCGACGTCGCCCCGTCGCGACCTTTCAACCGAAAGTGTGGCGCCCGAAGGTGAACGAACGTAACCCTGACCTCGGCGCTTTACGCTGAGCCGAGCGAACCGAACCTAACCTGTGGTGTGGCGAGGTGAGCTCAGCCTGTGAGCCCCTAACGTCTACGTACGGTAAGCTGTCCGGCTCACGCCTCACGTTTGAACGCTTTTTTAATCTACGTTTGACGCTTCTTAACCTAGCACTGACCCCTTAACCTAACGTGTAACCTAACCTAACCTAACCTAACCTAGCCTAGCCTCTGACGCCTGACGTGTTTGAATGCTTAACCTAAGTTTGACGCTTAACCTAACCCAAGTCCCCTTAACCTAACCCATGTCCACCTAACCTAACCTAACCTAACCTAGACGTGTAAACGTAATGTGTAACGCGTAACGTGTAAGGTCGGCTGGCGTGTGTGCTGACGGCAGATTGGGTTGGTCTGTAGATTCGGATTGCGGTTTGCCTCGGTCGAGGGGTTGGGTCGGAAGCGGCGAGGGGCGGCGGCGCCTGTTGCGCAGGCGGCGTCCGTTTGCGGCGGGCAATTGTTGAGAAACGGCTGTGAATGTTGGCGGGCGAGAGGAGGAGGACGGCGCGCGATGTGGCCCGACGGCTGCGGGCCGATCGGGAAACGGCGGGAGGGCGACGGAAGGCGATGGGGCGGCGGAGGCGCGTTTGCACGGCCGTCATCGCCGCACGCCTCGGCTTGTGTGGCTGTGGCGCCGGCCGCGCTGGCCGGGCTGCCGCGGCGACGGTGTGGGAGTTTTGCCGAAGGTTTGGCCATTGTGGCGGGTCGTCGGCTGGGGCTGTGGGGGCGGCATTTGGGCGGGGGCGGCGATTCTCGGCGGGCCGACCCAGGCTGTAGCGCGCGGTAGCTGCAGTTTGGCCGTGGTTTGCGGCGCTGCCGTGGCGACTGGTTGGCGACTGTGGTGTGGCTGTGTGTAGCCCCATCCTCGGTGGTTTGAAAGGCGCGGGCGGTTGTGGCGCAGGTTTGGGGCTGCTCCGCACAGGCTGTCGGACGTTGGGCGGTAGCAAGCGCACCGGTCCGCATCGTCTAAACTACCGGCAGTGGTTGAGGGAAGGTAGTATTTACCCGAAGGCATTGACTACTAATTCTGGGGAGGAGAGATGGAACTTCAGGTGGAGGAAATTGTCATCTTTATTTGCGGATTATAGAATCAAATTCATTTGGACTTCAGTGGGTTGGACACTGCCAGGTGCATTACCTGTTGAGCAGTGCGACAGGTCTTTGGTATGTGTCCCGGACATCTGACGGGACTCCTATGTTCCTTATGAGTGGGTTTTCCGAGACCACGGCTTTGTGATACAGGCGTCTGGCTTTGTGTTGAAATCGGAGAAGGACCTCGGGTTCTTGCAGAGCTTCATGTACATAACGAGACGGGAACTGCGGGTGTACGTGGAGTACTCTTCGTAAGGCCTTATTCTCCAGCGCTTGAAGACGTTGAATGTGGCGGGTGGCAGCATTGCCCCAGGCGACGCAGGCGTAGTCCATGATCGGCCGGACGAATAGCCTGTAGATGAGGAGGCCATTTGCAACTGACAGTGAGGAGCCTTCATTAAGCAGCGGGTATAGTGCTCCCAGGCGCTGGTCCACTTTCCTGCGGGTGGCCGTGACATGCTGTTGCCAAATAAGCTGACGATCCAGCACAACCCCGAGATAAGTCGCTGAGGGCAGCCACGCGATGTCTTCGCCGAAGAACCGAATCGCCGGAACTGGCGGCGGTAGTCTTCTGGTAAAGATGACGGCTTGGCTCTTCTGAGCGTTGAAGCGAATCCTCCATTTGCGGGACCATCGTTCAAGGTCGGAACAGGCGTCCTGAAGTCGGCGGTGCATGGCCTGTGGCCAGCGGCTGCGCGTGTAGATGGCGGTGTCGTCAGCATACATAGCTTTTTCCACCCTGGGGGAGGTGGGGATGTCCGATGTAAAGATGCAGTAAAGAATCGGCCCGAGGACGGAGCCCTGAGGTACGCCAGCGGCGATGCGCCGGAGAGTCGAACAGGAGTTGGCAACGCGAACAGAGAAGGTTCGCCCTCGGAGGTATGAGGCGAGCAGCTGTACGAGGGAGCGAGGAAATCCGTGCTGCATCAATTTCCACAGGAGCCCCTGATGCCAGACGCTGTCGAATGCCTTGGAAATGTCGAGGAATACCGCCCCACAGTATTCCCGGTTGTTAAAGGCGAGGGTGATGTCTTCGACGACGCGGAGCACCTGTTGTTCGGTGGAGTGGCCTCGTCTGAACCCAAATTGCTCCGGCGGTAGTATCCTCCGTCGGTCCAGTATGGTGCGGATTCTTCGTAGCAGCAGCCGTTCGAACACCTTACTGATATGAGGGAGGAGGCTGATAGGCCGATAGTTGGCCGGTTCCTTCCTGTTCTTCCCCGGTTTTGGAACGGGGATAACTGTAGCCCGTTTCCATGCCTCTGGATATGTCAGCGTCCGAAAGATGTTGTTAAAAACTGCAGCCAGCCAGAGATAGGCTGCTGGAGGAAGTTCCTTCAGGGCTCTGTTGGGTATGTCATCTGCCCCCGGTGCCTTGGCGGTGTTCAGACCAGCGATGCATGTCCGAACTTCGTCCATCGTGACGGGCGGAATTTGGTCCTCATCAGCAGCAGCAGGTTGGTCCAGGTAGTGCTGGACTTCCGCTTCCACGCGCTGAACGTGATTGACGTCAATCGGGTCGTTCACAGGGACGAAATTAGCTTCAAATACATCGGCGATGGCGTTGGCCTTGTCCTCAGGGGTGTAGACGAGTCCAGCCGGGGCTTCCAACGGAGGAATAGTCGTCCGACGTTTAGTGAAAAATCGAACCGTGTCCCAGTGATTGGCATCCGGTGTGAAGGCCTCGAGTTTCGCGGCCCACTGCTGGTTCCTGTGGGCGACGAGGGCGGCCTTAACGTCGCGCCGAAGTTGGTTGACACGTCGCTTAAGGCCGGGATCTCTGGTGAGACGCCAGTCTGTGCAGAGGCGATTGCGGAGACGTATAAGGTCCAGGATGTCGTGGGGTAACCCTGGACGGAGTGGCTGTCGCCGGCCGGCCTGCGGCGTGGACTGCCGGAGAGCTGTAGTAACAGCAGCGGTGAACCCCGCCGTGGCAGCATCGACGGGTGCATCCGGTGGAGTGAATGCCAGCAGATGGGGGAGCCGATCCCGGTAGCCATCCCAGTGGGTACGTCGCAGATTCCACCGAGGCGTCTGCGGAGGAAGATGGACGTTCAGCTGGAAAATGACAGGCAGATGGTTAGAATTGAGAGCATGTCTCACTTCTGCCGACATGAACTGGGTCAGTCCCTTGGTTATTGCGATGTCCAGGACATCCGGATTGCCTCTGGAGGGGTAGCATGTCGGTTCCTCGGGTCCACAAGCGTGCGCATCAGCTTGCTCGAGGACGTGGAGGAGCCGCCGTCCGTCATAAGTGGTGGTGAGTGAGTTCCACGCCGCATGCTTTGCGTTAAAGTCACCGGCGAGGAACAGCTTCCCAGGAAGGCGCAGCAATGCCTTCGCATCGTCGACGTCAATGTGCGGCTTAGGTGGGCGGTAGACGGCCACAAATGTGACTGTGCCGACCGAAGTCTCGACGGCCACAGCTGTCGCTTCCATCTTCCGCAGAGGAGGCGTCGGTACAACATAGTGTGAGATTGTCCGCTTGATGTAGATGGCTGTACCGCCACCTCGAGTGGGGCGATCATTCCGATAGCAGAGGTAATTGGCGATATTGGCCCTCAGGTCCGGCTTCAGATGCGTCTCACTGACCAGGCAGATGTCGACATGCTCATCTTCCAGGAATTGGCGAACCTCCAGTAGGTCGTGGTAAATGCCATCCGCATTATAGGTGGCTATACAAAGGTCTTCATAGCGTCGGGGCCTAGGCATGTTGAGGAGGCGGAACGTCGCTGGTGGCTTGAAGCGAACCACGAATGGCCGCTTCAACTGTCGTGGCAAGAACTGCCGGGAGTGCTTGAATGGCTCGGCTCATCTCGGTGACGGCTTGCATCATGGTCTGCATGAGCACCAGAAGTTGGTTGACGTCAGCTGCCGCAGCGGGCGGTTGGGGACGGCCAAAGTCGTCAGTGCGCCGGCCTCGAAGAGGTGGAAAGGACGCCGAGGCAATCTCAAATGCTGCTGTTGGGGGTGCCGCTGGAGAGGCGGTGCCCTTCAAGACACCTGCCGCTGTCGGAGACTGGAGGACGGAAGCCGCGCGCCGTTGCATCAGTGGAGCTCGCTCCTGTAGCGGTGCATCGATGTATCTGCTGCTGGCAGGTGTGCTTCTGAAGACACGGGTCCCAGCACGTCGAGTCTTGGCGTTGAGGGGCGGTAAACCCCTCTGTCGGCGACTAGCATCTTTGTGTTTCTGGCAGGAACGATAGCTGGCTGGGTGCCTGCCGCCACACAGTCCGCATTTGGCAGGTTCGTCCTTGGGGACGGGACACTGGCGGCTGTCATGAGGGCCACCACACTTCACACATATAAATGGCATTGTGCAGAGCCGCGCCACGTGGTTAAAGCCCTGACAGCGGAAGCACTGAGTCACTCCTCTTGATTTACGTAGCTTCTCGACAGAAACGGAGAGGGCACAAATTCTGTTGATTTTAAACACGTCGCGATTTTCTTGCGTGTCCGGGAGAACCACCACACGGAGACCTGATTTCTGCTGCGTGCCGGGCATCCGATGGTAGTCCACGACCGTCGCCTCAAATCCCAATGCAGACAATTCTTCCTTGAGTCTGTCGTTCGGAAGAGAATCGACGATGCCTCGAAAGATCAGCTTCAGAGTGGGCGGGCGAACAGTGGGAAACGTGTAGCACGGTATTCCCTCAGTTCCCACCATGTCCATAACTTTGACGTAGTCTTCAGTGGCCGTGACAGTGAGTTTCAACTTATCGCCTCCAGCCTGCTTCGCTGAGAAAGGCTGCTTCAGATTTTGCGTCAGCCAATCGTACAATTTCAAATAGGTGTCCGGATATTGGAGCACGATCGGTGGAATTTTATGCTGCTGCTGTTGTGGTTGCTGCTGCTGCTGCGGTTGTAGGTGCTGTGGAGGCTGCTGTGGTGCCTCATGGTCCTGCGGCGCCTGCATCCCATCGTCGATGACGTCAAACCTGTTGCTGACAGGCACGACAGGCGCGTCTGCCGGTGCCAGGTTCTTGGCCTGCTTCTTTTTCGGCGGACGAATGAAGCCGTCGTCGGTGGGCGCCACACGGGGCAGTCCAGGTCCGGGATCGCTGCGTTTCCGTCGAAACTGGGACGTCGACGGGCGAGGAGCGTCGTCGGCGAACGACGCGTCAGAAGAATAATCCATTGCCATGTCCAGGGCCCTCGCTGTGGTCGTCAACAGATAATTGCCTGTACGCCTTTGCCGGGTCGTCATGGTGGGGGGGCCGGATGGGGCCGCCGACGAAGCGAGCTCCGCCGGACGGCGATCCGCCACACCCTTCGCTGAGCTAGATACCGAACTCATGGCAGCGCACGCGTAGCACGTCTGCTCACTACGGAAGACTAACTCGAACTGGGTAGCAAGCGCTCCAGTCCACTATCATCTAACTTCATCAAGTGTGAGAAATGTAGCATTTACCCGAAGGCATTTACTACACCTTCTGAGGAACGGAAAATAGAAACATCAGGATTTTCTTTATTGTCATCTAAGGATGTGGTGTTGGGAACATACTATCTGGGGGGAACTGAAGGTTCTAAATGTTGCAACTGCTGTCGTTAGCGACTTAGCAGCGCAACGGGCCTCTGATAGAGGTCACGGTCATCCAGAGGCGCCCCAAGGGCCCTGATGAGGGGATTATTCGAAGCAGCAGCTTTATCATACATCTTCTGGGCGATGGCTTGGAAGCGAGCGAGTACTTCTTGTTCTTGCGCAGCTTCATGTAGATATCGGGCCGGAAACTGTGGATGGACGTGGAAAATCCGGCGAAGAGCCTTATTCTGCTGCGCCTGCAGGCGATGAAGGTGTCGGTGCGCCGCATTTCCCCATGCAGCACAGGCATAGTCCATAACGGGACGCACAAACATCCGGTAGATGAGGAGTCCATTATCGACAGAGAGCGCTGAGTGCTCGTTCAGCAGCGGATAAAGCGCCCCCAGCCGCTGCTCAACCTTCCGGCGAACTTCCAGCACCTGCTGCTGCCAGATGAGTTGGCGGTCCAGGACAACCCCGAGGTAGGTGGCTGTCGGCGTCCAGGGGATGACCTCGCCGAATAACTGGAGCGGCTGATCGTGTGGCGGGGTCCGCTTGCGCGTGAAGACCACGGCTTGGCTCTTCTGAGCGTTGAACCGGACACGCCAAAGAGTCGCCCAAGCTTCGAGGGCGGCGCACGCATCCTGGAGACGGCGATACATGGCTTGAGGCCACCGGCTGCGGGTGAAGATCGCGGTGTCATCGGCGTACATCGCGCGCTCCACCCGTGGAGAGGTAGGAAGATCGGCCGTATACAAGGAGTACAGGGTCGGACCGAGGACCGAGCCCTGCGGCACGCCGGCGGCAATAGGTCGGAGCGTCGAAGTCGAGTCATCAATGCAGACCACAAAGGTGCGGCCCCGCAGATAGCTGTCCATCAGGCGAATGAGGGACCGCGGAAAGCCATGCATATGGAGCTTCCACAGCAGCCCGGAGTGCCACACACTGTCGAAGGCTTTTGTGACGTCTAGGAAAATGGCGCCACAATACTCCTGGTTGTTGAAGGCCGTGGTAATCGCCTCAACAACGCGGACGAGCTGCTGCGTAGAGGAGTGGCCTCCCCGGAATCCAAACTGCTCCGGAGGCAACAGACGACGACGGTCCATAATAATCTTCAGTCGGTGAAGGAGGAGCCGTTCGAAAATCTTGCTGAGCTGCGGAAGCAAGCTGATGGGCCGGTAGTTGTTGGGATTCTTCCGGTCCTTACCTGGCTTGGGTATGGCGACAACAACAGCGTGCTTCCAGGCAGCCGGATAGGTGTGCGTCACCAGGATGGCAGTGAATAGGCGGGCCAGATAAGTATAAGCCGCAGGAGGCAGTTCCTTGAGCGCCTTCCCAGGAACGTCGTCAGCACCAGGAGCCTTGTTAGAGGCCATCGCCCGGATGCAGGTGGTCACCTCGTCGGTGGTGAAAACCGGAAGCTGATCGTCGTCGCGGCGGTCGGCAGAGAGGTAGGCCTCGAGGCCACGGTCCACATCTTGAACGAACTGAGCGTCCACAGGGTCTTCAAGAGGGACGAAGTTCGCCTGAAAGACATCAGCAAGGGCATTCGCCTTATCCACTGGAGTGTAGGCGACACCAGTCGGCGAGGCCAGAGGGGGCAGAGCGTGCTTCCGCCTGGTAAAGAAACGCACCGCGTCCCAAGCGTCGGGCTCCGGAGTAAACGACGCCAGCTTCTGCGCCCATTGCTCGTTCTTGTGAGCGCTAATGGCGGCCTTAATGTCCCGGCGGAGAAGGTTGACGCGCCGCTTCAGAAGGGGGTCGCGGGTAAGGCGCCATTCCTTGCTGAGACGATTCCTCACACGGATCAGATCCAAAATGCCAGCCGGGAGTCCTGGGCGCCGGGGAAGCGTGCGCCGGGACGGCGGTGTGGATCGCAGCAGGGCTGAGTGGACGTCATCAGCGAAGGCAGAGACTTCAGCATCGACGTCGCGGACGTCGGCTTCAAGACGGGGCCGCACACGGGCGAGGACATCTGCACGATAAGCAGTCCAATCAGTGCGCCGAAGATTAAGGCGCGGCGAGGTGAAGGCGGGATCAACAGCAAGATTGAAGAGGACCGGCAGATGGTTGGAGTTTAGCTCATGAATGACATCAGCTGTCATGAACTGATGCAGGCCTTTGGTGACGGCGAAGTCAAGGACATCCGGCGTGCCGCGGGAGGGGTAGCAGGTCGGCTCCTCAGGCCCGCAAGCGTAAGCACCAACCCTGTCGATGACTTGATGAAACTGGCGGCCGCTGCGGGTGGTGTGCAGGGAATTCCACGCCGCATGCTTGGCGTTGAAGTCGCCGGCCAAAAAGAGCTTCCCCGGGAGACGGAGCAGTGCATAGGCGTCGTCGATGTCCAGCAGGTAGCGAGGAGGACGATAGACGGAGACGAAGGTGACCACCCCCGCTGAGGTCACCACAGCCACGGCCGTCGCCTCCATCTGCCGCAACGGCGGCGTAGGTACGACATAGTGGCGGATGTTCCGCTTGACGTAGATCGCGGCGCCGCCTCCACGGGTGGGGCGGTCGTAGCGGTAGCACTTGTAGTTGGAGATGTTGGCCCGGAGACCTGCCTTCAGGTGCGTCTCCGTCACGAGAAAGATGTCGATGTTGTGAGCTTCAAGGAAGTGCTTAACCTCCAGGAGATCACGGAAGAGGCCATCGGCGTTGTACGTCGAAATACGAAGTTCCTCGAAGCGGCGCACCCTATCCATGATGTGGGGTAGCAGCACTGCTGGTGTTAAGAACGCTTCGTATCGTGGATTCCACGGTGGCTGCCAAGGTGGCGGGCAACGCCTGGATGGCGCGGCTCATTTCGGCGACCGCCGTCATCATGGTTTGGAGTAAGGTGAAGAGGTCGCGGGAGTCGACACTCGGCTGCTGGCCGTCCTGCGGAGTGTGGTCGACGGGACGTCGGCGCTGCAACGGCGGAAAGGCGGCGGGGCCTTCTGGAACGTCCGTCGGAACGGCAGAGGACGCAGGGGCGTCTCTGCGGATGACATACGGTGCAGCAAGTGGACGTTGCCAGGCGTTAGGAGGGCGAGATTGCGAGAGTGAGGCCCGTCCCTGCTGCTGGGCCCCCGCGTGGCGGAAGCTGGCAGGAGTGCTGCTGACGACAGCGGTCCTTCGGCGGCGATCCCTGGCGGTGAGCGGGGGAAGCCCCCGTTGCCGTCGACTGGCCTCCTTATGTTTAGGACACGACCTGAAGTTGGCGGGGTGTCGGCCGCCACACAGGCCACACTTCGCCGGTTCTTCTCGAGGTACCTGGCATTGCCGGCTGTCATGGGCGCCGCCACACTTGACACAAACAAAAGGCATCGTACAACCACGGGCAACATGATTGAAGCCTTGGCATCGGAAGCATTGCGTCACCCCACGTGACTTGCGGAGTGTTTCGGCAGACATCACAAGCCCACAAAGGCGGGTGACGTTGAAAATCTTCCGATGATCTGGCGTATCAGGCAGGATCACAATTCGGAGGCCTGACCGACGGTTGGTGCCCGGGATTTTGTGGTAGTCCACAATCGTGGCGGCGAAGCCGAGGTCTTCGAGTTCTTCTTTGACCCAGTCGTTAGGGAGGGACTCGAGAATCCCCCGAAGAACCACCTTCAAGGTCGGCGGCCGAACGACCGGAAACGTATAATTCGGAATGCCTTGTGCACCAAGGTAGTCCATAACGGTGGAGTAATCATCGAGGGTGGTGACAGAAAGCTTCAGCTTGTCGCCGCCAGTCTGGCGCGCGGTGAAGGGCTGCTTCAAGTGCTGCTTCAGCCACTCGTAAAATTCCTTGTAGGACGAGGGCAGCTGCAGCACGATCGGCGGAATGCGCTTCTGCTGCTGCGGCGGCGGCTGCTGCTGCTGCGCCTGATGCTGGAGACTAGGCTGAGCCGCATCGGCAGCGTCCTCAGGAATGTCATCGAATCGGTTGTGCACCGGAATATCCGCCGCCTGCGGCTGAACTTGCGCAGCACGCGCTTGACGCTTCTTCGGTGGTTTTCGGAAGCCATCATCCGTCACTTCGGCAGCGCGCGAACCACCATCAGTGCCCCTCTTCTTCCGAGAAGCCGCCGTCGACGGTGTCTGCCTCTGGACGACGTCGTCGTCGATGGAAGTATCTGAGAAATCAGCCAAATCGAGGTCCATATTCGAAGCCGGGTCCGTCATAATCTTATTCCTCTCTTCCATAGCCCTGGTCGTCATAGGTGGGGGGCCGGATGGGGCCGCCGACGGGGCAAGCCCCGCCGGACGGCGATCCGCCACACCCTTCGCTCCGCGCACGTCTGTCTGCTGCGACATATCGCACTCGAAATGGTAGCAAGCGCGGGAGGCGCGGCGCGGCGGCGCGCAGAGTGGCGGCCGCTCTCTCGGCCGTCCGCGCCCGCCCGCGACACTGGCTGGGCCCTTGTGATTCTCTGCTCCAGCCCACGTCAACCTGGCGCTGTATGCGGACGACACGGCCGTGTACAGCCGCAGCAGATGCGTCGAGGCGTTGCAGCGGAAACTTCAGACGGCCACCGACGCCCTCACTGACTGGGCGAAAAAATGGCGCCTGGCTTACAATGGGGAGAAGTCCCAGGCCATCGTCATTGCGACGAGACACGTCAAGGACGACGCGCCCACAGTCTCGGTCCGAGGCGTCCCGGTCCCATGGAACGGTACTGCGAAGTACCTGGGCGTCACACTGGACCGGCACCTCACCTGGAGGCCACACGTGGAGAGCATCAGGGGCAAAGCACTGGGTAGACTAAGACTCCTCTACCCACTGCTAAACCCCACTACGACGCTGCCTACCTGCGTCGGCCTCACGCTATATAAGTCCGTAATTCGACCTCTCCTCGAATACGCGGCGGTAGTGTGGGGCAACACGGCGCAAACTAACCTGGAGCGGCTGCAAAAACTGCAGAACAGGGCTCTCAGGTTAGCTCTTCACCTCCCAAGGGACTTCCCGACGGAGGACACTCACGTGGTCGCAGACATCGAACCGCTACGCAGGCGGTTCGAAGAAGCGGCCACAAACTTCTACAACAAAGCGGGTACATCCACCAACCCGCTGATAAGGAATCTGGGACAACGTCCACACTGGCGACGCACACTCCGCTGGCCGGACCTGCTGAGACGGCCAGCAGACGTTGCCGCCCTACCAGATTAGAAGACATTGCTACGTAACAAGTAGCGCCTAGCCACATCTGCTGCGAAAAAAAAAAAAAAAAAAAAAAAAAAAAAAAAAAAAAAAAAAAAAAAAAACGCAGCAAGCATCAATTATCAAATTGCCCACGAAGCAGGGCAGCATAGACACCCAAAAGCTTCTCTCTAAGAAAAACCTGGAAGGACACTGATGTCCCACTTGTTGAAGGAAGGGTAGAGCGATTCTACCAGAACTTCACCCACACACCAGTAGTGTCAACCTGGAGGACACTACACCATGATGCGACAGCCGATTCTCTGCTCCGCTGCTGTGCTGTGCTTGCGTGCCTGCCGTCCCGCTCGCTCTCGCTCTCGCTGTGTGTTACGCGCGTCGTCGAAATGGCAGATCAGGCGGCTACGAACGAGACTGCTGCGGCACCCGCCGCCACCGGCACTACGAAGAAGGCCAAGTCTGCGTCGTCTGCGAAGAAGCCGCGCGCCAAGCCTGCGCACCCGCGCACCTCTGAGATGGTGACGGCCGCCATCAAGAGTCTGAAGGAGCGCGGCGGGTCGTCGCTGCAGGCGATCAAGAAGTACATAGCCGCGCACTACAAGCTGGACGCGGAGAAGCTGGCGCCGTTTATCAAGAAGTACCTCAAGTCGGCCGTCGTGGCGGGCGAGCTGGTGCAGACGAAGGGGAAGGGCGCGTCCGGCTCGTTCAAGCTTGCCGGCGCCGGCGGCGGGGGGGCGGCCGAGGGCGGCAAGGCTCGTGCTGGCGGTGCCAAGAAGAAGCGCGCCGCTCCGGCCAGCAAGGAGAAGAAGGGCGCCCGTGCGGCCGGCGCAAAGAAGGCTGGTGGCGTGAAGGCGGCGACCGGTCGGAAGGCGGGCGCCGCCAAGAAGGCGTCTGCGGCGTCGGCCGCTCCCGCGGGTGCGAAGAAGGCGGCTGCGGCCAAGCCGGCCAAGGCCAAGTCGCCGTCGAAGGCGAAGAAGGCCGCCAAGGTTCCGACGAAGAAGCCGAAGGCGCCGCGCCCGAAGAAGGCGACGACGCCGTCTAAGGCGAAGGCTTCGCCCAAGAAGAAGAAGTAGAGTAGAGGAGAAAGAGATGGGAAAGGAAGGGTTTGGCGCTTGACTCCGTCGTCCCCACCCCCCGTCGTCGTCTAGTGGCGCGCAAGAGACGCGCGGCCCAAAACGGCCCTTCTCAGGGCCATCAAAGCACGTCGGGGAAGGTTTTGATTGTCGTGTTGCGTTTGGTGTGGGTGTCTGTCTGGCGTTTCTGTATGCCCGTGGGGATGCTGTTTGCGTGCCGCGGTGGTTGGATTGCGGGGGTCGGTGGCGGGTGTGGGCGGCGGTAGCGGTAAGCGGTGTTGTTGTTGTTGTTGTTGTTGTTGTTGTCGTGGTTGATTGTCGCCGTGTTTGTGGCGGCGGCCGACGGTTGGTTTTCTGTCACGTTGTTTTGTTTGAATACGTTGGTTGGCTTGCCTGCGTTCGTTCTTCTCGGATGTCTGTCTTGTCGAGTCGTGTCTGGTCTTTGTTTTGTTCCTTTGTGTGTGTTATGTTTTGCAACGGGGGGCACGTTGAGATGTGGAAGGAGTCGGCGGGGATTTCGGTGGCGTGTAGAGCGAGCGAGCGCGCCTGCCTGGCCGTTGGCCGTCGGAGTGGAGTGCGGGGTTTTTTGTTTTCGAAACGAAAGCGGCGGCCGGCCAGCCACCCGTGCGGTGTGACGTCGGCCGTTGGGTATTGTGCGCTTGGAGCGCCGGGGAGGGATGATGTGTGATTGTTGCGCGCTGCTAGCAGGCAGGCAGGCAGGCAGGCAGGCAGAGTGAGCGGGTGTGGCGGACGGACGGGAAGTGGCGGTTTTTGTTTTTGGGTTGCGGGGCGAGAGGCAGGCGACCGACAAAGTTTGCTCGCGACGGAGAGATGTTAGTGGCCCTGAAAAGGGCCGTTTTTGTTTGTGCGGTGCGGTGCCGCGGCGCGGTTTAGGCGCGCTCGCCGCGGATGCGGCGCGCGAGCTGGATGTCCTTGGGCATGATGGTGACGCGCTTGGCGTGGATTGCGCACAGGTTGGTGTCTTCGAAGAGGCCGACGAGGTAGGCCTCGCTGGCCTCCTGCAGGGCCATGACTGCGGAGCTCTGGAAGCGCAGGTCGGTCTTGAAGTCCTGGGCGATCTCGCGCACTAGGCGCTGGAATGGCAGCTTGCGGATGAGCAGCTCTGTGCTCTTCTGGTAGCGCCTGATTTCTCGCAGGGCGACGGTGCCCGGCCTGTAGCGGTGGGGCTTCTTGACGCCTCCGGTGGCGGGCGCGCTCTTCCTCGCCGCCTTGGTGGCGAGCTGTTTGCGCGGCGCCTTTCCGCCGGTGGACTTGCGGGCCGTTTGCTTTGTGCGGGCCATAGCGGTAGCGGAGCGGCGTGCGTGGAGGTTAGGTGCGGCGCGGCGTCCGGTGCTGCCTTGACAACGGGCCCGCGCGCCTCCGTGCTGCGCTTATATGCCCTCGGTTGCGCGTGGTGGGGGGAGGGCGGGCCAGAGTCTATATAGGGGGGCGGCGGGCGCGCCGGGCGCAGACCGTAGCCGACTCGCCAGCCGCTGCAGCTGCTGTTTGTGCACGTTTTGCTTTGCCCGAGGAAGGAAGGATGACAGGCCGCGGCAAGGGAGGAAAGGGGCTCGGCAAGGGTGGCGCCAAGCGGCACCGCAAGGTGTTGCGCGACAACATCCAGGGCATCACGAAGCCCGCCATCCGCCGCCTGGCTCGCAGGGGCGGCGTGAAGCGCATCTCTGGTCTGATCTACGAGGAGACCCGCGGGGTGCTGAAGGTGTTCCTGGAGAACGTGATCCGCGACGCGGTGACGTACACTGAGCACGCCAAGCGCAAGACTGTGACGGCCATGGACGTGGTGTACGCCCTGAAGAGGCAGGGGCGCACCCTGTACGGTTTCGGCGGTTAGGCTGCGTCGCAGCGGGCGCTGGCCTTCCCGCGGCCGTGCTTGTGGGTGGGAGAGACTAGAAAACGGCCCTTTTCAGGGCCACCACACTGTTCGGAAGTTGAAAAGTGCGAAAGAGTCTGTGTTGTTGCTGCTGCGTGTGTGCGCTGTGTTGTTTGTTTGTTTCTTTCTCTCTTTCTTTCTTTGTTTCTTTCTTTCCGTTTGAGCGACGTGATGTGACTGGGAGGGGAGAAGGAAAGGAAACGTGTCATGTGGCTGGCTGTGTGTGGAGCTGCTTCGTTTGTGTGTCTTTGTATCGATCGCGACGGAGATGGCGGGCTGTGTGTTGTTGTGCGAGAGGCGGTGATTATTTGCTTGCGTGGTTTGGCTCTGTGTGTTTGCGGCGGCGTTGGGGTTTCCGAGGCAAGGCGTGTGGGCATAGGCGGCCGGATCAGCTGTTTCGTTCGTGTCGACGGCCGTTGCGCGCGGGAGTGGAGGGCGGTGTGTCGACACGCCTCCCTTTAACAATGGTCATTATTGCTGCCGTTGTCGTTTGGAAGGCGACTGCGACCGTGCAAAATGTGTGTGTGTGTGTGTGTGTGTGTGTGTGTGTGTTGGGCCACACGGGCTGTGTGGACGACAAGATGGCGGACGTGCGCCGGCGGCGGCTGTGCTGTGAAAGTGCAAAGTTAAAACAAAACAAGGTGCGGCGAGGACGACTGAAATTTTGCTTTGGACGTAGGTTTGTGTGGTGGCCCTGAAAAGGGCCGATTGTTGTGGGCCGAGCCGGCAAAGCGCGTTGCGTGCAGGGGAGCACGCGGCGCTGCGATTGCCTGGCCTCCTTTAGGCCTTCTTCTCGGTCTTCTTTGGCAGCAGGACGGCCTGGATGTTGGGCAGGACACCACCCTGTGCGATGGTGACGCCCGACAGGAGCTTGTTGAGCTCCTCGTCGTTGCGGATGGCAAGCTGCAGGTGGCGCGGGATGATGCGCGTCTTCTTGTTGTCGCGGGCCGCGTTTCCGGCCAGCTCGAGCACCTCAGCCGCGAGGTACTCCATGACGGCGGCGAGGTAGACGGGCGCCCCGGCGCCGACGCGCTCTGCGTAGTTTCCCTTGCGCAGGAGGCGGTGGATTCTGCCGACCGGGAACTGGAGCCCAGCCCTGCTTGAGCGGGACTTTGACTTGCCCTTGACTTTGCCTCCCTTTCCGCGTCCGGACATGGCGATGGGCTAGCGACGGTGCACACGAAACGGAAACGAAAACGACCGGTGCGAGCGGCAGCGAGTCGAGCAGCGGAGTGCGTGCCGGCGCAGCCTCCTGCTCCTGCTGCTCCTTTTCTGACTTCCTCACTGTGAGGAGGTTCAGGTGGAAGTTTGTGGCCTGTTGGCCTTTACTCCCCTGGGATGATTGATGAGTCTTCTTTCTTGACTTGTAGGTTGTTCTGTACTGGCAAGGAGTGCCGATAACCTATTTTCTGTATTTGTCGGTGTGACGACTTTTCTTCTTCTTCTTCTTACTTGAGGGCTCTCCCTCGGTTGGGATAGTGGATACAGTGTATCCAGCTTTCTCATACTCTCCGTGGACGAGAGCGAAGATGACGTAGCGCATTTGCCACTCTGTGAAAATTGGGAAGGAATTGATCAGATCGTAATCCTCCTTGGAAAGACCAACAAGGCCTTCTGGATATTCGATTGGTTGGTGTGGAGGTGAAGGTTTAGAAAGGTTAGGAGGAACGAAGGGATAAGGGTTGTCGTGGTGGGGATATGTACCATCGCGAAGCGATGCAGCTATCTTCTGCGTCACAGCGCTTGCGCTGTACATGTCGGGAAGCGGGAGGAATGGGACTTCTTCCCACCCTTCTTCTTGCGCTTCTGCTTCTGCGTCCGTCTTGGGCAGTGTTGCCTCCCCTTCGGCAGGCACGTCGGTCTGCGTGGCCACCGTCGCAAACTTCTTCTCTCGAGGAGGAGTCGTCTGGCTGGCGGTGTCGACCGCTGTGGCGGAAGCTGCCTTGGCTGAGCGAAGCTCCTGCGTCAGCTCAGCAATCTGACGCCGAGCCTCGCCCAGTTCCGCCAGCATGGCCGCCCCCTCTTCCGCCATGGCGGATTTGAAGGCGGACATGGCTTCTTCTACGGCGTCGCTGAGGCGCCTGGTGATGGCGTCTTCTGAGCGAGTGACCACCTCTTCGCGTGTGGTGGTCACTTGCTTCTGCGTCTTCTCTGGTCCGCGCCAATTTCTCCTGTACGCGCAGGAACGGGCGTTAGCCGCGTGTGCGCCACCGCAGTTGGCGCATGTGCAGGGGGCGTCCTTCGGCTTCTTGCAGTCGCGTGTGTCGTGTGCTTGCGCACACTTCAAACACGCGACTGCTCCGCTGCAGTGCTTGGCGACGTGGCCAAGCCTTTGGCAGCGAAAGCACTGCGGTGTAGACTTCTTCTTCTTCTTCCCGGCAGGTCCTGCTAACGTGAGCAGCAACTCAGCCAAGGCAGCAGCTTTGCGTCCACTTCCGCGTCCCGACATCACGATAACCAACAGCGACAACGAACTAACGTGTACTCTCCGCGGCGTGAGCGGGAATGAACTGCCGGCGCAGCCGGGGTGGGGGTGCTTTATGGGCTCGGGTGCGGCGGCCGGTTGCGCGCGCGCCCCATTGGTCGGCGGCCGCAACAGGGCGAGCTGGTAAAGGTGCGGCGGCGGCTGGCGGCGGGTGCCACTGTGTGGGGAGACGCTGACTAGAGCGGAGCGCTTGCTACTGGTGTTGCTGCTGCCGTACGTTCGTTCGAGATGCCGCCCAAGACTAGCGGGAAGGCCGCCAAGAAGGCTGGCAAGGCGCAGAAGAACATTTCGAAGGGCGACAAGAAGAAGAAGCGCAAGAGGAAGGAGAGCTATGCCATCTACATCTACAAGGTGCTGAAGCAGGTGCACCCTGACACGGGCATCTCGTCGAAGGCGATGAGCATCATGAACAGCTTCGTGAACGACATTTTCGAGCGCATTGCGGCCGAGGCTTCTCGCCTGGCGCACTACAACAAGCGCTCGACCATCACGTCCCGCGAGATCCAGACCGCTGTGCGGCTGTTGCTGCCTGGCGAGCTGGCCAAGCACGCCGTGAGCGAGGGCACGAAGGCGGTGACCAAGTACACGAGCTCCAAGTAAGGAGGTGGCTCTGGAATGGAAGGAAGGAAGGATGGAGAAGGCTCCTCCGTTGCGAGAGCGGCAAAACGGCCCTTTTCAGGGCCACCAACTTGCCTTTTGCGGGAAGGGCGGAATTGTTGTTGTTGTTGTTGTTGTTGTTTGTGTGGACGGCTGTGATGTATGTGTGCATTTTGATTGTGGGTGGGGGGGGCGCGTCAAAGCGTGTTGCGGGGTACGGCCACGAGGTTGGTCGCCGTGGCGTGGAATGGTGGCACGCCTCGTTGGAGTGGTTTTGACCCATTGGTGTTGGTGTTGGTGTGTGTTACCTGTCTGCGAGGGGGGACAGTGCGATCGGCGACTTTTGTGTCACCGTAACGACGGCCGTTTGCGGGTTTGTTTTTTTTTTTTTTGCACATCATACATGGCGAGGGTGAAATGTGAAATGTTTTTGTTTGGTTTGTTTTTTTTTTCTTTGCCGCCCACTATTCCCTTTGCTGTACGCCGAGTTTGACAATGGTGCGACGTAACTGCAGCGTGGAGGTGTGTGAGTGACGTTGAAATGAACGTGCCATTAAGACGCATTGTTGTTGTATTGTACTGTACGTGTACGGCGACACGCACGATGATGTACCATTCGACTCTGATTTTTGATAGCCGTGTCTGACTGATTGCGTACGACGCACGCACACCGATGTCGTCATTCAAGATGCACGCGTGTCCAGTGCAGTACAGTAAGCGCGACGCTAGACGACGACGACGACGACGACAACGACGACGACGACGACGGCGGCGGCGGTCGTCGTCGTTTGTTTGGCGAATGTCTGTACACGTGTTTGTCTGTGTCCATCCGGTATGTATTTGTTTGTTTGAAAGTGTTTTGTGTGTCGGTGACGTGGTCCGATCCGTCGCCCCCTGAGTAACTGTCGATCGGCGCGATAGACCGGCGTCACGCAACTGAACCGAAGTCTTGGGCACACCCGTCATACTGTTGTACACCGTCGCGCTGAGAACGGTAACGAAAGGTTGACTTTGATCGGTCGAATGTGTGGGCAGAACGTGAGGAATGAGGCAAGAGTGCAAGGAGGGGGGGCAAAAGAGAGAGGAAGGGAAAAAGGGGAGAAACGCATTCGTAGAGCAACGGAACGTTCCCGTGTCGGAGGCGTATTGGAGCCGCACTGAAATGCGTTTAACGGCGGCGCGGCTGCAAGTGTCTGCCGTGGTGAACGTTACCTTTGACGGCTGCATTGGGCTTTGCTTTCGCTTTCGCTTTCCCGGATGTACGTAACGTTTGTTGATATGGTTCTGAGGAAGAGTGTATGACAGTGCCGTGCCGTCCATGTTCGTGTGCCCTCCCATTGTGTGTATGCTATTGTCTGTGTACTTGAATGATGTATGTAGGTGTTAGTGGACATGTTTTACCAGTGGGGGGAAATGGATCGTCGATAGTTGCCGTCACTCTGTCACGGTCGAGATGACGCACCCTCCGTACAGAAAGGTGTCGAGAAAGTGAGTGTGTGTGTGTGTGTGTGTGTGTGTGTGTGTGTGTGTGTGTGTGTGTGTGTGTGCGCGTCCGTGAATTGGCAGTGTTTGGAGGTGGGCGTGCCCTGCATGTGGCCCGGAAGGCTGTTCGTTTGGCGGTAGTGTTGTGTGGACAGGGGAGGGGCATGCGTAACGCTGCTGGCATGGCATTTCGGGAGATGGGAGGGGGCAAACGAGGAAACGAGGAGCGGCGGCCAAAGACGGGACGGGGAGGGGCGCGGTGTGGGTGGCTTGCGCCTGTGCTCGGCGTTGTGGTTTGTGCAAAAGAGGAGGAGAAAAACAATGAGTTGCCAGGGAGGGGAGCGGTGTTGTGTTGTGGTTGTCGTGGTGTAGCCGCAGACGCGGCTGTCAGTGAACGTGGCGAGACGGACGGATGCGCGGAGGGGCGGGGGCGGCGCATTTCGCCGGTGCCGTGCCGTGCCATGCCTGAAAGCCGCGTGGTCGCTGTGTTGTTGGTGGCGTGGGGGCGAGGAGAGTACCGTACGGGTGTGCTTGTGCGCCGGAAATGGCACACTGCGCCTGCCCGTCTTGGAGGCTGATGGCTGTGGTGTGGAAATGGGGCGCGGTGATGTTGAAGCAGAAAAGAAACCAAGAAAACGGAAGGCGTGATGCGGCGGTGGTGGTGAGAGCGGGAAAAACAAAACAAAAAAAAAAAAAAGAAGGAAAAACAACAAGAAACAAAAAAGAAAACAAAAAGTCTATCAATATTAAAATGTAAATGGAAATGGAAATGGACCCAGGTATAACCTCCCTGCACAAATAGCAGAGAGTCCGATGGTAATAAAAATGTGCCAGAATGTTAACGTCCCTACAAAAGAAACCCAACGATAATATTAATGAAAGAATGAACCGTACGTAACATTGCAACAGACACAATGAAACCTGATAAATTGTATAAGGGCAGCAGCGTTGACCTTTGGCCCTGTATTCAGAATAAAAAGAGCCAAAGATTGTTACCCCAATGAAAAAGACACTGAAACACGTATGTAACATAGCAGCGATGGCGAGACATTGTAGCATCTGTGACCAGAGAGTTTGCGCTGGACTGCGCGAGTGTTGCGAGCGGTTCTCAGTCAGTCAGTCAGTCAGTCGTTGCGAGTCTGTAGCTCTGTGTAGTTGAGGGCTGTACTCTGTCAGTAGTCGTCGCGTGCAGTACGCTAATAGTCGTCATGCAGAGCGGTCGGTCAGTAGTAGGAGCCGAGTGCGGTTGTGTGATGTAGGCGGTCGGCAACACTGGTCAAGATGGTGAATAAGGTATACTGTTAATTAATATAATCATTAGATAATGAAAAATTTTATTTATTGTAATTATTCTCCAACAAGTTCCCCAATAATAATGTTTATTTCAAAAGCATTTTTCAAACATTTAATTTTTTATTGAACTAAAGAGTTCGTTGCACTTCACATTTCATTCCACTTCTTTGAAGAAAAATTTCACTAAAATCACAAAAAAAGAGAATATTATTATTTGCAATGCAGTTCCTCCAAGCGCTGCGCAACAACAAGAGCAGAAATGTGACATCCATTTATTCGGAGGTAAGACTTTAATTCTGATTGTTTTGCACAGGGCCAAAGACCGATATTTCGGTTTAATTGAAGTTTCTTGTCACTGAACGGACTTTAAATGTTGTGAAGAATTTATATTTGAGTCAGATTGCGAATTTCACATTTTTGTTGCCATTTTCAATACCTCTCATTGTGGGCGAGGTTACAATTAGCGCAATGTCCATTAGCATCCGTAAATAACATTGTCCATTATTTTAAAATTTGCGGGGAGGTTACAACACACACAAAAAAAAAAAAAAAAAAAAAAATTTGCATTTATATCCGCTCCTCAATTGTAGATACCCCTTACACAGCTGTGTGCAATGAATGAGTGCTGGCTGGTAATTAATTGCACTCCTTGGAGGGAAATGCCATAGGAAGTAGTCTTTAAAAAGTGAATGTTTTTCGTTAAAAGACAAAAGGTACTTTAGAAAAAAGTAATAGTGGGGCTTTTGTTGTTGAACAAAATAAGTACAATGAACATACGTTATCAGATTTGCGCAATGCAGCTTCACACTACCTTTTGATTATAACACAATATACTATACATCGTCCCGAACCGTGACCAGAGTCGCGAGACGAGCAGAGCACGCCGCCGACGCCCGCTCAGTACAACCGTCCACCCGCTACTACTGTCGACCGACTACTACCTCTCCCGACTCGCGCTACAATATATATAACAACTGTTCCTGGCGACCCGGTGCGTGCCACTACTGTCGTCTGGCGCGGTCCAAGCGCCGACTAGCAACGATAAATAACTCTCTGGTCAGACAGAGATGCTGTCATGCCTCGCCATCGCTCTGGTAATGAATACATACGTGTTGCAGCGTGCGTACCACCGGAACACGCAGTGGCGGAGCCAAAGACTGTGTTGTCGAGGTCGAGTGCGAGCGGGAAGAGAGGCAGCGTCGGCACGGAGATGCAAGCGAGCGCGAGACGCACGGGGGCTGCGGCGTGGCGCGTTTGCGGTCGGCGCCTTTGGTGGCAACGGCCGGGACAAGCAGCGGTGTATGGTGTGGTGCGGGGCGGACAGGGGCGGCGGTGGACGGGGAGGAGGCGGCGCGACGACGGCATGGGGGCGAAAACGGGACGGGGGACGGCGGATGCTGAGAGGCGTCACGCGCGGACAGGACACAGACACAGAGACACACAGATTGGAAAGGGAGGGTGCGCGGTAGTAGTTGGGAATGTGCGTACCGTGCGGGATGGGAGTGGGCGAGGAACACGGTCGTGGCCCCCTGTTTTTTGGGTGCGTGTGATGACGTCGGTGTGTTGTGGGAAGGGAAGGTGCTGTGGCGGCGGCGCGTAATGGGCGTAGGCCGAAAAGAGAAAGGAACGTGGGCAGTGTGTTGGCAAGCGTCGGTTCGACTGCGACGTTGATGGGCAGGGCAAGGTTAATGGTGGTAGGAGTAGGCGTGTGGGCGCAAAAAATCTGCCGCTGCAGGCGGTGCCGTAACCGCCATGGCGGGAAGGAGAGAGAGAGGGCCAAAGAAAGAAAGAAAGAAAGAAAGAAAGAAGAAAACAAAAAAAAAAACAAAAAAAAAAAAAGGAGGCGGGGGCGAAAGTGGAGAGGCGGTGGTGTGAGAAGGGCGGGGGCGGAAGGAAGGCAGGAAGGACAAGAGGCGAGGCGACGGCTTGCTTTGTGTATCGGTCGGTCTCTGGCTATGCTTCGTTTTCTGCAGCAGGGTCGGTGCGCGGCGTGGCTCGCGGCAGTGGGAACGCCTGGTGGCTGGACGGCCAGCAATGCGGTTGGATGGGCGGCCACAGCACCGCACCTGTGCCCGAGGAGGAGACGCTGGCGGCGGGCCCTGAGGTGAGGCCGGCTCGGCTGGGGCTGTGGATGTGTAGGTGTGCGCCGCTGCTGCAACAACGAGTAAAACGCGAGAAGAAGGGATGGCGGTAGAGAGAGAGAAAAAAAAAAAGGTCGTGTTGTGTTGATGCGCAGGCAGACGCGTACAGAGAGACGAGCCCGGTCTGCAGCAGGGTGTGGCCGTGCCGAGTGCAGAGCAGCGGCGGCTCGGTTCGGTTCGGTTCGGCCCGGCCCGGCGGGCCGCGCTGTTGTCGCGGACGTGAGCGCCCCCTGGCGGGTGGCCGGAGGCGGCGCGGCGTGTTGGACGTGTGGCTGGTGGCAGTGCACAATTTGCGAGTGGCTGGCGGTGTGGTGTGGCGGTTGGCGCGTCGGGCGGCGGAGAGAGAGAGAGAGAGAGAGAGAGAGGGAGGAGAGGTATGTGTTGCGGGCGCCCTTTGCTGCGCTGCGTCGTTGCGTGTGCCGTACAGGGCGGGCGCTTGTCGACTGTGTGGGCGGTGTGGCGAATTGGCGTGAAACGGCTGCCGAGAGGTGTGTGGTAGCGAGCCGGTCGTTGTCAGTGCGAAGGGGAATGTGCGTGCGTTTGGCGGTTTCGGTGTGCTTTTTGCGGCGTGAGAGTGGGAATTAGTGGGGCCGGCTGTTGTGTTGGTTCCTTGTGTCTTGTGTCGCGTAGCTTGATGGCAACGTGGAAGGACGCCGGTTTCGTTTCGAGCCTTGCGTGTGGTTGTCGACGTTGACTGGTTGGCGTGTGCCGATGCACGTGCATGTGTGGGTCGCGAGTGCGTTTTTGGCTGTGTGTGTGTGTGTGTGTGTGTGTTTTGGGGGGGAAGGGGGAGGCGGTGGTGAAAGTGCAGTCGTTGCCACGGGCGTCGTCGGGTGGGGCTGGGGCTGTGCGTCGTGGCGGAAAGGTGGTAGGTTGCGGGAAGCGAGCCCGTCGTTGACGGTGTCGCGTGAGTTGTGAATCGAGTGGGGCGCGGGGCGCGGGACAGGAGCAGCGTGCCGCTGCGTCGTGGTCGTCAGCAGAGGCTGTGCGTGTGCTTGTCCTTTTTGTGGGCGGTTCGTGCGAGGCGTTTTTGTTTTGTGTTGCCCTAGTTGTTAGTTTATTTTGTTTGTGTTTGTTATTTTGAGACGACGACTGGTTGGTGGCGTGCGCGCGAAGTGGCGGTGTGCGCTTCCCGTGTCGTTTGTGTTGTTTTGTTTTTGTCTTGTTTTTTTTTGCACTGGGCCCCGGGGGGTGGGTGGGTGGGTGGGTGGGTGGGTGGGTGCGTGCGTGCGTGTGTGTCGATTGCCGGCTGGCGAAAGGTGCGCCATCGGCGGGGTGGGTCGCCGGCACAAGTAGAGGCGGCGGCGTTGTTGCTGTTGTTGTGTGGTGTTTGTTTTGTTCGGCTGTGTCGGCGAGCTGTGTTGCGGTGCGTGTGAATGGTGGTGCAAAAGTGCTGGCGTTGGGGCTGCGACTGCGACGGCGGCGAGCCGCGGGCGCGCATGATAGTGATGTTGTGAACAGCGGCTGTGTACGGTAGTGGTGTTGTTGTAGCACGACGTGCATCCGGGCCGGCGCGGAAAGCGCAGTTGCGGGCGGTTGCCCTTCGGTGCCAGCCATGTCGCGTGAGCGGCGGGTTGCTCTGGTGTCGACACGTGGTGCTCTGGGTTGTTGTGTGGTGCCCTTTGGCCGGTGGGGGTGGTTCGCGTGTGTCTCGTTCGCGCTCGGTATCTGGTCGTGGTCGTGCTGCTCCCCCGTCTGTCGGCGGTTTTCGACGTCGTCTGTACGTTTTTGTTCGTTTGCGGCGTGCCTGCCGACGTCGCCCCGTCGCGACCTTTCAACCGAAAGTGTGGCGCCCGAAGGTGAACGAACGTAACCCTGACCTCGGCGCTTTACGCTGAGCCGAGCGAACCGAACCTAACCTGTGGTGTGGCGAGGTGAGCTCAGCCTGTGAGCCCCTAACGTCTACGTACGGTAAGCTGTCCGGCTCACGCCTCACGTTTGAACGCTTTTTTAACCTACGTTTGACGCTTCTTAACCTAGCACTGACCCCTTAACCTAACGTGTAACCTAACCTAACCTAACCTAACCTAGCCTAGCCTCTGACGCCTGACGTGTTTGAATGCTTAACCTAAGTTTGACGCTTAACCTAACCCAAGTCCCCTTAACCTAACCCATGTCCACCTAACCTAACCTAACCTAACCTAGACGTGTAAACGTAATGTGTAACGCGTAACGTGTAAGGTCGGCTGGCGTGTGTGCTGACGGCAGATTGGGTTGGTCTGTAGATTCGGATTGCGGTTTGCCTCGGTCGAGGGGTTGGGTCGGAAGCGGCGAGGGGCGGCGGCGCCTGTTGCGCAGGCGGCGTCCGTTTGCGGCGGGCAATTGTTGAGAAACGGCTGTGAATGTTGGCGGGCGAGAGGAGGAGGACGGCGCGCGATGTGGCCCGACGGCTGCGGGCCGATCGGGAAACGGCGGGAGGGCGACGGAAGGCGATGGGGCGGCGGAGGCGCGTTTGCACGGCCGTCATCGCCGCACGCCTCGGCTTGTGTGGCTGTGGCGCCGGCCGCGCTGGCCGGGCTGCCGCGGCGACGGTGTGGGAGTTTTGCCGAAGGTTTGGCCATTGTGGCGGGTCGTCGGCTGGGGCTGTGGGGGCGGCATTTGGGCGGGGGCGGCGATTCTCGGCGGGCCGACCCAGGCTGTAGCGCGCGGTAGCTGCAGTTTGGCCGTGGTTTGCGGCGCTGCCGTGGCGACTGGTTGGCGACTGTGGTGTGGCTGTGTGTAGCCCCATCCTCGGTGGTTTGAAAGGCGCGGGCGGTTGTGGCGCAGGTTTGGGGCTGCTCCGCACAGGCTGTCGGACGTTGGGCGGTAGCAAGCGCGGGAGGCGCGGCGCGGCGGCGCGCAGAGTGGCGGCCGCTCTCTCGGCCGTCCGCGCCCGCCCGCGACACTGGCTGGGCCCTTGTGATTCTCTGCTCCGCTGCTGTGCTGTGCTTGCGTGCCTGCCGTCCCGCTCGCTCTCGCTCTCGCTGTGTGTTACGCGCGTCGTCGAAATGGCAGATCAGGCGGCTACGAACGAGACTGCTGCGGCACCCGCCGCCACCGGCACTACGAAGAAGGCCAAGTCTGCGTCGTCTGCGAAGAAGCCGCGCGCCAAGCCTGCGCACCCGCGCACCTCTGAGATGGTGACGGCCGCCATCAAGAGTCTGAAGGAGCGCGGCGGGTCGTCGCTGCAGGCGATCAAGAAGTACATAGCCGCGCACTACAAGCTGGACGCGGAGAAGCTGGCGCCGTTTATCAAGAAGTACCTCAAGTCGGCCGTCGTGGCGGGCGAGCTGGTGCAGACGAAGGGGAAGGGCGCGTCCGGCTCGTTCAAGCTTGCCGGCGCCGGCGGCGGGGGGGCGGCCGAGGGCGGCAAGGCTCGTGCTGGCGGTGCCAAGAAGAAGCGCGCCGCTCCGGCCAGCAAGGAGAAGAAGGGCGCCCGTGCGGCCGGCGCAAAGAAGGCTGGTGGCGTGAAGGCGGCGACCGGTCGGAAGGCGGGCGCCGCCAAGAAGGCGTCTGCGGCGTCGGCCGCTCCCGCGGGTGCGAAGAAGGCGGCTGCGGCCAAGCCGGCCAAGGCCAAGTCGCCGTCGAAGGCGAAGAAGGCCGCCAAGGTTCCGACGAAGAAGCCGAAGGCGCCGCGCCCGAAGAAGGCGACGACGCCGTCTAAGGCGAAGGCTTCGCCCAAGAAGAAGAAGTAGAGTAGAGGAGAAAGAGATGGGAAAGGAAGGGTTTGGCGCTTGACTCCGTCGTCCCCACCCCCCGTCGTCGTCTAGTGGCGCGCAAGAGACGCGCGGCCCAAAACGGCCCTTCTCAGGGCCATCAAAGCACGTCGGGGAAGGTTTTGATTGTCGTGTTGCGTTTGGTGTGGGTGTCTGTCTGGCGTTTCTGTATGCCCGTGGGGATGCTGTTTGCGTGCCGCGGTGGTTGGATTGCGGGGGTCGGTGGCGGGTGTGGGCGGCGGTAGCGGTAAGCGGTGTTGTTGTTGTTGTTGTTGTTGTTGTTGTCGTGGTTGATTGTCGCCGTGTTTGTGGCGGCGGCCGACGGTTGGTTTTCTGTCACGTTGTTTTGTTTGAATACGTTGGTTGGCTTGCCTGCGTTCGTTCTTCTCGGATGTCTGTCTTGTCGAGTCGTGTCTGGTCTTTGTTTTGTTCCTTTGTGTGTGTTATGTTTTGCAACGGGGGGCACGTTGAGATGTGGAAGGAGTCGGCGGGGATTTCGGTGGCGTGTAGAGCGAGCGAGCGCGCCTGCCTGGCCGTTGGCCGTCGGAGTGGAGTGCGGGGTTTTTTGTTTTCGAAACGAAAGCGGCGGCCGGCCAGCCACCCGTGCGGTGTGACGTCGGCCGTTGGGTATTGTGCGCTTGGAGCGCCGGGGAGGGATGATGTGTGATTGTTGCGCGCTGCTAGCAGGCAGGCAGGCAGGCAGGCAGGCAGAGTGAGCGGGTGTGGCGGACGGACGGGAAGTGGCGGTTTTTGTTTTTGGGTTGCGGGGCGAGAGGCAGGCGACCGACAAAGTTTGCTCGCGACGGAGAGATGTTAGTGGCCCTGAAAAGGGCCGTTTTTGTTTGTGCGGTGCGGTGCCGCGGCGCGGTTTAGGCGCGCTCGCCGCGGATGCGGCGCGCGAGCTGGATGTCCTTGGGCATGATGGTGACGCGCTTGGCGTGGATTGCGCACAGGTTGGTGTCTTCGAAGAGGCCGACGAGGTAGGCCTCGCTGGCCTCCTGCAGGGCCATGACTGCGGAGCTCTGGAAGCGCAGGTCGGTCTTGAAGTCCTGGGCGATCTCGCGCACTAGGCGCTGGAATGGCAGCTTGCGGATGAGCAGCTCTGTGCTCTTCTGGTAGCGCCTGATTTCTCGCAGGGCGACGGTGCCCGGCCTGTAGCGGTGGGGCTTCTTGACGCCTCCGGTGGCGGGCGCGCTCTTCCTCGCCGCCTTGGTGGCGAGCTGTTTGCGCGGCGCCTTTCCGCCGGTGGACTTGCGGGCCGTTTGCTTTGTGCGGGCCATAGCGGTAGCGGAGCGGCGTGCGTGGAGGTTAGGTGCGGCGCGGCGTCCGGTGCTGCCTTGACAACGGGCCCGCGCGCCTCCGTGCTGCGCTTATATGCCCTCGGTTGCGCGTGGTGGGGGGAGGGCGGGCCAGAGTCTATATAGGGGGGCGGCGGGCGCGCCGGGCGCAGAGGCCTTGCCGCCCCCACTTCGAGTCTGGGATCCGATGCGAGAAGACGTCTGTGCTCTCTGCTCTCCTGACTCAGCCTCCGTAGACGTGCTGCGCTCCGATTGGCCGGGCTACCCCCCACCACTCGGCGCTCACTCTACGCACCACGGTCCGCGCCCAGGGCGCAACCGACGGTACAAGTAGCGTGCCGCTCGCCGCTACAGCTCAGACGCTGACGAGAGGCCGAAGCAGCCACCTCGGTGGCAGGCTGCCTCCACCAGCTCTCATCTCCTCTTCGAAGAAGAACACCGAGAAGAAGAGGAAGACTCCGTAGAAGAAGACGGCGCTGAGGAACCTGCAGCACCTACCACACAGCCTGTGTGGTAAAGCAAAATTGTCGTGTAAGAGTCTTCTGACTCGCAGGTCCTGCAGCCTGCTGCAACTTCTTCCTGCGTGGCTGTAGATTGTCAGGACAATCTACAGTACACTTAGCGCGGTTGACCTGGGAATTGTTCAGAAACAATTCGCAGTGCACCTAGGGACCGTTAGGGAACGCTGTGATCCAGGGCCCCCTTCGCGTGGGACCAGCCCGCGGTCACTAGGCCAGACAGATCTATCTTCTGTAGCCCCTACTTCCACACGCCACCATGGACAGGGAAACACTAAAACCTCCCTCCCCCTCTCCTGATGACTACTTGGAAGATCAGAGAGAGCTTCTTAGTGTCCTACAGGAAGCTGCCGAGGCAGAAGAGGTGGAATCACCGAACTGCTTCAGGTACGCCCTGGGGATCTACCCCAACCTGGAACTCACTCCAGGAGAAGAAGAAGCAGCAGTCGCAGAGTCCCGAGCGGTGCAAGCCGACGACGGGACAACCACCGGCCTGGACGTGCAGCCTTCAGCCGCCAACGCCATCGCCAGCCAACCAGAGCCCACAGCAGCAACACCCATGGACCTCGAGACGGAGTCACGGAAGCGGAAGAAGAACGAGACTCCGCCTGCCGCCCCCACGTCGGAAGACAAACCAGCGGGCAACCGCAAGAGAGCCAAGGGGACTACCGACTCCGAGGGTTTCACCAGGGCCACCAGAACGGCGCCACCCAGGCGCATTACGACCGCCGACCCGCCGCCACTAAGGAATGTCTTCCAAGTACTGGACACAAGCGAGCAGACGAGCAGCAACACGCCGCCGGCTGCAAATGCAACAAGCAAGTCCAGGAAGCCTCCCCCCATCACAATAAAGTACGACAAACCGTACATTGAGCTACATGACGTGATACAAGAAATCACAAACGAACCAATCCGGTTCAAGGTAGCAGGAAACGATATATATCGCCTCTATACCAAAACGATTGACGACTTCACTCGGGTCCTTGGAGTGTTAAAGGAAAAGAACCTGGAATACTACACGTACTCCACCGAACCTGTGAAAACAATCAACCTAGTCATGAGAGGGCTCCCTTACAGGTTCACCATAGAAAACCTGAAAGCAGAGCTAAAGAAACTGAATATCACGACAAGATCGGTGACCAAAGTAAAATCACCAAAAACAAAGAAAGATACCCCACTGTTCCAAATCATAGCGGCTGATACCCCTGAGAACAGAAGAATCAGGGAAATCACCGCTATTAGGGACGTGGACGTGACTCTGGAAAAACCCAGAGGTAAACGTGGTCCAAGGCTATGCTACAACTGCCAAGGAATAGACCACATTGCTAGAAACTGCAAGATGCAGACCAAATGCGTGCGATGTGCAGGAAACCATCCCACTGAAAACTGCACAAAGAACGAAGACACGCCTCCCACGTGCGCCAGATGCTCACAGCAACACCCTGGGAATTACCTGGGATGTGACGCTGTAAAAGCGTACAAGGCGCGCCAACACGCACCCGCAGCCAACCGCAACGCAGCAATTAGGAAAGGGTACACCTTTGCCAACGCTGCAGCACACAACAGAAGGAACGTCGGTCCCCAGCCATCGGTAACCATAACCACAGCAGCAGCCGCCACCAGGCCGACAGCCGCCACCACCACCGCCGGGACGACAGACGCCGCCACCGCCCCCAGGCCGACAACCGCCGTCACTGCCGCCAGACCGACAGCCGCCGCCGCAGAAGCCACGAGAGACGCTCCAACAACGACGCGGGCTACCACCGCATCCGCCACACCAATGGCAGCACCACCATCGACGCCGCCGGACAACAACAACGCCATCAAGAACCAGGCGTCACAAACGAACGCCAGCCACATCGCCATCATGAGAAGGCGTCCATCACTTGCAGTCCGAAGAAAATGGACACCTAATAAGCCAGCACACCCAGCGCCAACCGCTGCAACCAACCTGATGACTCAGGACAACGCAGTGGTCTTTTTGGAGGCCGTGCAAGCGGCTATGACATCCGCAATGGAGGCCATTGTGAAGCACATCCCGCAGCAGATAAGCGCTGCAATCCAAGCTGCCATGCAGGCACTCCCACCGACCAACCCAAGGAATCAACATGGGTACTAGGCCACAGGGATTGAGAGTCTGCCTGTGGAATGCCAATGGCATCCGCCAACAAGCGGGTGAATTCCGAGAATTCCTGCAAGAAGAAGGAATCGACGTCTGCCTGGTAACAGAGACTCACCTAAAACCAGGAGTCAATGTCAGAGCAGCGAACTACAAAAGCTTCAGGAACGATCGACTAACAGCAGGAGGTGGTACAGCTGTCTACGTCCGTACACACCTGCAACACCACCAACTACAGCTACCTGCGCTGCAAACAATGGAAGCCACGGGGGTGGAAATAAAAACTAGTAAAGGGCCAATAACGTTCGCAGCAGTTTACCGACCACCACAAGGCCATCTTCAACCGCAAGACATCGATACACTGCTCTCCATGCCAGGTAATCTCTTCCTAGGTGGAGATTACAACGCAAAACACACTGCATGGAATAGCAGACTAGTCAACATCAGCGGACGTCGCCTCCTGAGGGCAGCGGAGCGCAACCACGCCATCACAGTTGCGCCACATACGGCCACCATCTACCCCACAAACAGGAGAGAAGATGTCCTGGACATTGCACTAGTCAAAGGACTCCCCTACACGATAACGACCAGTACAAGACGTGTACTGTCCTCCGACCATGTCCCAGTAATCTTTGACCTTGAGATGGAAGCCACACCACGAGAGGAATCGAAGATGGACCTCAGGGGAGTAAACTGGGAAGCCTACCAGGAGCTACTAACCGATGACCTGGAAGCAATCCCAGACCCAGATGAAGTAGGTGCGGACACAACGCTGCTGCACATAGTAACCAAAGCCATCGACGCGGTCGAAGCCTCCACCACGAGACAAACGCAGCCCAGAAATCATGCTAAACCACTTCCACGAGATATAAGGGACCTCATCACCAGGAAGAATAGAAGGCTCAGGGAATGGCAGGACACAAGAAACCCAGCCACGAAAAAAGAAGTCAATAGAATGCAGAGAGAAATAAAAGCCAAAGTTGAGGCACATAGAATCCAGTCTTGGGCAAGTAAAGTAGAAACACTAAACCTCAATGACCAGTCTATCTGGAAAACCACCAAACACTTACTGGGGCAAGGCCAAAGAATACCCCCACTACAAGTGGGAAACGACATAGCCTGCTCACCCAACGATAAGGCAAATGCTCTGGCGGACATCTTCGAAAGAAACTTCCAACCAATCGAAGATCCCGTGGACCAACAACACATTGATATGGTGGAAGAAAGACTTCCAAGATTCCTGGAACACCAAGACCAAGACGACGTAATCGAGCCGATTACGACAGAAGAGGTAGCAGCACAAATTGCAATACTAAACCCGAAGAAAGCAGGCGGACCAGACATGCTGACGAACACACTCCTGCTAAAACTACCACCTGCAGCGGCCCCCCTGCTGGCCAAAACATTCAACAATATCCTAAGTACTGGGCAATATCCCATAGCATGGAAGCATGCAGAAGTAGTGCCAATACCGAAGTCCGGCAAAGATCCCAAACAACCAAATAGCTATAGGCCAATCAGCCTACTGCCTGCACTTTCAAAAGTATTTGAAAGAATCTACGCAAAGAGGCTACTGAGGCATGTCAAGGACGAGAGAATACTGCCGGACGAACAATTCGGTTTCCGCAGCAACCATTCCACCACACATCAGCTTCTCCGAGTCGTCGAAGAAGCCCTGGACGCCGTAGAGCGACGAGAATACTTCGCTGCGATCTTCCTAGACGTCTCAAAAGCATTCGACTGCGTGTGGCATAGGGGCCTCCAGTTCAAACTATTTGATCTGGGGGTGCCCGGGTCGCACGTTCGGCTGCTACGGTCCTACCTTAATGGCAGAACATTCCACGTCCGGACACCAGATGGCAACTCGACCGTCAGGAGAATCAACGCCGGAGTCCCACAAGGCAGCGTCCTCGGACCGCTGCTGTACATCCTATACACGTCTGATCTGCCGTCGGTGAACAGGGTACACCTCGCCCTGTACGCCGACGACACGGCCCTGTACTCCAGAAGCAGGAGCGCGACGCACCTCCAAGAAAGGCTCCAAGGAGCTTGTAACGAGCTAACCGTGTGGGCAATAAAATGGCGCCTGTCCTTCAACGCCTCGAAGACACAGGCCCTCGCAATCTGCAGACGGCCCATACCACCAAACTACCCAGAAGTCGTCATACGAGGCACGCCTGTTCCCTGGACGCAGACGGCCAAGTACCTCGGAGTAACGCTAGACAGGCGCCTAACTTGGCGCCCACACGTTGAAGACATCCGCACAAGGGCGTTAAACAGACTCCGAGCACTATACCCGGTGCTTAATCCAACATCCACGCTACCACCACGGCTGGGCGTCATCCTCTATCTCACCCTGGTGCGGCCAATCCTGGAGTACGCCGCACCAGTGTGGGGTAATGCGGCCCAGAAACACATGAAGAGACTTCAGGCGGTCCAGAACCGCGCCCTCAAGAGAGCGCTGCACCTGGACAACCGTTTTCCGACGGCGCAGCTACACGAGATGGCAAACGTCGTCCCACTCCGAGAGCGATTCCAACAGGCTGCAGGGGCCTTCTATCGCAAAACGGAAGAGTCGCAGAACCCACTCATCCGACAACTGGGTCACCGTGTCCATCGACTGGCCACCACCAGATGGCCAGACCTTTTGCGTGTGTGAATGTGTGTGTGAATGTGAGTGTGTAATTTAAAAAAAAAAAAAAAAAAAAAAAAAAAAAAAAAAAAAAAACCGCTATGTAATACAATAGCAACCAAAAGATATATTTAATTTTTGCAGTCAACATAAGTCAATGTCTCGATTATGTCCATGTTTCTTTGTTTGTTACCATAAGTTTTAGTGAGGAGGTGAAGCAGCAATGCTAGTACTCCAAACATCTCCGAGGACTGTCAAGAAGAGGTCCTCGCCATTGAACTGCACACGGCCGGGCGCAGACCGTAGCCGACTCGCCAGCCGCTGCAGCTGCTGTTTGTGCACGTTTTGCTTTGCCCGAGGAAGGAAGGATGACAGGCCGCGGCAAGGGAGGAAAGGGGCTCGGCAAGGGTGGCGCCAAGCGGCACCGCAAGGTGTTGCGCGACAACATCCAGGGCATCACGAAGCCCGCCATCCGCCGCCTGGCTCGCAGGGGCGGCGTGAAGCGCATCTCTGGTCTGATCTACGAGGAGACCCGCGGGGTGCTGAAGGTGTTCCTGGAGAACGTGATCCGCGACGCGGTGACGTACACTGAGCACGCCAAGCGCAAGACTGTGACGGCCATGGACGTGGTGTACGCCCTGAAGAGGCAGGGGCGCACCCTGTACGGTTTCGGCGGTTAGGCTGCGTCGCAGCGGGCGCTGGCCTTCCCGCGGCCGTGCTTGTGGGTGGGAGAGACTAGAAAACGGCCCTTTTCAGGGCCACCACACTGTTCGGAAGTTGAAAAGTGCGAAAGAGTCTGTGTTGTTGCTGCTGCGTGTGTGCGCTGTGTTGTTTGTTTGTTTCTTTCTCTCTTTCTTTCTTTGTTTCTTTCTTTCCGTTTGAGCGACGTGATGTGACTGGGAGGGGAGAAGGAAAGGAAACGTGTCATGTGGCTGGCTGTGTGTGGAGCTGCTTCGTTTGTGTGTCTTTGTATCGATCGCGACGGAGATGGCGGGCTGTGTGTTGTTGTGCGAGAGGCGGTGATTATTTGCTTGCGTGGTTTGGCTCTGTGTGTTTGCGGCGGCGTTGGGGTTTCCGAGGCAAGGCGTGTGGGCATAGGCGGCCGGATCAGCTGTTTCGTTCGTGTCGACGGCCGTTGCGCGCGGGAGTGGAGGGCGGTGTGTCGACACGCCTCCCTTTAACAATGGTCATTATTGCTGCCGTTGTCGTTTGGAAGGCGACTGCGACCGTGCAAAATGTGTGTGTGTGTGTGTGTGTGTGTGTGTGTGTGTGTGTGTGTGTGTTGGGCCACACGGGCTGTGTGGACGACAAGATGGCGGACGTGCGCCGGCGGCGGCTGTGCTGTGAAAGTGCAAAGTTAAAACAAAACAAGGTGCGGCGAGGACGACTGAAATTTTGCTTTGGACGTAGGTTTGTGTGGTGGCCCTGAAAAGGGCCGATTGTTGTGGGCCGAGCCGGCAAAGCGCGTTGCGTGCAGGGGAGCACGCGGCGCTGCGATTGCCTGGCCTCCTTTAGGCCTTCTTCTCGGTCTTCTTTGGCAGCAGGACGGCCTGGATGTTGGGCAGGACACCACCCTGTGCGATGGTGACGCCCGACAGGAGCTTGTTGAGCTCCTCGTCGTTGCGGATGGCAAGCTGCAGGTGGCGCGGGATGATGCGCGTCTTCTTGTTGTCGCGGGCCGCGTTTCCGGCCAGCTCGAGCACCTCAGCCGCGAGGTACTCCATGACGGCGGCGAGGTAGACGGGCGCCCCGGCGCCGACGCGCTCTGCGTAGTTTCCCTTGCGCAGGAGGCGGTGGATTCTGCCGACCGGGAACTGGAGCCCAGCCCTGCTTGAGCGGGACTTTGACTTGCCCTTGACTTTGCCTCCCTTTCCGCGTCCGGACATGGCGATGGGCTAGCGACGGTGCACACGAAACGGAAACGAAAACGACCGGTGCGAGCGGCAGCGAGTCGAGCAGCGGAGTTTTTTTTTTTTTTTTTTTTTTTTTTTTTTTTTTTTTTTTTTTTTTTAACTTTCATTCCTCCACCGGAAGGGTGGGGCGGGCTCATGGAGGGCTTAATGCCGCTTTGGAGCCTTATCTTATTCTTATGTTATTCTGTTGTGGCACTTTTTATTTCATAGTTTGGGTAGTTTTGTTCAAATTTTCTATTTTCTATTCCTGTATGTATATATATATATATATATATTAGTATTTTGCTATATTATTATTTTGTTAGCAGGTTTGTTGGATTTGGGGACTATACACAGCCCTGACATTTGCCTTACAGCTGAGGGAAACCCCATAAAACCTCAGCCAGGGTTGGGTGTCATTCCTGTTTCTTTCTGTCTCTTAATTAGTCTTGCATGATGTGGAACTGCAGGTGCTCTGGGAGTAGTTTTCCTGTTGTAACTGTTTCTAAATCCTTGTGTTTTCCGGGGTGAATTTGTTCTGTTGCTATTGCGGCGATTTGTGGTGGGTAAGGGTACTTGTAGCGTGGTAGATTGAGGTGGAATGGCGGTTTGATGATTATGTCTTTTATTGTCTCGTTCGTGATTAGTCTATTGTCACCGTATGTAGCTATCTGTTTTATTAATCGTTCTTCCATTGAGTCTGTATCGAGGGTTGTGTGCAGTGTTGCCGTTCTTTCTCTTGGTTTTCTTGCTAGTGTCCTTAGCATTCTTCTATCTGTGGATTTAATTCGGTTACATTGTGTTACATTTCCGCACCATGCTATTCCTGCATACTCTAGTATTGGTCTGACGTACATTTTATATATATGTAGCACTATTGGTGTTGCTGCACCTCCGTTTCTATGTTGTAGTAGTTTGATTTTGGCAAGTTTTGTGCTGGCTATTCCTATTTTTTGTGTTGTGTTGGTCTTCCAATTGAGTAGGTTATCAATCTCTAGTCCCAGGTATTTGGCTGTCTTCTTTGGTTCTACTTTTTGTCCCCAGAGTGTTATTTCAATGTCTTCTGGGTTTTGTTGTGTAAGCTGTGTGAGATTTCTGTGGTGGATTATTAGTAGCTGCGATTTGGTCGGGTTTGGCCTAATTCTCCATGTAGACATCCATTTTTCTATTGATTTAATGTATCTGTTGGTTTTCTTTGATAACATTTCGGTTGTTGGGGCGTGGCACCAGAACGCTGTGTCATCAGCATATAGGGCAAGTTCTTCATTTAGCCCAACTGGCTTTGGTATATCTGATGTATATATATTATATAAGAGTGGCGATATGATTGCCCCTTGTGGCACTCCTGCCAGTGGTCTGAGCGTCTCTGATAGTTTGTCCCCTACTTTTACTTTTATGTCCCTTTCTGTAATGATGTTTTTTATTAATTTTACTATTTCTAATGGTATGTCGTTTTTAATTAGTTTGTGTATGAGCCCTAAGTGCCATACTTTATCGAAGGCTCTCTCTATGTCGAGCAGCAGCGCTGCTACTACATTTCCTGTATTTATGGCTTCGGTGCTGTTGCTGATAAGGCGGAAAATTGGGTCTATTGTACTTTTATTCTTCCTAAATCCGCTTTGCTCTTTAGGTAGAATTTGTCGCTTTTCTGCAAACTTTTGTATTCTATTAGTGAGTATTGATTCGAAGGTTTTGCCTATTACTGGCAGTAATGTTATAGGTCGGTATGACTTTGGGTCATGTTTTGGTTTTAGGGGCTTCGGCAGCATCTTAACTTGTGCATCTTTCCACTGTTGTGGCGTTTTCTGCAGTCTGAGTACGGCGTTGAATAGGTTTTTGAGTGGTGGTATGATTATTTCCTGTGGTATCTGCCTTAGGTGGTGTCGTGTGATGCCATCCGCGCCGGGTGCCGTTACTTTCCCGCATGCTATTGCTGTTTCAATTTCCTTTGATGTGATGTCTTGTATGAGTGTCGTTTGATCTTCGTCATATACAATGTTTTGCGGCTCCTCTAGTGTTCTTGTTGTTTCGGTTTCTATTGTTTTTTCTGTTTCTTCGTTAAACCTCTCGTCTTGGGGATGTGTGTATATTTCCTTAAGTACTTTCATAAATTCATTGGCTTTCTTCTCTTCGCATTGTATAATATCGCCGTTTATTATTAGTGGTGGGTCTTGGTTTTGCTTTTCGTGTGTAATGCGTTTAAATTTTTTCCAAAAGTCTGCTGGGTTTTTTGGATCTAGTTTCTGAATCTTGTTGTTGAGGGTTCTGGCTCTGTGTTGTCTCAGTAAGAATTTAACCTGATCATTTAGTCGGTTCCACTGGTTTTTTATTGTTGGGTCACGGTTTTCTTTGAATTGCGTATATACTTTTCGTTTTTGTTTTATAAGTTCGAGTATATTTGCCGGAATCCTTTCGCCTCCTTCTATAACTCTTCGTGTTGGGGCGCTGGTTTCGATGGCATCACTGATTACTGTCTTGATGTGGTCGTTCAGTTTCTCCATTTCCTCCAGGTTTCTGATCTGTTCGTGTGTTGTCCTTATGTTTTCTTTGATGTAGGTAATGTATTTATTTTTGTCTATGTTTTTTCTGTCTTTGTATGTTTTTGTTGTCGGTTTCATTCTTTCTGGGTTTATAGCTGTGGTGGTCGTTAGGAGTGGGAGGTGGTCGCTTCCTATGCTGTCTCCGATGTCTACGTCTCCTATGTGTCTAGCTAAGTCTGTTGTGTGTAGTATGTGGTCTGGTGTCGAGTCTCCTGTGTGGTTTATGAACGTGGGCTTGGTGTTATGCATTTTCAGAATGTGTGGATTTTCTTCTAGCAGTTCTTCCAGTTGTCTTCCGTTTCTATTTGTCCGTTTGTCTCCAAAGTTAATTGATCTTGCGTTGAAGTCTCCTAGAATTATGCTGGGCCCTAAGTTACTGATGTGTTTTAGTAGATCCTTTGGGATTTCTTCTGTAGGGGGGACATATATAACTGCGATGTGGATTGCTTTGAACGACTTGGCTGCTACTTTTATTACTATTGCTTTGTGCTTGTCGAAGCATCTTGGCAGTTCAACCTCGGCGGTCGCTAACTTTTTGTCATGTACTATGGCTATTCCGCCATGTGCCCATCCTCTGTGTCTCGCCTCGGTCACGTCATCTTTGCGGTAGCATGTGTAGTCTAGTATGTTTATTGGGGCTTGCCCCACCCTAGTTTCTGTCATCCCCAGTAGTTGGATCTTTTCTCGCTTGATTAATTGTTCGATTAGTGGCTTTTTGGTGTTGCAGCCATTCGCATTTACGAACCCTATTCTGGTACCCATCCTATTGGTGCTAGCGAACTTGCTGTTTTTCTGTTTGTTTGTTATCTCCCCCTACAGTGTCTCGGTTGCTCTCTGTATGGGAGATACTGAAATGAATGCGGTTCCACGCTTGAGATACATTCATTTCTCGTCTAAAAAAGGTCTTGGAGATGTCTTTCATGGCGGTTACAACGAGTTGCTTTCGGTCAGGGAGTATGTTTATAAGTGCCATCGTTGTCGCTCGGAGGAAGTCCTCACACACTACCATTTGTATTTTTTGCTTATCGTCTGTTGTTTCACCCATCGGTTCATCTGTGCAGACGATCTTGGCTGTGGCTTCTATTGACACTGGTGTTTTTGGTCGTTTTGGGCATTTGATGTCCGTTGATAGATGTTGTCCGCCACAGTTGACACAGGTTGGTTTATTTATGTCTTTCTGGCAATTTGCTATGGTGTGTGGCCCTCCGCATCTGTTGCAAAGTGGTTTGCTTTTGCAATTATCGGTAGTGTGTTCAAATGTGTGGCACTTTGCACACTGAGCCGGTTGTGGTGGTGGTACATGGGACTGTTCTACTGGATGGAATTTGTGGAAGATTCTAAAATGGTTGTTGAGCAGGTTGTCTACTGTTGTTTTGTTTCGGGTTATGACCCTTATTTTTTGTATAGGTTTCCCATATTCTCTCGAGGTTATTCTTTTTACTTTCGTAAACTCGAGCCCTTGGCTTGTTAATTCGTCCTCTATGTCCTTTTCCGTAACATCATGGGTTACCTTAGTTATCACCACACTGAGTGATGGTTCTGCGGTCTGTTTGGCTTGTGTTTGTCTGTTGAGCTTTTGTATTCTCGTTGCCTTCGCTTCTGGTCTGTATTGGGTGCATATGGTCCTATGGATGATTGTTTCGATGTCCGGGTGGAAGCTTGTAACTATTGCTGTGCGGTTTGGGTACACGACCATGTCTTGTACGTGTTGCAGTACGTTTAGTATTTTGAATTGTTCATACAGCGACTTCTGTGTTTCTCCTGTGTTTAGATTTTCAATTTTTATTTTGATTTCCTCCCTGGTTTGTGTTTCCGGTTGTATCTGCGTGTCCGTTTTGTCTGCCGTGTTTCTTCGGGTGCGTTTGTTGGTTACTGTCTCCCATTCCCGGTCGTCATCATCTTGTTCGTCAGTTTTTCCGTGTGTCTCTGTCGTTTCTTGTGTGTTCTGATGGAGTGGAGCGTTGTCTTGCGGCTGGGGTCTGTCGATCGGTGCGTCTTTATTTGTTGTTTGTGGCGTTTTTGTCGCTTTTGGTTTTGTGTCCGTGGGTTTTTTTGGTCTCGGCTTTGAGCTAGCGGTCGTCTTCCTCGCACGTTTCCGGTCTCCAGTTTGTTGACTTTCGTCGTCCGTTGTGTCAGAAAGCATTTTGTCAGAGGCGTGGGCAGGTGCAGGTTCGTGACTAGGCGGTGGCATCAATTCTTGGTCCTGTGTCAGTGGCAGGGTTGGCTTTGTGTTCGCGGTCGTCATCGTCGGTGCAGAGTTGTCACCTGCGATGATTATGCGTGAGCTTTCGTACGCGCTGGTAGTCGCTTGGGACGACATGTCGTCCTTCCGCGTGTTGTGGCTGTACTCTTTCAGTGAGGTGTAGTGTAGTGAAGTGGTCTAACTCCTAGTGTGTGTAGTGTGAGACTCTCCCTACTATTCTGTCCTTTGCGCTGCAAGCGCGGGCTGGTCTGTCCGCAGACAGGGCCCTGACTTGCGACAATCCCTAACTATCGGTTTCCCTACGTTCCAGCTTTCCAGAACATCTCGCCTAGCTGTGTTGGGGAACACGACAATTTGCTTTTATTCTTTTGAGTGAACTCCGGTCGGGAGTGCGCTTACACTTCAGTGGAAGGCATTTCCCGCTTCCTTTGTTCGCTCTTTGTGTTCTCGAGGCTCGAGGCTAGCAGCACAGAGCCCGCGTCGCAGCGAGTCAAGCGAGTGCGTGCCGGCGCAGCCGGGGTGGGGGTGCTTTATGGGCTCGGGTGCGGCGGCCGGTTGCGCGCGCGCCCCATTGGTCGGCGGCCGCAACAGGGCGAGCTGGTAAAGGTGCGGCGGCGGCTGGCGGCGGGTGCCACTGTGTGGGGAGACGCTGACTAGAGCGGAGCGCTTGCTACTGGTGTTGCTGCTGCCGTACGTTCGTTCGAGATGCCGCCCAAGACTAGCGGGAAGGCCGCCAAGAAGGCTGGCAAGGCGCAGAAGAACATTTCGAAGGGCGACAAGAAGAAGAAGCGCAAGAGGAAGGAGAGCTATGCCATCTACATCTACAAGGTGCTGAAGCAGGTGCACCCTGACACGGGCATCTCGTCGAAGGCGATGAGCATCATGAACAGCTTCGTGAACGACATTTTCGAGCGCATTGCGGCCGAGGCTTCTCGCCTGGCGCACTACAACAAGCGCTCGACCATCACGTCCCGCGAGATCCAGACCGCTGTGCGGCTGTTGCTGCCTGGCGAGCTGGCCAAGCACGCCGTGAGCGAGGGCACGAAGGCGGTGACCAAGTACACGAGCTCCAAGTAAGGAGGTGGCTCTGGAATGGAAGGAAGGAAGGATGGAGAAGGCTCCTCCGTTGCGAGAGCGGCAAAACGGCCCTTTTCAGGGCCACCAACTTGCCTTTTGCGGGAAGGGCGGAATTGTTGTTGTTGTTGTTGTTGTTGTTTGTGTGGACGGCTGTGATGTATGTGTGCATTTTGATTGTGGGTGGGGGGGGCGCGTCAAAGCGTGTTGCGGGGTACGGCCACGAGGTTGGTCGCCGTGGCGTGGAATGGTGGCACGCCTCGTTGGAGTGGTTTTGACCCATTGGTGTTGGTGTTGGTGTGTGTTACCTGTCTGCGAGGGGGGACAGTGCGATCGGCGACTTTTGTGTCACCGTAACGACGGCCGTTTGCGGGTTTGTTTTTTTTTTTTTTTGCACATCATACATGGCGAGGGTGAAATGTGAAATGTTTTTGTTTGGTTTGTTTTTTTTTTCTTTGCCGCCCACTATTCCCTTTGCTGTACGCCGAGTTTGACAATGGTGCGACGTAACTGCAGCGTGGAGGTGTGTGAGTGACGTTGAAATGAACGTGCCATTAAGACGCATTGTTGTTGTATTGTACTGTACGTGTACGGCGACACGCACGATGATGTACCATTCGACTCTGATTTTTGATAGCCGTGTCTGACTGATTGCGTACGACGCACGCACACCGATGTCGTCATTCAAGATGCACGCGTGTCCAGTGCAGTACAGTAAGCGCGACGCTAGACGACGACGACGACGACGACGACGACGACGACGACGACGACGGCGGCGGCGGTCGTCGTCGTTTGTTTGGCGAATGTCTGTACACGTGTTTGTCTGTGTCCATCCGGTATGTATTTGTTTGTTTGAAAGTGTTTTGTGTGTCGGTGACGTGGTCCGATCCGTCGCCCCCTGAGTAACTGTCGATCGGCGCGATAGACCGGCGTCACGCAACTGAACCGAAGTCTTGGGCACACCCGTCATACTGTTGTACACCGTCGCGCTGAGAACGGTAACGAAAGGTTGACTTTGATCGGTCGAATGTGTGGGCAGAACGTGAGGAATGAGGCAAGAGTGCAAGGAGGGGGGGCAAAAGAGAGAGGAAGGGAAAAAGGGGAGAAACGCATTCGTAGAGCAACGGAACGTTCCCGTGTCGGAGGCGTATTGGAGCCGCACTGAAATGCGTTTAACGGCGGCGCGGCTGCAAGTGTCTGCCGTGGTGAACGTTACCTTTGACGGCTGCATTGGGCTTTGCTTTCGCTTTCGCTTTCCCGGATGTACGTAACGTTTGTTGATATGGTTCTGAGGAAGAGTGTATGACAGTGCCGTGCCGTCCATGTTCGTGTGCCCTCCCATTGTGTGTATGCTATTGTCTGTGTACTTGAATGATGTATGTAGGTGTTAGTGGACATGTTTTACCAGTGGGGGGAAATGGATCGTCGATAGTTGCCGTCACTCTGTCACGGTCGAGATGACGCACCCTCCGTACAGAAAGGTGTCGAGAAAGTGAGTGTGTGTGTGTGTGTGTGTGTGTGTGTGTGTGTGTGTGTGCGCGTCCGTGAATTGGCAGTGTTTGGAGGTGGGCGTGCCCTGCATGTGGCCCGGAAGGCTGTTCGTTTGGCGGTAGTGTTGTGTGGACAGGGGAGGGGCATGCGTAACGCTGCTGGCATGGCATTTCGGGAGATGGGAGGGGGCAAACGAGGAAACGAGGAGCGGCGGCCAAAGACGGGACGGGGAGGGGCGCGGTGTGGGTGGCTTGCGCCTGTGCTCGGCGTTGTGGTTTGTGCATAAGAGGAGGAGAAAAACAATGAGTTGCCAGGGAGGGGAGCGGTGTTGTGTTGTGGTTGTCGTGGTGTAGCCGCAGACGCGGCTGTCAGTGAACGTGGCGAGACGGACGGATGCGCGGAGGGGCGGGGGCGGCGCATTTCGCCGGTGCCGTGCCGTGCCATGCCTGAAAGCCGCGTGGTCGCTGTGTTGTTGGTGGCGTGGGGGCGAGGAGAGTACCGTACGGGTGTGCTTGTGCGCCGGAAATGGCACACTGCGCCTGCCCGTCTTGGAGGCTGATGGCTGTGGTGTGGAAATGGGGCGCGGTGATGTTGAAGCAGAAAAGAAACCAAGAAAACGGAAGGCGTGATGCGGCGGTGGTGGTGAGAGCGGGAAAAACAAAACAAAAAAAAAAAAAGAAGGAAAAACAACAAGAAACAAAAAAGAAAACAAAAAGTCTATCAATATTAAAATGTAAATGGAAATGGAAATGGACCCAGGTATAACCTCCCTGCACAAATAGCAGAGAGTCCGATGGTAATAAAAATGTGCCAGAATGTTAACGTCCCTACAAAAGAAACCCAACGATAATATTAATGAAAGAATGAACCGTATGTAACATTGCAACAGACACAATGAAACCTGATAAATTGTATAAGGGCAGCAGCGTTGACCTTTGGCCCTGTATTCAGAATAAAAAGAGCCAAAGATTGTTACCCCAATGAAAAAGACACTGAAACACGTATGTAACATAGCAGCGATGGCGAGACATTGTAGCATCTCTGACCAGAGAGTTTGCGCTGGACTGCGCGAGTGTTGCGAGCGGTTCTCAGTCAGTCAGTCAGTCAGTCGTTGCGAGTCTGTAGCTCTGTGTAGTTGAGGGCTGTACTCTGTCAGTAGTCGTCGCGTGCAGTACGCTAATAGTCGTCATGCAGAGCGGTCGGTCAGTAGTAGGAGCCGAGTGCGGTTGTGTGATGTAGGCGGTCGGCAACACTGGTCAAGATGGTGAATAAGGTATACTGTTAATTAATATAATCATTAGATAATGAAAAATTTTATTTATTGTAATTATTCTCCAACAAGTTCCCCAATAATAATGTTTATTTCAAAAGCATTTTTCAAACATTTAATTTTTTATTGAACTAAAGAGTTCGTTGCACTTCACATTTCATTCCACTTCTTTGAAGAAAAATTTCACTAAAATCACAAAAAAAGAGAATATTATTATTTGCAATGCAGTTCCTCCAAGCGCTGCGCAACAACAAGAGCAGAAATGTGACATCCATTTATTCGGAGGTAAGACTTTAATTCTGATTGTTTTGCACAGGGCCAAAGACCGATATTTCGGTTTAATTGAAGTTTCTTGTCACTGAACGGACTTTAAATGTTGTGAAGAATTTATATTTGAGTCAGATTGCGAATTTCACATTTTTGTTGCCATTTTCAATACCTCTCATTGTGGGCGAGGTTACAATTAGCGCAATGTCCATTAGCATCCGTAAATAACATTGTCCATTATTTTAAAATTTGCGGGGAGGTTACAACACACACAAAAAAAAAAAAAAAAAAAAATTTGCATTTATATCCGCTCCTCAATTGTAGATACCCCTTACACAGCTGTGTGCAATGAATGAGTGCTGGCTGGTAATTAATTGCACTCCTTGGAGGGAAATGCCATAGGAAGTAGTCTTTAAAAAGTGAATGTTTTTCGTTAAAAGACAAAAGGTACTTTAGAAAAAAGTAATAGTGGGGCTTTTGTTGTTGAACAAAATAAGTACAATGAACATACGTTATCAGATTTGCGCACTGCAGCTTCACACTACCTTTTGATTATAACACAATATACTATACATCGTCCCGAACCGTGACCAGAGTCGCGAGACGAGCAGAGCACGCCGCCGACGCCCGCTCAGTACAACCGTCCACCCGCTACTACTGTCGACCGACTACTACCTCTCCCGACTCGCGCTACAATATATATAACAACTGTTCCTGGCGACCCGGTGCGTGCCACTACTGTCGTCTGGCGCGGTCCAAGCGCCGACTAGCAACGATAAATAACTCTCTGGTCAGACAGAGATGCTGTCATGCCTCGCCATCGCTCTGGTAATGAATACATACGTGTTGCAGCGTGCGTACCACCGGAACACGCAGTGGCGGAGCCAAAGACTGTGTTGTCGAGGTCGAGTGCGAGCGGGAAGAGAGGCAGCGTCGGCACGGAGATGCAAGCGAGCGCGAGACGCACGGGGGCTGCGGCGTGGCGCGTTTGCGGTCGGCGCCTTTGGTGGCAACGGCCGGGACAAGCAGCGGTGTATGGTGTGGTGCGGGGCGGACAGGGGCGGCGGTGGACGGGGAGGAGGCGGCGCGACGACGGCATGGGGGCGAAAACGGGACGGGGGACGGCGGATGCTGAGAGGCGTCACGCGCGGACAGGCCACAGACACAGAGACACACAGATTGGAAAGGGAGGGTGCGCGGTAGTAGTTGGGAATGTGCGTACCGTGCGGGATGGGAGTGGGCGAGGAACACGGTCGTGGCCCCCTGTTTTTTGGGTGCGTGTGATGACGTCGGTGTGTTGTGGGAAGGGAAGGTGCTGTGGCGGCGGCGCGTAATGGGCGTAGGCCGAAAAGAGAAAGGAACGTGGGCAGTGTGTTGGCAAGCGTCGGTTCGACTGCGACGTTGATGGGCAGGGCAAGGTTAATGGTGGTAGGAGTAGGCGTGTGGGCGCAAAAAATCTGCCGCTGCAGGCGGTGCCGTAACCGCCATGGCGGGAAGGAGAGAGAGAGGGCCAAAGAAAGAAAGAAAGAAAGAAAGAAAGAAGAAAACAAAAAAAAAACAAAAAAAAAAAAGGAGGCGGGGGCGAAAGTGGAGAGGCGGTGGTGTGAGAAGGGCGGGGGCGGAAGGAAGGCAGGAAGGTCAAGAGGCGAGGCGACGGCTTGCTTTGTGTATCGGTCGGTCTCTGGCTATGCTTCGTTTTCTGCAGCAGGGTCGGTGCGCGGCGTGGCTCGCGGCAGTGGGAACGCCTGGTGGCTGGACGGCCAGCAATGCGGTTGGATGGGCGGCCACAGCACCGCACCTGTGCCCGAGGAGGAGACGCTGGCGGCGGGCCCTGAGGTGAGGCCGGCTCGGCTGGGGCTGTGGATGTGTAGGTGTGCGCCGCTGCTGCAACAACGAGTAAAACGCGAGAAGAAGGGATGGCGGTAGAGAGAGAGAAAAAAAAAAAGGTCGTGTTGTGTTGATGCGCAGGCAGACGCGTACAGAGAGACGAGCCCGGTCTGCAGCAGGGTGTGGCCGTGCCGAGTGCAGAGCAGCGGCGGCTCGGTTCGGTTCGGTTCGGCCCGGCCCGGCGGGCCGCGCTGTTGTCGCGGACGTGAGCGCCCCCTGGCGGGTGGCCGGAGGCGGCGCGGCGTGTTGGACGTGTGGCTGGTGGCAGTGCACAATTTGCGAGTGGCTGGCGGTGTGGTGTGGCGGTTGGCGCGTCGGGCGGCGGAGAGAGAGAGAGAGAGAGAGAGAGGGAGGAGAGGTATGTGTTGCGGGCGCCCTTTGCTGCGCTGCGTCGTTGCGTGTGCCGTACAGGGCGGGCGCTTGTCGACTGTGTGGGCGGTGTGGCGAATTGGCGTGAAACGGCTGCCGAGAGGTGTGTGGTAGCGAGCCGGTCGTTGTCAGTGCGAAGGGGAATGTGCGTGCGTTTGGCGGTTTCGGTGTGCTTTTTGCGGCGTGAGAGTGGGAATTAGTGGGGCCGGCTGTTGTGTTGGTTCCTTGTGTCTTGTGTCGCGTAGCTTGATGGCAACGTGGAAGGACGCCGGTTTCGTTTCGAGCCTTGCGTGTGGTTGTCGACGTTGACTGGTTGGCGTGTGCCGATGCACGTGCATGTGTGGGTCGCGAGTGCGTTTTTGGCTGTGTGTGTGTGTGTGTGTGTGTTTTGGGGGGGAAGGGGGAGGCGGTGGTGAAAGTGCAGTCGTTGCCACGGGCGTCGTCGGGTGGGGCTGGGGCTGTGCGTCGTGGCGGAAAGGTGGTAGGTTGCGGGAAGCGAGCCCGTCGTTGACGGTGTCGCGTGAGTTGTGAATCGAGTGGGGCGCGGGGCGCGGGACAGGAGCAGCGTGCCGCTGCGTCGTGGTCGTCAGCAGAGGCTGTGCGTGTGCTTGTCCTTTTTGTGGGCGGTTCGTGCGAGGCGTTTTTGTTTTGTGTTGCCCTAGTTGTTAGTTTATTTTGTTTGTGTTTGTTATTTTGAGACGACGACTGGTTGGTGGCGTGCGCGCGAAGTGGCGGTGTGCGCTTCCCGTGTCGTTTGTGTTGTTTTGTTTTTGTTTTGTTTTTTTTTGCACTGGGCCCCGGGGGGTGGGTGGGTGGGTGGGTGGGTGGGTGGGTGCGTGCGTGCGTGTGTGTCGATTGCCGGCTGGCGAAAGGTGCGCCATCGGCGGGGTGGGTCGCCGGCACAAGTAGAGGCGGCGGCGTTGTTGCTGTTGTTGTGTGGTGTTTGTTTTGTTCGGCTGTGTCGGCGAGCTGTGTTGCGGTGCGTGTGAATGGTGGTGCAAAAGTGCTGGCATTGGGGCTGCGACTGCGACGGCGGCGAGCCGCGGGCGCGCATGATAGTGATGTTGTGAACAGCGGCTGTGTACGGTAGTGGTGTTGTTGTAGCACGACGTGCATCCGGGCCGGCGCGGAAAGCGCAGTTGCGGGCGGTTGCCCTTCGGTGCCAGCCATGTCGCGTGAGCGGCGGGTTGCTCTGGTGTCGACACGTGGTGCTCTGGGTTGTTGTGTGGTGCCCTTTGGCCGGTGGGGGTGGTTCGCGTGTGTCTCGTTCGCGCTCGGTATCTGGTCGTGGTCGTGCTGCTCCCCCGTCTGTCGGCGGTTTTCGACGTCGTCTGTACGTTTTTGTTCGTTTGCGGCGTGCCTGCCGACGTCGCCCCGTCGCGACCTTTCAACCGAAAGTGTGGCGCCCGAAGGTGAACGAACGTAACCCTGACCTCGGCGCTTTACGCTGAGCCGAGCGAACCGAACCTAACCTGTGGTGTGGCGAGGTGAGCTCAGCCTGTGAGCCCCTAACGTCTACGTACGGTAAGCTGTCCGGCTCACGCCTCACGTTTGAACGCTTTTTTAACCTACGTTTGACGCTTCTTAACCTAGCACTGACCCCTTAACCTAACGTGTAACCTAACCTAACCTAACCTAACCTAGCCTAGCCTCTGACGCCTGACGTGTTTGAATGCTTAACCTAAGTTTGACGCTTAACCTAACCCAAGTCCCCTTAACCTAACCCATGTCCACCTAACCTAACCTAACCTAACCTAGACGTGTAAACGTAATGTGTAACGCGTAACGTGTAAGGTCGGCTGGCGTGTGTGCTGACGGCAGATTGGGTTGGTCTGTAGATTCGGATTGCGGTTTGCCTCGGTCGAGGGGTTGGGTCGGAAGCGGCGAGGGGCGGCGGCGCCTGTTGCGCAGGCGGCGTCCGTTTGCGGCGGGCAATTGTTGAGAAACGGCTGTGAATGTTGGCGGGCGAGAGGAGGAGGACGGCGCGCGATGTGGCCCGACGGCTGCGGGCCGATCGGGAAACGGCGGGAGGGCGACGGAAGGCGATGGGGCGGCGGAGGCGCGTTTGCACGGCCGTCATCGCCGCACGCCTCGGCTTGTGTGGCTGTGGCGCCGGCCGCGCTGGCCGGGCTGCCGCGGCGACGGTGTGGGAGTTTTGCCGAAGGTTTGGCCATTGTGGCGGGTCGTCGGCTGGGGCTGTGGGGGCGGCATTTGGGCGGGGGCGGCGATTCTCGGCGGGCCGACCCAGGCTGTAGCGCGCGGTAGCTGCAGTTTGGCCGTGGTTTGCGGCGCTGCCGTGGCGACTGGTTGGCGACTGTGGTGTGGCTGTGTGTAGCCCCATCCTCGGTGGTTTGAAAGGCGCGGGCGGTTGTGGCGCAGGTTTGGGGCTGCTCCGCACAGGCTGTCGGACGTTGGGCGGTAGCAAGCGCGGGAGGCGCGGCGCGGCGGCGCGCAGAGTGGCGGCCGCTCTCTCGGCCGTCCGCGCCCGCCCGCGACACTGGCTGGGCCCTTGTGATTCTCTGCTCCGCTGCTGTGCTGTGCTTGCGTGCCTGCCGTCCCGCTCGCTCTCGCTCTCGCTGTGTGTTACGCGCGTCGTCGAAATGGCAGATCAGGCGGCTACGAACGAGACTGCTGCGGCACCCGCCGCCACCGGCACTACGAAGAAGGCCAAGTCTGCGTCGTCTGCGAAGAAGCCGCGCGCCAAGCCTGCGCACCCGCGCACCTCTGAGATGGTGACGGCCGCCATCAAGAGTCTGAAGGAGCGCGGCGGGTCGTCGCTGCAGGCGATCAAGAAGTACATAGCCGCGCACTACAAGCTGGACGCGGAGAAGCTGGCGCCGTTTATCAAGAAGTACCTCAAGTCGGCCGTCGTGGCGGGCGAGCTGGTGCAGACGAAGGGGAAGGGCGCGTCAGCCAATCGTACAATTTCAAATAGGTGTCCGGATATTGGAGCACGATCGGTGGAATTTTATGCTGCTGCTGTTGTGGTTGCTGCTGCTGCTGCGGTTGTAGGTGCTGTGGAGGCTGCTGTGGTGCCTCATGGTCCTGCGGCGCCTGCATCCCATCGTCGATGACGTCAAACCTGTTGCTGACAGGCACGACAGGCGCGTCTGCCGGTGCCAGGTTCTTGGCCTGCTTCTTTTTCGGCGGACGAATGAAGCCGTCGTCGGTGGGCGCCACACGGGGCAGTCCAGGTCCGGGATCGCTGCGTTTCCGTCGAAACTGGGACGTCGACGGGCGAGGAGCGTCGTCGGCGAACGACGCGTCAGAAGAATAATCCATTGCCATGTCCAGGGCCCTCGCTGTGGTCGTCAACAGATAATTGCCTGTACGCCTTTGCCGGGTCGTCATGGTGGGGGGGCCGGATGGGGCCGCCGACGAAGCGAGCTCCGCCGGACGGCGATCCGCCACACCCTTCGCTGAGCTAGATACCGAACTCATGGCAGCGCACGCGTAGCACGTCTGCTCACTACGGAAGACTAACTCGAACTGGGTAGCAAGCGCTCCAGTCCACTATCATCTAACTTCATCAAGTGTGAGAAATGTAGCATTTACCCGAAGGCATTTACTACACCTTCTGAGGAACGGAAAATAGAAACATCAGGATTTTCTTTATTGTCATCTAAGGATGTGGTGTTGGGAACATACTATCTGGGGGGAACTGAAGGTTCTAAATGTTGCAACTGCTGTCGTTAGCGACTTAGCAGCGCAACGGGCCTCTGATAGAGGTCACGGTCATCCAGAGGCGCCCCAAGGGCCCTGATGAGGGGATTATTCGAAGCAGCAGCTTTATCATACATCTTCTGGGCGATGGCTTGGAAGCGAGCGAGTACTTCTTGTTCTTGCGCAGCTTCATGTAGATATCGGGCCGGAAACTGTGGATGGACGTGGAAAATCCGGCGAAGAGCCTTATTCTGCTGCGCCTGCAGGCGATGAAGGTGTCGGTGCGCCGCATTTCCCCATGCAGCACAGGCATAGTCCATAACGGGACGCACAAACATCCGGTAGATGAGGAGTCCATTATCGACAGAGAGCGCTGAGTGCTCGTTCAGCAGCGGATAAAGCGCCCCCAGCCGCTGCTCAACCTTCCGGCGAACTTCCAGCACCTGCTGCTGCCAGATGAGTTGGCGGTCCAGGACAACCCCGAGGTAGGTGGCTGTCGGCGTCCAGGGGATGACCTCGCCGAATAACTGGAGCGGCTGATCGTGTGGCGGGGTCCGCTTGCGCGTGAAGACCACGGCTTGGCTCTTCTGAGCGTTGAACCGGACACGCCAAAGAGTCGCCCAAGCTTCGAGGGCGGCGCACGCATCCTGGAGACGGCGATACATGGCTTGAGGCCACCGGCTGCGGGTGAAGATCGCGGTGTCATCGGCGTACATCGCGCGCTCCACCCGTGGAGAGGTAGGAAGATCGGCCGTATACAAGGAGTACAGGGTCGGACCGAGGACCGAGCCCTGCGGCACGCCGGCGGCAATAGGTCGGAGCGTCGAAGTCGAGTCATCAATGCAGACCACAAAGGTGCGGCCCCGCAGATAGCTGTCCATCAGGCGAATGAGGGACCGCGGAAAGCCATGCATATGGAGCTTCCACAGCAGCCCGGAGTGCCACACACTGTCGAAGGCTTTTGTGACGTCTAGGAAAATGGCGCCACAATACTCCTGGTTGTTGAAGGCCGTGGTAATCGCCTCAACAACGCGGACGAGCTGCTGCGTAGAGGAGTGGCCTCCCCGGAATCCAAACTGCTCCGGAGGCAACAGACGACGACGGTCCATAATAATCTTCAGTCGGTGAAGGAGGAGCCGTTCGAAAATCTTGCTGAGCTGCGGAAGCAAGCTGATGGGCCGGTAGTTGTTGGGATTCTTCCGGTCCTTACCTGGCTTGGGTATGGCGACAACAACAGCGTGCTTCCAGGCAGCCGGATAGGTGTGCGTCACCAGGATGGCAGTGAATAGGCGGGCCAGATAAGTATAAGCCGCAGGAGGCAGTTCCTTGAGCGCCTTCCCAGGAACGTCGTCAGCACCAGGAGCCTTGTTAGAGGCCATCGCCCGGATGCAGGTGGTCACCTCGTCGGTGGTGAAAACCGGAAGCTGATCGTCGTCGCGGCGGTCGGCAGAGAGGTAGGCCTCGAGGCCACGGTCCACATCTTGAACGAACTGAGCGTCCACAGGGTCTTCAAGAGGGACGAAGTTCGCCTGAAAGACATCAGCAAGGGCATTCGCCTTATCCACTGGAGTGTAGGCGACACCAGTCGGCGAGGCCAGAGGGGGCAGAGCGTGCTTCCGCCTGGTAAAGAAACGCACCGCGTCCCAAGCGTCGGGCTCCGGAGTAAACGACGCCAGCTTCTGCGCCCATTGCTCGTTCTTGTGAGCGCTAATGGCGGCCTTAATGTCCCGGCGGAGAAGGTTGACGCGCCGCTTCAGAAGGGGGTCGCGGGTAAGGCGCCATTCCTTGCTGAGACGATTCCTCACACGGATCAGATCCAAAATGCCAGCCGGGAGTCCTGGGCGCCGGGGAAGCGTGCGCCGGGACGGCGGTGTGGATCGCAGCAGGGCTGAGTGGACGTCATCAGCGAAGGCAGAGACTTCAGCATCGACGTCGCGGACGTCGGCTTCAAGACGGGGCCGCACACGGGCGAGGACATCTGCACGATAAGCAGTCCAATCAGTGCGCCGAAGATTAAGGCGCGGCGAGGTGAAGGCGGGATCAACAGCAAGATTGAAGAGGACCGGCAGATGGTTGGAGTTTAGCTCATGAATGACATCAGCTGTCATGAACTGATGCAGGCCTTTGGTGACGGCGAAGTCAAGGACATCCGGCGTGCCGCGGGAGGGGTAGCAGGTCGGCTCCTCAGGCCCGCAAGCGTAAGCACCAACCCTGTCGATGACTTGATGAAACTGGCGGCCGCTGCGGGTGGTGTGCAGGGAATTCCACGCCGCATGCTTGGCGTTGAAGTCGCCGGCCAAAAAGAGCTTCCCCGGGAGACGGAGCAGTGCATAGGCGTCGTCGATGTCCAGCAGGTAGCGAGGAGGACGATAGACGGAGACGAAGGTGACCACCCCCGCTGAGGTCACCACAGCCACGGCCGTCGCCTCCATCTGCCGCAACGGCGGCGTAGGTACGACATAGTGGCGGATGTTCCGCTTGACGTAGATCGCGGCGCCGCCTCCACGGGTGGGGCGGTCGTAGCGGTAGCACTTGTAGTTGGAGATGTTGGCCCGGAGACCTGCCTTCAGGTGCGTCTCCGTCACGAGAAAGATGTCGATGTTGTGAGCTTCAAGGAAGTGCTTAACCTCCAGGAGATCACGGAAGAGGCCATCGGCGTTGTACGTCGAAATACGAAGTTCCTCGAAGCGGCGCACCCTATCCATGATGTGGGGTAGCAGCACTGCTGGTGTTAAGAACGCTTCGTATCGTGGATTCCACGGTGGCTGCCAAGGTGGCGGGCAACGCCTGGATGGCGCGGCTCATTTCGGCGACCGCCGTCATCATGGTTTGGAGTAAGGTGAAGAGGTCGCGGGAGTCGACACTCGGCTGCTGGCCGTCCTGCGGAGTGTGGTCGACGGGACGTCGGCGCTGCAACGGCGGAAAGGCGGCGGGGCCTTCTGGAACGTCCGTCGGAACGGCAGAGGACGCAGGGGCGTCTCTGCGGATGACATACGGTGCAGCAAGTGGACGTTGCCAGGCGTTAGGAGGGCGAGATTGCGAGAGTGAGGCCCGTCCCTGCTGCTGGGCCCCCGCGTGGCGGAAGCTGGCAGGAGTGCTGCTGACGACAGCGGTCCTTCGGCGGCGATCCCTGGCGGTGAGCGGGGGAAGCCCCCGTTGCCGTCGACTGGCCTCCTTATGTTTAGGACACGACCTGAAGTTGGCGGGGTGTCGGCCGCCACACAGGCCACACTTCGCCGGTTCTTCTCGAGGTACCTGGCATTGCCGGCTGTCATGGGCGCCGCCACACTTGACACAAACAAAAGGCATCGTACAACCACGGGCAACATGATTGAAGCCTTGGCATCGGAAGCATTGCGTCACCCCACGTGACTTGCGGAGTGTTTCGGCAGACATCACAAGCCCACAAAGGCGGGTGACGTTGAAAATCTTCCGATGATCTGGCGTATCAGGCAGGATCACAATTCGGAGGCCTGACCGACGGTTGGTGCCCGGGATTTTGTGGTAGTCCACAATCGTGGCGGCGAAGCCGAGGTCTTCGAGTTCTTCTTTGACCCAGTCGTTAGGGAGGGACTCGAGAATCCCCCGAAGAACCACCTTCAAGGTCGGCGGCCGAACGACCGGAAACGTATAATTCGGAATGCCTTGTGCACCAAGGTAGTCCATAACGGTGGAGTAATCATCGAGGGTGGTGACAGAAAGCTTCAGCTTGTCGCCGCCAGTCTGGCGCGCGGTGAAGGGCTGCTTCAAGTGCTGCTTCAGCCACTCGTAAAATTCCTTGTAGGACGAGGGCAGCTGCAGCACGATCGGCGGAATGCGCTTCTGCTGCTGCGGCGGCGGCTGCTGCTGCTGCGCCTGATGCTGGAGACTAGGCTGAGCCGCATCGGCAGCGTCCTCAGGAATGTCATCGAATCGGTTGTGCACCGGAATATCCGCCGCCTGCGGCTGAACTTGCGCAGCACGCGCTTGACGCTTCTTCGGTGGTTTTCGGAAGCCATCATCCGTCACTTCGGCAGCGCGCGAACCACCATCAGTGCCCCTCTTCTTCCGAGAAGCCGCCGTCGACGGTGTCTGCCTCTGGACGACGTCGTCGTCGATGGAAGTATCTGAGAAATCAGCCAAATCGAGGTCCATATTCGAAGCCGGGTCCGTCATAATCTTATTCCTCTCTTCCATAGCCCTGGTCGTCATAGGTGGGGGGCCGGATGGGGCCGCCGACGGGGCAAGCCCCGCCGGACGGCGATCCGCCACACCCTTCGCTCCGCGCACGTCTGTCTGCTGCGACATATCGCACTCGAAAATGGTAGCAAGCGCGGGAGGCGCGGCGCGGCGGCGCGCAGAGTGGCGGCCGCTCTCTCGGCCGTCCGCGCCCGCCCGCGACACTGGCTGGGCCCTTGTGATTCTCTGCTCCAGCCCACGTCAACCTGGCGCTGTATGCGGACGACACGGCCGTGTACAGCCGCAGCAGATGCGTCGAGGCGTTGCAGCGGAAACTTCAGACGGCCACCGACGCCCTCACTGACTGGGCGAAAAAATGGCGCCTGGCTTACAATGGGGAGAAGTCCCAGGCCATCGTCATTGCGACGAGACACGTCAAGGACGACGCGCCCACAGTCTCGGTCCGAGGCGTCCCGGTCCCATGGAACGGTACTGCGAAGTACCTGGGCGTCACACTGGACCGGCACCTCACCTGGAGGCCACACGTGGAGAGCATCAGGGGCAAAGCACTGGGTAGACTAGGACTCCTCTACCCACTGCTAAACCCCACTACGACGCTGCCTACCTGCGTCGGCCTCACGCTATATAAGTCCGTAATTCGACCTCTCCTCGAATACGCGGCGGTAGTGTGGGGCAACACGGCGCAAACTAACCTGGAGCGGCTGCAAAAACTGCAGAACAGGGCTCTCAGGTTAGCTCTTCACCTCCCAAGGGACTTCCCGACGGAGGACACTCACGTGGTCGCAGACATCGAACCGCTACGCAGGCGGTTCGAAGAAGCGGCCACAAACTTCTACAACAAAGCGGGTACATCCACCAACCCGCTGATAAGGAATCTGGGACAACGTCCACACTGGCGACGCACACTCCGCTGGCCGGACCTGCTGAGACGGCCAGCAGACGTTGCCGCCCTACCAGATTAGAAGACATTGCTACGTAACAAGTAGCGCCTAGCCACATCTGCTGCGAAAAAAAAAAAAAAAAAAAAAAAAAAAAAAAAAAAAAAAAAAAAAAAAAAACGCAGCAAGCATCAATTATCAAATTGCCCACGAAGCAGGGCAGCATAGACACCCAAAAGCTTCTCTCTAAGAAAAACCTGGAAGGACACTGATGTCCCACTTGTTGAAGGAAGGGTAGAGCGATTCTACCAGAACTTCACCCACACACCAGTAGTGTCAACCTGGAGGACACTACACCATGATGCGACAGCCGATTCTCTGCTCCGCTGCTGTGCTGTGCTTGCGTGCCTGCCGTCCCGCTCGCTCTCGCTCTCGCTGTGTGTTACGCGCGTCGTCGAAATGGCAGATCAGGCGGCTACGAACGAGACTGCTGCGGCACCCGCCGCCACCGGCACTACGAAGAAGGCCAAGTCTGCGTCGTCTGCGAAGAAGCCGCGCGCCAAGCCTGCGCACCCGCGCACCTCTGAGATGGTGACGGCCGCCATCAAGAGTCTGAAGGAGCGCGGCGGGTCGTCGCTGCAGGCGATCAAGAAGTACATAGCCGCGCACTACAAGCTGGACGCGGAGAAGCTGGCGCCGTTTATCAAGAAGTACCTCAAGTCGGCCGTCGTGGCGGGCGAGCTGGTGCAGACGAAGGGGAAGGGCGCGTCCGGCTCGTTCAAGCTTGCCGGCGCCGGCGGCGGGGGGGCGGCCGAGGGCGGCAAGGCTCGTGCTGGCGGTGCCAAGAAGAAGCGCGCCGCTCCGGCCAGCAAGGAGAAGAAGGGCGCCCGTGCGGCCGGCGCAAAGAAGGCTGGTGGCGTGAAGGCGGCGACCGGTCGGAAGGCGGGCGCCGCCAAGAAGGCGTCTGCGGCGTCGGCCGCTCCCGCGGGTGCGAAGAAGGCGGCTGCGGCCAAGCCGGCCAAGGCCAAGTCGCCGTCGAAGGCGAAGAAGGCCGCCAAGGTTCCGACGAAGAAGCCGAAGGCGCCGCGCCCGAAGAAGGCGACGACGCCGTCTAAGGCGAAGGCTTCGCCCAAGAAGAAGAAGTAGAGTAGAGGAGAAAGAGATGGGAAAGGAAGGGTTTGGCGCTTGACTCCGTCGTCCCCACCCCCCGTCGTCGTCTAGTGGCGCGCAAGAGACGCGCGGCCCAAAACGGCCCTTCTCAGGGCCATCAAAGCACGTCGGGGAAGGTTTTGATTGTCGTGTTGCGTTTGGTGTGGGTGTCTGTCTGGCGTTTCTGTATGCCCGTGGGGATGCTGTTTGCGTGCCGCGGTGGTTGGATTGCGGGGGTCGGTGGCGGGTGTGGGCGGCGGTAGCGGTAAGCGGTGTTGTTGTTGTTGTTGTTGTCGTGGTTGATTGTCGCCGTGTTTGTGGCGGCGGCCGACGGTTGGTTTTCTGTCACGTTGTTTTGTTTGAATACGTTGGTTGGCTTGCCTGCGTTCGTTCTTCTCGGATGTCTGTCTTGTCGAGTCGTGTCTGGTCTTTGTTTTGTTCCTTTGTGTGTGTTATGTTTTGCAACGGGGGGCACGTTGAGATGTGGAAGGAGTCGGCGGGGATTTCGGTGGCGTGTAGAGCGAGCGAGCGCGCCTGCCTGGCCGTTGGCCGTCGGAGTGGAGTGCGGGGTTTTTTGTTTTCGAAACGAAAGCGGCGGCCGGCCAGCCACCCGTGCGGTGTGACGTCGGCCGTTGGGTATTGTGCGCTTGGAGCGCCGGGGAGGGATGATGTGTGATTGTTGCGCGCTGCTAGCAGGCAGGCAGGCAGGCAGGCAGGCAGAGTGAGCGGGTGTGGCGGACGGACGGGAAGTGGCGGTTTTTGTTTTTGGGTTGCGGGGCGAGAGGCAGGCGACCGACAAAGTTTGCTCGCGACGGAGAGATGTTAGTGGCCCTGAAAAGGGCCGTTTTTGTTTGTGCGGTGCGGTGCCGCGGCGCGGTTTAGGCGCGCTCGCCGCGGATGCGGCGCGCGAGCTGGATGTCCTTGGGCATGATGGTGACGCGCTTGGCGTGGATTGCGCACAGGTTGGTGTCTTCGAAGAGGCCGACGAGGTAGGCCTCGCTGGCCTCCTGCAGGGCCATGACTGCGGAGCTCTGGAAGCGCAGGTCGGTCTTGAAGTCCTGGGCGATCTCGCGCACTAGGCGCTGGAATGGCAGCTTGCGGATGAGCAGCTCTGTGCTCTTCTGGTAGCGCCTGATTTCTCGCAGGGCGACGGTGCCCGGCCTGTAGCGGTGGGGCTTCTTGACGCCTCCGGTGGCGGGCGCGCTCTTCCTCGCCGCCTTGGTGGCGAGCTGTTTGCGCGGCGCCTTTCCGCCGGTGGACTTGCGGGCCGTTTGCTTTGTGCGGGCCATAGCGGTAGCGGAGCGGCGTGCGTGGAGGTTAGGTGCGGCGCGGCGTCCGGTGCTGCCTTGACAACGGGCCCGCGCGCCTCCGTGCTGCGCTTATATGCCCTCGGTTGCGCGTGGTGGGGGGAGGGCGGGCCAGAGTCTATATAGGGGGGCGGCGGGCGCGCCGGGCGCAGACCGTAGCCGACTCGCCAGCCGCTGCAGCTGCTGTTTGTGCACGTTTTGCTTTGCCCGAGGAAGGAAGGATGACAGGCCGCGGCAAGGGAGGAAAGGGGCTCGGCAAGGGTGGCGCCAAGCGGCACCGCAAGGTGTTGCGCGACAACATCCAGGGCATCACGAAGCCCGCCATCCGCCGCCTGGCTCGCAGGGGCGGCGTGAAGCGCATCTCTGGTCTGATCTACGAGGAGACCCGCGGGGTGCTGAAGGTGTTCCTGGAGAACGTGATCCGCGACGCGGTGACGTACACTGAGCACGCCAAGCGCAAGACTGTGACGGCCATGGACGTGGTGTACGCCCTGAAGAGGCAGGGGCGCACCCTGTACGGTTTCGGCGGTTAGGCTGCGTCGCAGCGGGCGCTGGCCTTCCCGCGGCCGTGCTTGTGGGTGGGAGAGACTAGAAAACGGCCCTTTTCAGGGCCACCACACTGTTCGGAAGTTGAAAAGTGCGAAAGAGTCTGTGTTGTTGCTGCTGCGTGTGTGCGCTGTGTTGTTTGTTTGTTTCTTTCTCTCTTTCTTTCTTTGTTTCTTTCTTTCCGTTTGAGCGACGTGATGTGACTGGGAGGGGAGAAGGAAAGGAAACGTGTCATGTGGCTGGCTGTGTGTGGAGCTGCTTCGTTTGTGTGTCTTTGTATCGATCGCGACGGAGATGGCGGGCTGTGTGTTGTTGTGCGAGAGGCGGTGATTATTTGCTTGCGTGGTTTGGCTCTGTGTGTTTGCGGCGGCGTTGGGGTTTCCGAGGCAAGGCGTGTGGGCATAGGCGGCCGGATCAGCTGTTTCGTTCGTGTCGACGGCCGTTGCGCGCGGGAGTGGAGGGCGGTGTGTCGACACGCCTCCCTTTAACAATGGTCATTATTGCTGCCGTTGTCGTTTGGAAGGCGACTGCGACCGTGCAAAATGTGTGTGTGTGTGTGTGTGTGTGTGTGTGTGTGTGTGTGTGTGTGTGTGTGTGTGTGTGTGTGTTGGGCCACACGGGCTGTGTGGACGACAAGATGGCGGACGTGCGCCGGCGGCGGCTGTGCTGTGAAAGTGCAAAGTTAAAACAAAACAAGGTGCGGCGAGGACGACTGAAATTTTGCTTTGGACGTAGGTTTGTGTGGTGGCCCTGAAAAGGGCCGATTGTTGTGGGCCGAGCCGGCAAAGCGCGTTGCGTGCAGGGGAGCACGCGGCGCTGCGATTGCCTGGCCTCCTTTAGGCCTTCTTCTCGGTCTTCTTTGGCAGCAGGACGGCCTGGATGTTGGGCAGGACACCACCCTGTGCGATGGTGACGCCCGACAGGAGCTTGTTGAGCTCCTCGTCGTTGCGGATGGCAAGCTGCAGGTGGCGCGGGATGATGCGCGTCTTCTTGTTGTCGCGGGCCGCGTTTCCGGCCAGCTCGAGCACCTCAGCCGCGAGGTACTCCATGACGGCGGCGAGGTAGACGGGCGCCCCGGCGCCGACGCGCTCTGCGTAGTTTCCCTTGCGCAGGAGGCGGTGGATTCTGCCGACCGGGAACTGGAGCCCAGCCCTGCTTGAGCGGGACTTTGACTTGCCCTTGACTTTGCCTCCCTTTCCGCGTCCGGACATGGCGATGGGCTAGCGACGGTGCACACGAAACGGAAACGAAAACGACCGGTGCGAGCGGCAGCGAGTCGAGCAGCGGAGTGCGTGCCGGCGCAGCCTGCTGCTGCTGCTCCTTTTCTGACTTCCTCACTGTGAGGAGGTTCAGGTGGAAGTTTGTGGCCTGTTGGCCTTTACTCCCCTGGGATGATTGATGAGTCTTCTTTCTTGACTTGTAGGTTGTTCTGTACTGGCAAGGAGTGCCGATAACCTATTTTCTGTATTTGTCGGTGTGACGACTTTTCTTCTTCTTCTTCTTACTTGAGGGCTCTCCCTCGGTTGGGATAGTGGATACAGTGTATCCAGCTTTCTCATACTCTCCGTGGACGAGAGCGAAGATGACGTAGCGCATTTGCCACTCTGTGAAAATTGGGAAGGAATTGATCAGATCGTAATCCTCCTTGGAAAGACCAACAAGGCCTTCTGGATATTCGATTGGTTGGTGTGGAGGTGAAGGTTTAGAAAGGTTAGGAGGAACGAAGGGATAAGGGTTGTCGTGGTGGGGATATGTACCATCGCGAAGCGATGCAGCTATCTTCTGCGTCACAGCGCTTGCGCTGTACATGTCGGGAAGCGGGAGGAATGGGACTTCTTCCCACCCTTCTTCTTGCGCTTCTGCTTCTGCGTCCGTCTTGGGCAGTGTTGCCTCCCCTTCGGCAGGCACGTCGGTCTGCGTGGCCACCGTCGCAAACTTCTTCTCTCGAGGAGGAGTCGTCTGGCTGGCGGTGTCGACCGCTGTGGCGGAAGCTGCCTTGGCTGAGCGAAGCTCCTGCGTCAGCTCAGCAATCTGACGCCGAGCCTCGCCCAGTTCCGCCAGCATGGCCGCCCTCTCTTCCGCCATGGCGGATTTGAAGGCGGACATGGCTTCTTCTACGGCGTCGCTGAGGCGCCTGGTGATGGCGTCTTCTGAGCGAGTGACCACCTCTTCGCGTGTGGTGGTCACTTGCTTCTGCGTCTTCTCTGGTCCGCGCCAATTTCTCCTGTACGCGCAGGAACGGGCGTTAGCCGCGTGTGCGCCACCGCAGTTGGCGCATGTGCAGGGGGCGTCCTTCGGCTTCTTGCAGTCGCGTGTGTCGTGTGCTTGCGCACACTTCAAACACGCGACTGCTCCGCTGCAGTGCTTGGCGACGTGGCCAAGCTTTTGGCAGCGAAAGCACTGCGGTGTAGACTTCTTCTTCTTCTTCCCGGCAGGTCCTGCTAACGTTAGCAGCAACTCAGCCAAGGCAGCAGCTTTGCGTCCACTTCCGCGTCCCGACATCACGATAACCAACAGCGACAACGAACTAACGTGTACTCTCCGCGGCGTGAGCGGGAATGAACTGCCGGCGCAGCCGGGGTGGGGGTGCTTTATGGGCTCGGGTGCGGCGGCCGGTTGCGCGCGCGCCCCATTGGTCGGCGGCCGCAACAGGGCGAGCTGGTAAAGGTGCGGCGGCGGCTGGCGGCGGGTGCCACTGTGTGGGGAGACGCTGACTAGAGCGGAGCGCTTGCTACTGGTGTTGCTGCTGCCGTACGTTCGTTCGAGATGCCGCCCAAGACTAGCGGGAAGGCCGCCAAGAAGGCTGGCAAGGCGCAGAAGAACATTTCGAAGGGCGACAAGAAGAAGAAGCGCAAGAGGAAGGAGAGCTATGCCATCTACATCTACAAGGTGCTGAAGCAGGTGCACCCTGACACGGGCATCTCGTCGAAGGCGATGAGCATCATGAACAGCTTCGTGAACGACATTTTCGAGCGCATTGCGGCCGAGGCTTCTCGCCTGGCGCACTACAACAAGCGCTCGACCATCACGTCCCGCGAGATCCAGACCGCTGTGCGGCTGTTGCTGCCTGGCGAGCTGGCCAAGCACGCCGTGAGCGAGGGCACGAAGGCGGTGACCAAGTACACGAGCTCCAAGTAAGGAGGTGGCTCTGGAATGGAAGGAAGGAAGGATGGAGAAGGCTCCTCCGTTGCGAGAGCGGCAAAACGGCCCTTTTCAGGGCCACCAACTTGCCTTTTGCGGGAAGGGCGGAATTGTTGTTGTTGTTGTTGTTGTTGTTTGTGTGGACGGCTGTGATGTATGTGTGCATTTTGATTGTGGGTGGGGGGGGCGCGTCAAAGCGTGTTGCGGGGTACGGCCACGAGGTTGGTCGCCGTGGCGTGGAATGGTGGCACGCCTCGTTGGAGTGGTTTTGACCCATTGGTGTTGGTGTTGGTGTGTGTTACCTGTCTGCGAGGGGGGACAGTGCGATCGGCGACTTTTGTGTCACCGTAACGACGGCCGTTTGCGGGTTTTTTTTTTTTTTTTTTTGCACATCATACATGGCGAGGGTGAAATGTGAAATGTTTTTGTTTGGTTTGTTTTTTTTTTCTTTGCCGCCCACTATTCCCTTTGCTGTACGCCGAGTTTGACAATGGTGCGACGTAACTGCAGCGTGGAGGTGTGTGAGTGACGTTGAAATGAACGTGCCATTAAGACGCATTGTTGTTGTATTGTACTGTACGTGTACGGCGACACGCACGATGATGTACCATTCGACTCTGATTTTTGATAGCCGTGTCTGACTGATTGCGTACGACGCACGCACACCGATGTCGTCATTCAAGATGCACGCGTGTCCAGTGCAGTACAGTAAGCGCGACGCTAGACGACGACGACGACGACGACGACGACGACGACGACGACGGCGGCGGCGGTCGTCGTCGTTTGTTTGGCGAATGTCTGTACACGTGTTTGTCTGTGTCCATCCGGTATGTATTTGTTTGTTTGAAAGTGTTTTGTGTGTCGGTGACGTGGTCCGATCCGTCGCCCCCTGAGTAACTGTCGATCGGCGCGATAGACCGGCGTCACGCAACTGAACCGAAGTCTTGGGCACACCCGTCATACTGTTGTACACCGTCGCGCTGAGAACGGTAACGAAAGGTTGACTTTGATCGGTCGAATGTGTGGGCAGAACGTGAGGAATGAGGCAAGAGTGCAAGGAGGGGGGGCAAAAGAGAGAGGAAGGGAAAAAGGGGAGAAACGCATTCGTAGAGCAACGGAACGTTCCCGTGTCGGAGGCGTATTGGAGCCGCACTGAAATGCGTTTAACGGCGGCGCGGCTGCAAGTGTCTGCCGTGGTGAACGTTACCTTTGACGGCTGCATTGGGCTTTGCTTTCGCTTTCGCTTTCCCGGATGTACGTAACGTTTGTTGATATGGTTCTGAGGAAGAGTGTATGACAGTGCCGTGCCGTCCATGTTCGTGTGCCCTCCCATTGTGTGTATGCTATTGTCTGTGTACTTGAATGATGTATGTAGGTGTTAGTGGACATGTTTTACCAGTGGGGGGAAATGGATCGTCGATAGTTGCCGTCACTCTGTCACGGTCGAGATGACGCACCCTCCGTACAGAAAGGTGTCGAGAAAGTGAGTGTGTGTGTGTGTGTGTGTGTGTGTGTGTGTGTGTGTGTGTGTGTGTGCGCGTCCGTGAATTGGCAGTGTTTGGAGGTGGGCGTGCCCTGCATGTGGCCCGGAAGGCTGTTCGTTTGGCGGTAGTGTTGTGTGGACAGGGGAGGGGCATGCGTAACGCTGCTGGCATGGCATTTCGGGAGATGGGAGGGGGCAAACGAGGAAACGAGGAGCGGCGGCCAAAGACGGGACGGGGAGGGGCGCGGTGTGGGTGGCTTGCGCCTGTGCTCGGCGTTGTGGTTTGTGCAAAAGAGGAGGAGAAAAACAATGAGTTGCCAGGGAGGGGAGCGGTGTTGTGTTGTGGTTGTCGTGGTGTAGCCGCAGACGCGGCTGTCAGTGAACGTGGCGAGACGGACGGATGCGCGGAGGGGCGGGGGCGGCGCATTTCGCCGGTGCCGTGCCGTGCCATGCCTGAAAGCCGCGTGGTCGCTGTGTTGTTGGTGGCGTGGGGGCGAGGAGAGTACCGTACGGGTGTGCTTGTGCGCCGGAAATGGCACACTGCGCCTGCCCGTCTTGGAGGCTGATGGCTGTGGTGTGGAAATGGGGCGCGGTGATGTTGAAGCAGAAAAGAAACCAAGAAAACGGAAGGCGTGATGCGGCGGTGGTGGTGAGAGCGGGAAAAACAAAACAAAAAAAAAAAAAAAGAAGGAAAAACAACAAGAAACAAAAAAGAAAACAAAAAGTCTATCAATATTAAAATGTAAATGGAAATGGAAATGGACCCAGGTATAACCTCCCTGCACAAATAGCAGAGAGTCCGATGGTAATAAAAATGTGCCAGAATGTTAACGTCCCTACAAAAGAAACCCAACGATAATATTAATGAAAGAATGAACCGTATGTAACATTGCAACAGACACAATGAAACCTGATAAATTGTATAAGGGCAGCAGCGTTGACCTTTGGCCCTGTATTCAGAATAAAAAGAGCCAAAGATTGTTACCCCAATGAAAAAGACACTGAAACACGTATGTAACATAGCAGCGATGGCGAGACATTGTAGCATCTGTGACCAGAGAGTTTGCGCTGGACTGCGCGAGTGTTGCGAGCGGTTCTCAGTCAGTCAGTCAGTCAGTCGTTGCGAGTCTGTAGCTCTGTGTAGTTGAGGGCTGTACTCTGTCAGTAGTCGTCGCGTGCAGTACGCTAATAGTCGTCATGCAGAGCGGTCGGTCAGTAGTAGGAGCCGAGTGCGGTTGTGTGATGTAGGCGGTCGGCAACACTGGTCAAGATGGTGAATAAGGTATACTGTTAATTAATATAATCATTAGATAATGAAAAATTTTATTTATTGTAATTATTCTCCAACAAGTTCCCCAATAATAATGTTTATTTCAAAAGCATTTTTCAAACATTTAATTTTTTATTGAACTAAAGAGTTCGTTGCACTTCACATTTCATTCCACTTCTTTGAAGAAAAATTTCACTAAAATCACAAAAAAAGAGAATATTATTATTTGCAATGCAGTTCCTCCAAGCGCTGCGCAACAACAAGAGCAGAAATGTGACATCCATTTATTCGGAGGTAAGACTTTAATTCTGATTGTTTTGCACAGGGCCAAAGACCGATATTTCGGTTTAATTGAAGTTTCTTGTCACTGAACGGACTTTAAATGTTGTGAAGAATTTATATTTGAGTCAGATTGCGAATTTCACATTTTTGTTGCCATTTTCAATACCTCTCATTGTGGGCGAGGTTACAATTAGCGCAATGTCCATTAGCATCCGTAAATAACATTGTCCATTATTTTAAAATTTGCGGGGAGGTTACAACACACACAAAAAAAAAAAAAAAAAAAAAAAAAATTTGCATTTATATCCGCTCCTCAATTGTAGATACCCCTTACACAGCTGTGTGCAATGAATGAGTGCTGGCTGGTAATTAATTGCACTCCTTGGAGGGAAATGCCATAGGAAGTAGTCTTTAAAAAGTGAATGTTTTTCGTTAAAAGACAAAAGGTACTTTAGAAAAAAGTAATAGTGGGGCTTTTGTTGTTGAACAAAATAAGTACAATGAACATACGTTATCAGATTTGCGCAATGCAGCTTCACACTACCTTTTGATTATAACACAATATACTATACATCGTCCCGAACCGTGACCAGAGTCGCGAGACGAGCAGAGCACGCCGCCGACGCCCGCTCAGTACAACCGTCCACCCGCTACTACTGTCGACCGACTACTACCTCTCCCGACTCGCGCTACAATATATATAACAACTGTTCCTGGCGACCCGGTGCGTGCCACTACTGTCGTCTGGCGCGGTCCAAGCGCCGACTAGCAACGATAAATAACTCTCTGGTCAGACAGAGATGCTGTCATGCCTCGCCATCGCTCTGGTAATGAATACATACGTGTTGCAGCGTGCGTACCACCGGAACACGCAGTGGCGGAGCCAAAGACTGTGTTGTCGAGGTCGAGTGCGAGCGGGAAGAGAGGCAGCGTCGGCACGGAGATGCAAGCGAGCGCGAGACGCATGGGGGCTGCGGCGTGGCGCGTTTGCGGTCGGCGCCTTTGGTGGCAACGGCCGGGACAAGCAGCGGTGTATGGTGTGGTGCGGGGCGGACAGGGGCGGCGGTGGACGGGGAGGAGGCGGCGCGACGACGGCATGGGGGCGAAAACGGGACGGGGGACGGCGGATGCTGAGAGGCGTCACGCGCGGACAGGACACAGACACAGAGACACACAGATTGGAAAGGGAGGGTGCGCGGTAGTAGTTGGGAATGTGCGTACCGTGCGGGATGGGAGTGGGCGAGGAACACGGTCGTGGCCCCCTGTTTTTTGGGTGCGTGTGATGACGTCGGTGTGTTGTGGGAAGGGAAGGTGCTGTGGCGGCGGCGCGTAATGGGCGTAGGCCGAAAAGAGAAAGGAACGTGGGCAGTGTGTTGGCAAGCGTCGGTTCGACTGCGACGTTGATGGGCAGGGCAAGGTTAATGGTGGTAGGAGTAGGCGTGTGGGCGCAAAAAATCTGCCGCTGCAGGCGGTGCCGTAACCGCCATGGCGGGAAGGAGAGAGAGAGGGCCAAAGAAAGAAAGAAAGAAAGAAAGAAAGAAGAAAACAAAAAAAAAAAACAAAAAAAAAAAAGGAGGCGGGGGCGAAAGTGGAGAGGCGGTGGTGTGAGAAGGGCGGGGGCGGAAGGAAGGCAGGAAGGACAAGAGGCGAGGCGACGGCTTGCTTTGTGTATCGGTCGGTCTCTGGCTATGCTTCGTTTTCTGCAGCAGGGTCGGTGCGCGGCGTGGCTCGCGGCAGTGGGAACGCCTGGTGGCTGGACGGCCAGCAATGCGGTTGGATGGGCGGCCACAGCACCGCACCTGTGCCCGAGGAGGAGACGCTGGCGGCGGGCCCTGAGGTGAGGCCGGCTCGGCTGGGGCTGTGGATGTGTAGGTGTGCGCCGCTGCTGCAACAACGAGTAAAACGCGAGAAGAAGGGATGGCGGTAGAGAGAGAGAAAAAAAAAAAGGTCGTGTTGTGTTGATGCGCAGGCAGACGCGTACAGAGAGACGAGCCCGGTCTGCAGCAGGGTGTGGCCGTGCCGAGTGCAGAGCAGCGGCGGCTCGGTTCGGTTCGGTTCGGCCCGGCCCGGCGGGCCGCGCTGTTGTCGCGGACGTGAGCGCCCCCTGGCGGGTGGCCGGAGGCGGCGCGGCGTGTTGGACGTGTGGCTGGTGGCAGTGCACAATTTGCGAGTGGCTGGCGGTGTGGTGTGGCGGTTGGCGCGTCGGGCGGCGGAGAGAGAGAGAGAGAGAGAGAGAGAGGGAGGAGAGGTATGTGTTGCGGGCGCCCTTTGCTGCGCTGCGTCGTTGCGTGTGCCGTACAGGGCGGGCGCTTGTCGACTGTGTGGGCGGTGTGGCGAATTGGCGTGAAACGGCTGCCGAGAGGTGTGTGGTAGCGAGCCGGTCGTTGTCAGTGCGAAGGGGAATGTGCGTGCGTTTGGCAGTTTCGGTGTGCTTTTTGCGGCGTGAGAGTGGGAATTAGTGGGGCCGGCTGTTGTGTTGGTTCCTTGTGTCTTGTGTCGCGTAGCTTGATGGCAACGTGGAAGGACGCCGGTTTCGTTTCGAGCCTTGCGTGTGGTTGTCGACGTTGACTGGTTGGCGTGTGCCGATGCACGTGCATGTGTGGGTCGCGAGTGCGTTTTTGGCTGTGTGTGTGTGTGTGTGTGTGTGTTTTGGGGGGGAAGGGGGAGGCGGTGGTGAAAGTGCAGTCGTTGCCACGGGCGTCGTCGGGTGGGGCTGGGGCTGTGCGTCGTGGCGGAAAGGTGGTAGGTTGCGGGAAGCGAGCCCGTCGTTGACGGTGTCGCGTGAGTTGTGAATCGAGTGGGGCGCGGGGCGCGGGACAGGAGCAGCGTGCCGCTGCGTCGTGGTCGTCAGCAGAGGCTGTGCGTGTGCTTGTCCTTTTTGTGGGCGGTTCGTGCGAGGCGTTTTTGTTTTGTGTTGCCCTAGTTGTTAGTTTATTTTGTTTGTGTTTGTTATTTTGAGACGACGACTGGTTGGTGGCGTGCGCGCGAAGTGGCGGTGTGCGCTTCCCGTGTCGTTTGTGTTGTTTTGTTTTTGTTTTGTTTTTTTTTGCACTGGGCCCCGGGGGGTGGGTGGGTGGGTGGGTGGGTGGGTGGGTGCGTGCGTGCGTGTGTGTCGATTGCCGGCTGGCGAAAGGTGCGCCATCGGCGGGGTGGGTCGCCGGCACAAGTAGAGGCGGCGGCGTTGTTGCTGTTGTTGTGTGGTGTTTGTTTTGTTCGGCTGTGTCGGCGAGCTGTGTTGCGGTGCGTGTGAATGGTGGTGCAAAAGTGCTGGCGTTGGGGCTGCGACTGCGACGGCGGCGAGCCGCGGGCGCGCATGATAGTGATGTTGTGAACAGCGGCTGTGTACGGTAGTGGTGTTGTTGTAGCACGACGTGCATCCGGGCCGGCGCGGAAAGCGCAGTTGCGGGCGGTTGCCCTTCGGTGCCAGCCATGTCGCGTGAGCGGCGGGTTGCTCTGGTGTCGACACGTGGTGCTCTGGGTTGTTGTGTGGTGCCCTTTGGCCGGTGGGGGTGGTTCGCGTGTGTCTCGTTCGCGCTCGGTATCTGGTCGTGGTCGTGCTGCTCCCCCGTCTGTCGGCGGTTTTCGACGTCGTCTGTACGTTTTTGTTCGTTTGCGGCGTGCCTGCCGACGTCGCCCCGTCGCGACCTTTCAACCGAAAGTGTGGCGCCCGAAGGTGAACGAACGTAACCCTGACCTCGGCGCTTTACGCTGAGCCGAGCGAACCGAACCTAACCTGTGGTGTGGCGAGGTGAGCTCAGCCTGTGAGCCCCTAACGTCTACGTACGGTAAGCTGTCCGGCTCACGCCTCACGTTTGAACGCTTTTTTAACCTACGTTTGACGCTTCTTAACCTAGCACTGACCCCTTAACCTAACGTGTAACCTAACCTAACCTAACCTAACCTAACCTAACCTAGCCTAGCCTCTGACGCCTGACGTGTTTGAATGCTTAACCTAAGTTTGACGCTTAACCTAACCCAAGTCCCCTTAACCTAACCCATGTCCACCTAACCTAACCTAACCTAACCTAGACGTGTAAACGTAATGTGTAACGCGTAACGTGTAAGGTCGGCTGGCGTGTGTGCTGACGGCAGATTGGGTTGGTCTGTAGATTCGGATTGCGGTTTGCCTCGGTCGAGGGGTTGGGTCGGAAGCGGCGAGGGGCGGCGGCGCCTGTTGCGCAGGCGGCGTCCGTTTGCGGCGGGCAATTGTTGAGAAACGGCTGTGAATGTTGGCGGGCGAGAGGAGGAGGACGGCGCGCGATGTGGCCCGACGGCTGCGGGCCGATCGGGAAACGGCGGGAGGGCGACGGAAGGCGATGGGGCGGCGGAGGCGCGTTTGCACGGCCGTCATCGCCGCACGCCTCGGCTTGTGTGGCTGTGGCGCCGGCCGCGCTGGCCGGGCTGCCGCGGCGACGGTGTGGGAGTTTTGCCGAAGGTTTGGCCATTGTGGCGGGTCGTCGGCTGGGGCTGTGGGGGCGGCATTTGGGCGGGGGCGGCGATTCTCGGCGGGCCGACCCAGGCTGTAGCGCGCGGTAGCTGCAGTTTGGCCGTGGTTTGCGGCGCTGCCGTGGCGACTGGTTGGCGACTGTGGTGTGGCTGTGTGTAGCCCCATCCTCGGTGGTTTGAAAGGCGCGGGCGGTTGTGGCGCAGGTTTGGGGCTGCTCCGCACAGGCTGTCGGACGTTGGGCGGTAGCAAGCGCGGGAGGCGCGGCGCGGCGGCGCGCAGAGTGGCGGCCGCTCTCTCGGCCGTCCGCGCCCGCCCGCGACACTGGCTGGGCCCTTGTGATTCTCTGCTCCGCTGCTGTGCTGTGCTTGCGTGCCTGCCGTCCCGCTCGCTCTCGCTCTCGCTGTGTGTTACGCGCGTCGTCGAAATGGCAGATCAGGCGGCTACGAACGAGACTGCTGCGGCACCCGCCGCCACCGGCACTACGAAGAAGGCCAAGTCTGCGTCGTCTGCGAAGAAGCCGCGCGCCAAGCCTGCGCACCCGCGCACCTCTGAGATGGTGACGGCCGCCATCAAGAGTCTGAAGGAGCGCGGCGGGTCGTCGCTGCAGGCGATCAAGAAGTACATAGCCGCGCACTACAAGCTGGACGTGGAGAAGCTGGCGCCGTTTATCAAGAAGTACCTCAAGTCGGCCGTCGTGGCGGGCGAGCTGGTGCAGACGAAGGGGAAGGGCGCGTCCGGCTCGTTCAAGCTTGCCGGCGCCGGCGGCGGGGGGGCGGCCGAGGGCGGCAAGGCTCGTGCTGGCGGTGCCAAGAAGAAGCGCGCCGCTCCGGCCAGCAAGGAGAAGAAGGGCGCCCGTGCGGCCGGCGCAAAGAAGGCTGGTGGCGTGAAGGCGGCGACCGGTCGGAAGGCGGGCGCCGCCAAGAAGGCGTCTGCGGCGTCGGCCGCTCCCGCGGGTGCGAAGAAGGCGGCTGCGGCCAAGCCGGCCAAGGCCAAGTCGCCGTCGAAGGCGAAGAAGGCCGCCAAGGTTCCGACGAAGAAGCCGAAGGCGCCGCGCCCGAAGAAGGCGACGACGCCGTCTAAGGCGAAGGCTTCGCCCAAGAAGAAGAAGTAGAGTAGAGGAGAAAGAGATGGGAAAGGAAGGGTTTGGCGCTTGACTCCGTCGTACCCACCCCCCGTCGTCGTCTAGTGGCGCGCAAGAGACGCGCGGCCCAAAACGGCCCTTCTCAGGGCCATCAAAGCACGTCGGGGAAGGTTTTGATTGTCGTGTTGCGTTTGGTGTGGGTGTCTGTCTGGCGTTTCTGTATGCCCGTGGGGATGCTGTTTGCGTGCCGCGGTGGTTGGATTGCGGGGGTCGGTGGCGGGTGTGGGCGGCGGTAGCGGTAAGCGGTGTTGTTGTTGTTGTTGTTGTCGTGGTTGATTGTCGCCGTGTTTGTGGCGGCGGCCGACGGTTGGTTTTCTGTCACGTTGTTTTGTTTGAATACGTTGGTTGGCTTGCCTGCGTTCGTTCTTCTCGGATGTCTGTCTTGTCGAGTCGTGTCTGGTCTTTGTTTTGTTCCTTTGTGTGTGTTATGTTTTGCAACGGGGGGCACGTTGAGATGTGGAAGGAGTCGGCGGGGATTTCGGTGGCGTGTAGAGCGAGCGAGCGCGCCTGCCTGGCCGTTGGCCGTCGGAGTGGAGTGCGGGGTTTTTTGTTTTCGAAACGAAAGCGGCGGCCGGCCAGCCACCCGTGCGGTGTGACGTCGGCCGTTGGGTATTGTGCGCTTGGAGCGCCGGGGAGGGATGATGTGTGATTGTTGCGCGCTGCTAGCAGGCAGGCAGGCAGGCAGGCAGGCAGAGTGAGCGGGTGTGGCGGACGGACGGGAAGTGGCGGTTTTTGTTTTTGGGTTGCGGGGCGAGAGGCAGGCGACCGACAAAGTTTGCTCGCGACGGAGAGATGTTAGTGGCCCTGAAAAGGGCCGTTTTTGTTTGTGCGGTGCGGTGCCGCGGCGCGGTTTAGGCGCGCTCGCCGCGGATGCGGCGAGCGAGCTGGATGTCCTTGGGCATGATGGTGACGCGCTTGGCGTGGATTGCGCACAGGTTGGTGTCTTCGAAGAGGCCGACGAGGTAGGCCTCGCTGGCCTCCTGCAGGGCCATGACTGCGGAGCTCTGGAAGCGCAGGTCGGTCTTGAAGTCCTGGGCGATCTCGCGCACTAGGCGCTGGAATGGCAGCTTGCGGATGAGCAGCTCTGTGCTCTTCTGGTAGCGCCTGATTTCTCGCAGGGCGACGGTGCCCGACCTGTAGCGGTGGGGCTTCTTGACGCCTCCGGTGGCGGGCGCGCTCTTCCTCGCCGCCTTGGTGGCGAGCTGTTTGCGCGGCGCCTTTCCGCCGGTGGACTTGCGGGCCGTTTGCTTTGTGCGGGCCATAGCGGTAGCGGAGCGGCGTGCGTGGAGGTTAGGTGCGGCGCGGCGTCCGGTGCTGCCTTGACAACGGGCCCGCGCGCCTCCGTGCTGCGCTTATATGCCCTCGGTTGCGCGTGGTGGGGGGAGGGCGGGCCAGAGTCTATATAGGGGGGCGGCGGGCGCGCCGGGCGCAGACCGTAGCCGACTCGCCAGCCGCTGCAGCTGCTGTTTGTGCACGTTTTGCTTTGCCCGAGGAAGGAAGGATGACAGGCCGCGGCAAGGGAGGAAAGGGGCTCGGCAAGGGTGGCGCCAAGCGGCACCGCAAGGTGTTGCGCGACAACATCCAGGGCATCACGAAGCCCGCCATCCGCCGCCTGGCTCGCAGGGGCGGCGTGAAGCGCATCTCTGGTCTGATCTACGAGGAGACCCGCGGGGTGCTGAAGGTGTTCCTGGAGAACGTGATCCGCGACGCGGTGACGTACACTGAGCACGCCAAGCGCAAGACTGTGACGGCCATGGACGTGGTGTACGCCCTGAAGAGGCAGGGGCGCACCCTGTACGGTTTCGGCGGTTAGGCTGCGTCGCAGCGGGCGCTGGCCTTCCCGCGGCCGTGCTTGTGGGTGGGAGAGACTAGAAAACGGCCCTTTTCAGGGCCACCACACTGTTCGGAAGTTGAAAAGTGCGAAAGAGTCTGTGTTGTTGCTGCTGCGTGTGTGCGCTGTGTTGTTTGTTTGTTTCTTTCTCTCTTTCTTTCTTTGTTTCTTTCTTTCCGTTTGAGCGACGTGATGTGACTGGGAGGGGAGAAGGAAAGGAAACGTGTCATGTGGCTGGCTGTGTGTGGAGCTGCTTCGTTTGTGTGTCTTTGTATCGATCGCGACGGAGATGGCGGGCTGTGTGTTGTTGTGCGAGAGGCGGTGATTATTTGCTTGCGTGGTTTGGCTCTGTGTGTTTGCGGCGGCGTTGGGGTTTCCGAGGCAAGGCGTGTGGGCATAGGCGGCCGGATCAGCTGTTTCGTTCGTGTCGACGGCCGTTGCGCGCGGGAGTGGAGGGCGGTGTGTCGACACGCCTCCCTTTAACAATGGTCATTATTGCTGCCGTTGTCGTTTGGAAGGCGACTGCGACCGTGCAAAATGTGTGTGTGTGTGTGTGTGTGTGTGTGTGTGTGTGTGTGTGTGTGTGTGTTGGGCCACACGGGCTGTGTGGACGACAAGATGGCGGACGTGCGCCGGCGGCGGCTGTGCTGTGAAAGTGCAAAGTTAAAACAAAACAAGGTGCGGCGAGGACGACTGAAATTTTGCTTTGGACGTAGGTTTGTGTGGTGGCCCTGAAAAGGGCCGATTGTTGTGGGCCGAGCCGGCAAAGCGCGTTGCGTGCAGGGGAGCACGCGGCGCTGCGATTGCCTGGCCTCCTTTAGGCCTTCTTCTCGGTCTTCTTTGGCAGCAGGACGGCCTGGATGTTGGGCAGGACACCACCCTGTGCGATGGTGACGCCCGACAGGAGCTTGTTGAGCTCCTCGTCGTTGCGGATGGCAAGCTGCAGGTGGCGCGGGATGATGCGCGTCTTCTTGTTGTCGCGGGCCGCGTTTCCGGCCAGCTCGAGCACCTCAGCCGCGAGGTACTCCATGACGGCGGCGAGGTAGACGGGCGCCCCGGCGCCGACGCGCTCTGCGTAGTTTCCCTTGCGCAGGAGGCGGTGGATTCTGCCGACCGGGAACTGGAGCCCAGCCCTGCTTGAGCGGGACTTTGACTTGCCCTTGACTTTGCCTCCCTTTCCGCGTCCGGACATGGCGATGGGCTAGCGACGGTGCACACGAAACGGAAACGAAAACGACCGGTGCGAGCGGCAGCGAGTCGAGCAGCGGAGTGCGTGCCGGCGCACTCACTCACTTTTACTTGCGAGCGATCCTTTGCTCGTGAAGGGGCAGGGTGAGCATCGGGTGCTATTCCTGCAAATATTTACTTATAAGATGTGGGAGGGAACTGACTTATTTCGGGCTGGCCTATCGGATGCGTTGCATCCATTGGTTGTTGCAAGGTTTTTATGCTTGCAACAGGTCGGGCCAACGTGTGGTCGGCCTGTGGTGGATTTGGTGGCCCAGTGCCTGGATGAGCCTATTGTGAGACCTGTGGGCCTCTTGATAAAACTGTCGCGCTGATTGTCGGAAGCGATCTCTCAGCAGAGGTATACCAGTTTGTTGGTGTAGCTGGGCAGTTGGGTAGCGCCAGGGTAGACGGAGGGCGAGCCGAAGTGCTCGGTTCTGCACCCTCTGGAGCTCAACAATGTGGGTTTCGGCCGCATTTCCCCACACCACGGCAGCGTACTCCAGCACCGGGCGAACCAGTGCCAGGTATAGGGTGATGCCGTGGCGAGGGGGAAGCGTCGAAGTCGGGTTGAGTAGAGGGTACAGGACACGAAGACGCCCTGCAGCCCTACCCTTTGCCTCCTGTATGTGGGGGCGCCATGTTAACCGCTGGTCTAAGGTTACCCCGAGGTATTTCGCGGTTTTACACCACGGGATGGGGCCTCCCGTGATCGTCACCGGCTCTAAGTCACGAGGCAGCATTCTCTTTGTGAATATTACTGCCTGACTTTTGGCAGCATTAAATTTCAGCCGCCATTTCGTCGACCAGCTTCCTAAAGCCTCACACCCTAGCTGGAGACGCCGTCTCATTTCTTGCAGGTTCATGCTCCGGACGAGCAGCGCAGTGTCGTCGGCATATAATGCGAGCGACACCCGCGCCACTCGCGGAGCATCTGCGGTGTAGAGGGAGTACAGCAGGGGGCTGAGTACGGACCCCTGCGCGTGCCGGCGCAGCCTGCCTGCCTGCCTGCTGCTCCTTTTCTGACTTCCTCACTGTGAGGAGGTTCAGGTGGAAGTTTGTGGCCTGTTGGCCTTTACTCCCCTGGGATGATTGATGAGTCTTCTTTCTTGACTTGTAGGTTGTTCTGTACTGGCAAGGAGTGCCGATAACCTATTTTCTGTATTTGTCGGTGTGACGACTTTTCTTCTTCTTCTTCTTACTTGAGGGCTCTCCCTCGGTTGGGATAGTGGATACAGTGTATCCAGCTTTCTCATACTCTCCGTGGACGAGAGCGAAGATGACGTAGCGCATTTGCCACTCTGTGAAAATTGGGAAGGAATTGATCAGATCGTAATCCTCCTTGGAAAGACCAACAAGGCCTTCTGGATATTCGATTGGTTGGTGTGGAGGTGAAGGTTTAGAAAGGTTAGGAGGAACGAAGGGATAAGGGTTGTCGTGGTGGGGATATGTACCATCGCGAAGCGATGCAGCTATCTTCTGCGTCACAGCGCTTGCGCTGTACATGTCGGGAAGCGGGAGGAATGGGACTTCTTCCCACCCTTCTTCTTGCGCTTCTGCTTCTGCGTCCGTCTTGGGCAGTGTTGCCTCCCCTTCGGCAGGCACGTCGGTCTGCGTGGCCACCGTCGCAAACTTCTTCTCTCGAGGAGGAGTCGTCTGGCTGGCGGTGTCGACCGCTGTGGCGGAAGCTGCCTTGGCTGAGCGAAGCTCCTGCGTCAGCTCAGCAATCTGACGCCGAGCCTCGCCCAGTTCCGCCAGCATGGCCGCCCTCTCTTCCGCCATGGCGGATTTGAAGGCGGACATGGCTTCTTCTACGGCGTCGCTGAGGCGCCTGGTGATGGCGTCTTCTGAGCGAGTGACCACCTCTTCGCGTGTGGTGGTCACTTGCTTCTGCGTCTTCTCTGGTCCGCGCCAATTTCTCCTGTACGCGCAGGAACGGGCGTTAGCCGCGTGTGCGCCACCGCAGTTGGCGCATGTGCAGGGGGCGTCCTTCGGCTTCTTGCAGTCGCGTGTGTCGTGTGCTTGCGCACACTTCAAACACGCGACTGCTCCGCTGCAGTGCTTGGCGACGTGGCCAAGCTTTTGGCAGCGAAAGCACTGCGGTGTAGACTTCTTCTTCTTCTTCCCGGCAGGTCCTGCTAACGTGAGCAGCAACTCAGCCAAGGCAGCAGCTTTGCGTCCACTTCCGCGTCCCGACATCACGATAACCAACAGCGACAACGAACTAACGTGTACTCTCCGCGGCGTGAGCGGGAATGCCGGCGCAGCCGGGGTGGGGGTGCTTTATGGGCTCGGGTGCGGCGGCCGGTTGCGCGCGCGCCCCATTGGTCGGCGGCCGCAACAGGGCGAGCTGGTAAAGGTGCGGCGGCGGCTGGCGGCGGGTGCCACTGTGTGGGGAGACGCTGACTAGAGCGGAGCGCTTGCTACTGGTGTTGCTGCTGCCGTACGTTCGTTCGAGATGCCGCCCAAGACTAGCGGGAAGGCCGCCAAGAAGGCTGGCAAGGCGCAGAAGAACATTTCGAAGGGCGACAAGAAGAAGAAGCGCAAGAGGAAGGAGAGCTATGCCATCTACATCTACAAGGTGCTGAAGCAGGTGCACCCTGACACGGGCATCTCGTCGAAGGCGATGAGCATCATGAACAGCTTCGTGAACGACATTTTCGAGCGCATTGCGGCCGAGGCTTCTCGCCTGGCGCACTACAACAAGCGCTCGACCATCACGTCCCGCGAGATCCAGACCGCTGTGCGGCTGTTGCTGCCTGGCGAGCTGGCCAAGCACGCCGTGAGCGAGGGCACGAAGGCGGTGACCAAGTACACGAGCTCCAAGTAAGGAGGTGGCTCTGGAATGGAAGGAAGGAAGGATGGAGAAGGCTCCTCCGTTGCGAGAGCGGCAAAACGGCCCTTTTCAGGGCCACCAACTTGCCTTTTGCGGGAAGGGCGGAATTGTTGTTGTTGTTGTTTGTGTGGACGGCTGTGATGTATGTGTGCATTTTGATTGTGGGTGGGGGGGGCGCGTCAAAGCGTGTTGCGGGGTACGGCCACGAGGTTGGTCGCCGTGGCGTGGAATGGTGGCACGCCTCGTTGGAGTGGTTTTGACCCATTGGTGTTGGTGTTGGTGTGTGTTACCTGTCTGCGAGGGGGGACAGTGCGATCGGCGACTTTTGTGTCACCGTAACGACGGCCGTTTGCGGGTTTGTTTTTTTTTTTTTTGCACATCATACATGGCGAGGGTGAAATGTGAAATGTTTTTGTTTGGTTTGTTTTTTTTTTCTTTGCCGCCCACTATTCCCTTTGCTGTACGCCGAGTTTGACAATGGTGCGACGTAACTGCAGCGTGGAGGTGTGTGAGTGACGTTGAAATGAACGTGCCATTAAGACGCATTGTTGTTGTATTGTACTGTACGTGTACGGCGACACGCACGATGATGTACCATTCGACTCTGATTTTTGATAGCCGTGTCTGACTGATTGCGTACGACGCACGCACACCGATGTCGTCATTCAAGATGCACGCGTGTCCAGTGCAGTACAGTAAGCGCGACGCTAGACGACGACGACGACGACGACGACGACGACGACGACGACGGCGGCGGCGGTCGTCGTCGTTTGTTTGGCGAATGTCTGTACACGTGTTTGTCTGTGTCCATCCGGTATGTATTTGTTTGTTTGAAAGTGTTTTGTGTGTCGGTGACGTGGTCCGATCCGTCGCCCCCTGAGTAACTGTCGATCGGCGCGATAGACCGGCGTCACGCAACTGAACCGAAGTCTTGGGCACACCCGTCATACTGTTGTACACCGTCGCGCTGAGAACGGTAACGAAAGGTTGACTTTGATCGGTCGAATGTGTGGGCAGAACGTGAGGAATGAGGCAAGAGTGCAAGGAGGGGGGGCAAAAGAGAGAGGAAGGGAAAAAGGGGAGAAACGCATTCGTAGAGCAACGGAACGTTCCCGTGTCGGAGGCGTATTGGAGCCGCACTGAAATGCGTTTAACGGCGGCGCGGCTGCAAGTGTCTGCCGTGGTGAACGTTACCTTTGACGGCTGCATTGGGCTTTGCTTTCGCTTTCGCTTTCCCGGATGTACGTAACGTTTGTTGATATGGTTCTGAGGAAGAGTGTATGACAGTGCCGTGCCGTCCATGTTCGTGTGCCCTCCCATTGTGTGTATGCTATTGTCTGTGTACTTGAATGATGTATGTAGGTGTTAGTGGACATGTTTTACCAGTGGGGGGAAATGGATCGTCGATAGTTGCCGTCACTCTGTCACGGTCGAGATGACGCACCCTCCGTACAGAAAGGTGTCGAGAAAGTGAGTGTGTGTGTGTGTGTGTGTGTGTGTGTGTGTGTGTGTGTGTGTGTGCGCGTCCGTGAATTGGCAGTGTTTGGAGGTGGGCGTGCCCTGCATGTGGCCCGGAAGGCTGTTCGTTTGGCGGTAGTGTTGTGTGGACAGGGGAGGGGCATGCGTAACGCTGCTGGCATGGCATTTCGGGAGATGGGAGGGGGCAAACGAGGAAACGAGGAGCGGCGGCCAAAGACGGGACGGGGAGGGGCGCGGTGTGGGTGGCTTGCGCCTGTGCTCGGCGTTGTGGTTTGTGCAAAAGAGGAGGAGAAAAACAATGAGTTGCCAGGGAGGGGAGCGGTGTTGTGTTGTGGTTGTCGTGGTGTAGCCGCAGACGCGGCTGTCAGTGAACGTGGCGAGACGGACGGATGCGCGGAGGGGCGGGGGCGGCGCATTTCGCCGGTGCCGTGCCGTGCCATGCCTGAAAGCCGCGTGGTCGCTGTGTTGTTGGTGGCGTGGGGGCGAGGAGAGTACCGTACGGGTGTGCTTGTGCGCCGGAAATGGCACACTGCGCCTGCCCGTCTTGGAGGCTGATGGCTGTGGTGTGGAAATGGGGCGCGGTGATGTTGAAGCAGAAAAGAAACCAAGAAAACGGAAGGCGTGATGCGGCGGTGGTGGTGAGAGCGGGAAAAACAAAACAAAAAAAAAAAAGAAGGAAAAACAACAAGAAACAAAAAAGAAAACAAAAAGTCTATCAATATTAAAATGTAAATGGAAATGGAAATGGACCCAGGTATAACCTCCCTGCACAAATAGCAGAGAGTCCGATGGTAATAAAAATGTGCCAGAATGTTAACGTCCCTACAAAAGAAACCCAACGATAATATTAATGAAAGAATGAACCGTATGTAACATTGCAACAGACACAATGAAACCTGATAAATTGTATAAGGGCAGCAGCGTTGACCTTTGGCCCTGTATTCAGAATAAAAAGAGCCAAAGATTGTTACCCCAATGAAAAAGACACTGAAACACGTATGTAACATAGCAGCGATGGCGAGACATTGTAGCATCTGTGACCAGAGAGTTTGCGCTGGACTGCGCGAGTGTTGCGAGCGGTTCTCAGTCAGTCAGTCAGTCAGTCGTTGCGAGTCTGTAGCTCTGTGTAGTTGAGGGCTGTACTCTGTCAGTAGTCGTCGCGTGCAGTACGCTAATAGTCGTCATGCAGAGCGGTCGGTCAGTAGTAGGAGCCGAGTGCGGTTGTGTGATGTAGGCGGTCGGCAACACTGGTCAAGATGGTGAATAAGGTATACTGTTAATTAATATAATCATTAGATAATGAAAAATTTTATTTATTGTAATTATTCTCCAACAAGTTCCCCAATAATAATGTTTATTTCAAAAGCATTTTTCAAACATTTAATTTTTTATTGAACTAAAGAGTTCGTTGCACTTCACATTTCATTCCACTTCTTTGAAGAAAAATTTCACTAAAATCACAAAAAAAGAGAATATTATTATTTGCAATGCAGTTCCTCCAAGCGCTGCGCAACAACAAGAGCAGAAATGTGACATCCATTTATTCGGAGGTAAGACTTTAATTCTGATTGTTTTGCACAGGGCCAAAGACCGATATTTCGGTTTAATTGAAGTTTCTTGTCACTGAACGGACTTTAAATGTTGTGAAGAATTTATATTTGAGTCAGATTGCGAATTTCACATTTTTGTTGCCATTTTCAATACCTCTCATTGTGGGCGAGGTTACAATTAGCGCAATGTCCATTAGCATCCGTAAATAACATTGTCCATTATTTTAAAATTTGCGGGGAGGTTACAACACACACAAAAAAAAAAAAAAAAAAAATTTGCATTTATATCCGCTCCTCAATTGTAGATACCCCTTACACAGCTGTGTGCAATGAATGAGTGCTGGCTGGTAATTAATTGCACTCCTTGGAGGGAAATGCCATAGCAAGTAGTCTTTAAAAAGTGAATGTTTTTCGTTAAAAGACAAAAGGTACTTTAGAAAAAAGTAATAGTGGGGCTTTTGTTGTTGAACAAAATAAGTACAATGAACATACGTTATCAGATTTGCGCAATGCAGCTTCACACTACCTTTTGATTATAACACAATATACTATACATCGTCCCGAACCGTGACCAGAGTCGCGAGACGAGCAGAGCACGCCGCCGACGCCCGCTCAGTACAACCGTCCACCCGCTACTACTGTCGACCGACTACTACCTCTCCCGACTCGCGCTACAATATATATAACAACTGTTCCTGGCGACCCGGTGCGTGCCACTACTGTCGTCTGGCGCGGTCCAAGCGCCGACTAGCAACGATAAATAACTCTCTGGTCAGACAGAGATGCTGTCATGCCTCGCCATCGCTCTGGTAATGAATACATACGTGTTGCAGCGTGCGTACCACCGGAACACGCAGTGGCGGAGCCAAAGACTGTGTTGTCGAGGTCGAGTGCGAGCGGGAAGAGAGGCAGCGTCGGCACGGAGATGCAAGCGAGCGCGAGACGCACGGGGGCTGCGGCGTGGCGCGTTTGCGGTCGGCGCCTTTGGTGGCAACGGCCGGGACAAGCAGCGGTGTATGGTGTGGTGCGGGGCGGACAGGGGCGGCGGTGGACGGGGAGGAGGCGGCGCGACGACGGCATGGGGGCGAAAACGGGACGGGGGACGGCGGATGCTGAGAGGCGTCACGCGCGGACAGGACACAGACACAGAGACACACAGATTGGAAAGGGAGGGTGCGCGGTAGTAGTTGGGAATGTGCGTACCGTGCGGGATGGGAGTGGGCGAGGAACACGGTCGTGGCCCCCTGTTTTTTGGGTGCGTGTGATGACGTCGGTGTGTTGTGGGAAGGGAAGGTGCTGTGGCGGCGGCGCGTAATGGGCGTAGGCCGAAAAGAGAAAGGAACGTGGGCAGTGTGTTGGCAAGCGTCGGTTCGACTGCGACGTTGATGGGCAGGGCAAGGTTAATGGTGGTAGGAGTAGGCGTGTGGGCGCAAAAAATCTGCCGCTGCAGGCGGTGCCGTAACCGCCATGGCGGGAAGGAGAGAGAGAGGGCCAAAGAAAGAAAGAAAGAAAGAAAGAAAGAAGAAAACAAAAAAAAAAACAAAAAAAAAAAAGGAGGCGGGGGCGAAAGTGGAGAGGCGGTGGTGTGAGAAGGGCGGGGGCGGAAGGAAGGCAGGAAGGACAAGAGGCGAGGCGACGGCTTGCTTTGTGTATCGGTCGGTCTCTGGCTATGCTTCGTTTTCTGCAGCAGGGTCGGTGCGCGGCGTGGCTCGCGGCAGTGGGAACGCCTGGTGGCTGGACGGCCAGCAATGCGGTTGGATGGGCGGCCACAGCACCGCACCTGTGCCCGAGGAGGAGACGCTGGCGGCGGGCCCTGAGGTGAGGCCGGCTCGGCTGGGGCTGTGGATGTGTAGGTGTGCGCCGCTGCTGCAACAACGAGTAAAACGCGAGAAGAAGGGATGGCGGTAGAGAGAGAGAAAAAAAAAAAGGTCGTGTTGTGTTGATGCGCAGGCAGACGCGTACAGAGAGACGAGCCCGGTCTGCAGCAGGGTGTGGCCGTGCCGAGTGCAGAGCAGCGGCGGCTCGGTTCGGTTCGGTTCGGCCCGGCCCGGCGGGCCGCGCTGTTGTCGCGGACGTGAGCGCCCCCTGGCGGGTGGCCGGAGGCGGCGCGGCGTGTTGGACGTGTGGCTGGTGGCAGTGCACAATTTGCGAGTGGCTGGCGGTGTGGTGTGGCGGTTGGCGCGTCGGGCGGCGGAGAGAGAGAGAGAGAGAGAGAGAGAGAGAGGGAGGAGAGGTATGTGTTGCGGGCGCCCTTTGCTGCGCTGCGTCGTTGCGTGTGCCGTACAGGGCGGGCGCTTGTCGACTGTGTGGGCGGTGTGGCGAATTGGCGTGAAACGGCTGCCGAGAGGTGTGTGGTAGCGAGCCGGTCGTTGTCAGTGCGAAGGGGAATGTGCGTGCGTTTGGCGGTTTCGGTGTGCTTTTTGCGGCGTGAGAGTGGGAATTAGTGGGGCCGGCTGTTGTGTTGGTTCCTTGTGTCTTGTGTCGCGTAGCTTGATGGCAACGTGGAAGGACGCCGGTTTCGTTTCGAGCCTTGCGTGTGGTTGTCGACGTTGACTGGTTGGCGTGTGCCGATGCACGTGCATGTGTGGGTCGCGAGTGCGTTTTTGGCTGTGTGTGTGTGTGTGTGTGTGTTTTGGGGGGGAAGGGGGAGGCGGTGGTGAAAGTGCAGTCGTTGCCACGGGCGTCGTCGGGTGGGGCTGGGGCTGTGCGTCGTGGCGGAAAGGTGGTAGGTTGCGGGAAGCGAGCCCGTCGTTGACGGTGTCGCGTGAGTTGTGAATCGAGTGGGGCGCGGGGCGCGGGACAGGAGCAGCGTGCCGCTGCGTCGTGGTCGTCAGCAGAGGCTGTGCGTGTGCTTGTCCTTTTTGTGGGCGGTTCGTGCGAGGCGTTTTTGTTTTGTGTTGCCCTAGTTGTTAGTTTATTTTGTTTGTGTTTGTTATTTTGAGACGACGACTGGTTGGTGGCGTGCGCGCGAAGTGGCGGTGTGCGCTTCCCGTGTCGTTTGTGTTGTTTTGTTTTTGTTTTGTTTTTTTTTGCACTGGGCCCCGGGGGGTGGGTGGGTGGGTGGGTGGGTGCGTGCGTGCGTGTGTGTCGATTGCCGGCTGGCGAAAGGTGCGCCATCGGCGGGGTGGGTCGCCGGCACAAGTAGAGGCGGCGGCGTTGTTGCTGTTGTTGTGTGGTGTTTGTTTTGTTCGGCTGTGTCGGCGAGCTGTGTTGCGGTGCGTGTGAATGGTGGTGCAAAAGTGCTGGCGTTGGGGCTGCGACTGCGACGGCGGCGAGCCGCGGGCGCGCATGATAGTGATGTTGTGAACAGCGGCTGTGTACGGTAGTGGTGTTGTTGTAGCACGACGTGCATCCGGGCCGGCGCGGAAAGCGCAGTTGCGGGCGGTTGCCCTTCGGTGCCAGCCATGTCGCGTGAGCGGCGGGTTGCTCTGGTGTCGACACGTGGTGCTCTGGGTTGTTGTGTGGTGCCCTTTGGCCGGTGGGGGTGGTTCGCGTGTGTCTCGTTCGCGCTCGGTATCTGGTCGTGGTCGTGCTGCTCCCCCGTCTGTCGGCGGTTTTCGACGTCGTCTGTACGTTTTTGTTCGTTTGCGGCGTGCCTGCCGACGTCGCCCCGTCGCGACCTTTCAACCGAAAGTGTGGCGCCCGAAGGTGAACGAACGTAACCCTGACCTCGGCGCTTTACGCTGAGCCGAGCGAACCGAACCTAACCTGTGGTGTGGCGAGGTGAGCTCAGCCTGTGAGCCCCTAACGTCTACGTACGGTAAGCTGTCCGGCTCACGCCTCACGTTTGAACGCTTTTTTAACCTACGTTTGACGCTTCTTAACCTAGCACTGACCCCTTAACCTAACGTGTAACCTAACCTAACCTAACCTAACCTAACCTAACCTAGCCTAGCCTCTGACGCCTGACGTGTTTGAATGCTTAACCTAAGTTTGACGCTTAACCTAACCCAAGTCCCCTTAACCTAACCCATGTCCACCTAACCTAACCTAACCTAACCTAGACGTGTAAACGTAATGTGTAACGCGTAACGTGTAAGGTCGGCTGGCGTGTGTGCTGACGGCAGATTGGGTTGGTCTGTAGATTCGGATTGCGGTTTGCCTCGGTCGAGGGGTTGGGTCGGAAGCGGCGAGGGGCGGCGGCGCCTGTTGCGCAGGCGGCGTCCGTTTGCGGCGGGCAATTGTTGAGAAACGGCTGTGAATGTTGGCGGGCGAGAGGAGGAGGACGGCGCGCGATGTGGCCCGACGGCTGCGGGCCGATCGGGAAACGGCGGGAGGGCGACGGAAGGCGATGGGGCGGCGGAGGCGCGTTTGCACGGCCGTCATCGCCGCACGCCTCGGCTTGTGTGGCTGTGGCGCCGGCCGCGCTGGCCGGGCTGCCGCGGCGACGGTGTGGGAGTTTTGCCGAAGGTTTGGCCATTGTGGCGGGTCGTCGGCTGGGGCTGTGGGGGCGGCATTTGGGCGGGGGTGGCGATTCTCGGCGGGCCGACCCAGGCTGTAGCGCGCGGTAGCTGCAGTTTGGCCGTGGTTTGCGGCGCTGCCGTGGCGACTGGTTGGCGACTGTGGTGTGGCTGTGTGTAGCCCCATCCTCGGTGGTTTGAAAGGCGCGGGCGGTTGTGGCGCAGGTTTGGGGCTGCTCCGCACAGGCTGTCGGACGTTGGGCGGTAGCAAGCGCTCCAGTCCACTATCATCTAACTTCATCAAGTGTGAGAAATGTAGCATTTACCCGAAGGCATTTACTACACCTTCTGAGGAACGGAAAATAGAAACATCAGGATTTTCTTTATTGTCATCTAAGGATGTGGTGTTGGGAACATACTATCTGGGGGGAACTGAAGGTTCTAAATGTTGCAACTGCTGTCGTTAGCGACTTAGCAGCGCAACGGGCCTCTGATAGAGGTCACGGTCATCCAGAGGCGCCCCAAGGGCCCTGATGAGGGGATTATTCGAAGCAGCAGCTTTATCATACATCTTCTGGGCGATGGCTTGGAAGCGAGCGAGTACTTCTTGTTCTTGCGCAGCTTCATGTAGATATCGGGCCGGAAACTGTGGATGGACGTGGAAAATCCGGCGAAGAGCCTTATTCTGCTGCGCCTGCAGGCGATGAAGGTGTCGGTGCGCCGCATTTCCCCATGCAGCACAGGCATAGTCCATAACGGGACGCACAAACATCCGGTAGATGAGGAGTCCATTATCGACAGAGAGCGCTGAGTGCTCGTTCAGCAGCGGATAAAGCGCCCCCAGCCGCTGCTCAACCTTCCGGCGAACTTCCAGCACCTGCTGCTGCCAGATGAGTTGGCGGTCCAGGACAACCCCGAGGTAGGTGGCTGTCGGCGTCCAGGGGATGACCTCGCCGAATAACTGGAGCGGCTGATCGTGTGGCGGGGTCCGCTTGCGCGTGAAGACCACGGCTTGGCTCTTCTGAGCGTTGAACCGGACACGCCAAAGAGTCGCCCAAGCTTCGAGGGCGGCGCACGCATCCTGGAGACGGCGATACATGGCTTGAGGCCACCGGCTGCGGGTGAAGATCGCGGTGTCATCGGCGTACATCGCGCGCTCCACCCGTGGAGAGGTAGGAAGATCGGCCGTATACAAGGAGTACAGGGTCGGACCGAGGACCGAGCCCTGCGGCACGCCGGCGGCAATAGGTCGGAGCGTCGAAGTCGAGTCATCAATGCAGACCACAAAGGTGCGGCCCCGCAGATAGCTGTCCATCAGGCGAATGAGGGACCGCGGAAAGCCATGCATATGGAGCTTCCACAGCAGCCCGGAGTGCCACACACTGTCGAAGGCTTTTGTGACGTCTAGGAAAATGGCGCCACAATACTCCTGGTTGTTGAAGGCCGTGGTAATCGCCTCAACAACGCGGACGAGCTGCTGCGTAGAGGAGTGGCCTCCCCGGAATCCAAACTGCTCCGGAGGCAACAGACGACGACGGTCCATAATAATCTTCAGTCGGTGAAGGAGGAGCCGTTCGAAAATCTTGCTGAGCTGCGGAAGCAAGCTGATGGGCCGGTAGTTGTTGGGATTCTTCCGGTCCTTACCTGGCTTGGGTATGGCGACAACAACAGCGTGCTTCCAGGCAGCCGGATAGGTGTGCGTCACCAGGATGGCAGTGAATAGGCGGGCCAGATAAGTATAAGCCGCAGGAGGCAGTTCCTTGAGCGCCTTCCCAGGAACGTCGTCAGCACCAGGAGCCTTGTTAGAGGCCATCGCCCGGATGCAGGTGGTCACCTCGTCGGTGGTGAAAACCGGAAGCTGATCGTCGTCGCGGCGGTCGGCAGAGAGGTAGGCCTCGAGGCCACGGTCCACATCTTGAACGAACTGAGCGTCCACAGGGTCTTCAAGAGGGACGAAGTTCGCCTGAAAGACATCAGCAAGGGCATTCGCCTTATCCACTGGAGTGTAGGCGACACCAGTCGGCGAGGCCAGAGGGGGCAGAGCGTGCTTCCGCCTGGTAAAGAAACGCACCGCGTCCCAAGCGTCGGGCTCCGGAGTAAACGACGCCAGCTTCTGCGCCCATTGCTCGTTCTTGTGAGCGCTAATGGCGGCCTTAATGTCCCGGCGGAGAAGGTTGACGCGCCGCTTCAGAAGGGGGTCGCGGGTAAGGCGCCATTCCTTGCTGAGACGATTCCTCACACGGATCAGATCCAAAATGCCAGCCGGGAGTCCTGGGCGCCGGGGAAGCGTGCGCCGGGACGGCGGTGTGGATCGCAGCAGGGCTGAGTGGACGTCATCAGCGAAGGCAGAGACTTCAGCATCGACGTCGCGGACGTCGGCTTCAAGACGGGGCCGCACACGGGCGAGGACATCTGCACGATAAGCAGTCCAATCAGTGCGCCGAAGATTAAGGCGCGGCGAGGTGAAGGCGGGATCAACAGCAAGATTGAAGAGGACCGGCAGATGGTTGGAGTTTAGCTCATGAATGACATCAGCTGTCATGAACTGATGCAGGCCTTTGGTGACGGCGAAGTCAAGGACATCCGGCGTGCCGCGGGAGGGGTAGCAGGTCGGCTCCTCAGGCCCGCAAGCGTAAGCACCAACCCTGTCGATGACTTGATGAAACTGGCGGCCGCTGCGGGTGGTGTGCAGGGAATTCCACGCCGCATGCTTGGCGTTGAAGTCGCCGGCCAAAAAGAGCTTCCCCGGGAGACGGAGCAGTGCATAGGCGTCGTCGATGTCCAGCAGGTAGCGAGGAGGACGATAGACGGAGACGAAGGTGACCACCCCCGCTGAGGTCACCACAGCCACGGCCGTCGCCTCCATCTGCCGCAACGGCGGCGTAGGTACGACATAGTGGCGGATGTTCCGCTTGACGTAGATCGCGGCGCCGCCTCCACGGGTGGGGCGGTCGTAGCGGTAGCACTTGTAGTTGGAGATGTTGGCCCGGAGACCTGCCTTCAGGTGCGTCTCCGTCACGAGAAAGATGTCGATGTTGTGAGCTTCAAGGAAGTGCTTAACCTCCAGGAGATCACGGAAGAGGCCATCGGCGTTGTACGTCGAAATACGAAGTTCCTCGAAGCGGCGCACCCTATCCATGATGTGGGGTAGCAGCACTGCTGGTGTTAAGAACGCTTCGTATCGTGGATTCCACGGTGGCTGCCAAGGTGGCGGGCAACGCCTGGATGGCGCGGCTCATTTCGGCGACCGCCGTCATCATGGTTTGGAGTAAGGTGAAGAGGTCGCGGGAGTCGACACTCGGCTGCTGGCCGTCCTGCGGAGTGTGGTCGACGGGACGTCGGCGCTGCAACGGCGGAAAGGCGGCGGGGCCTTCTGGAACGTCCGTCGGAACGGCAGAGGACGCAGGGGCGTCTCTGCGGATGACATACGGTGCAGCAAGTGGACGTTGCCAGGCGTTAGGAGGGCGAGATTGCGAGAGTGAGGCCCGTCCCTGCTGCTGGGCCCCCGCGTGGCGGAAGCTGGCAGGAGTGCTGCTGACGACAGCGGTCCTTCGGCGGCGATCCCTGGCGGTGAGCGGGGGAAGCCCCCGTTGCCGTCGACTGGCCTCCTTATGTTTAGGACACGACCTGAAGTTGGCGGGGTGTCGGCCGCCACACAGGCCACACTTCGCCGGTTCTTCTCGAGGTACCTGGCATTGCCGGCTGTCATGGGCGCCGCCACACTTGACACAAACAAAAGGCATCGTACAACCACGGGCAACATGATTGAAGCCTTGGCATCGGAAGCATTGCGTCACCCCACGTGACTTGCGGAGTGTTTCGGCAGACATCACAAGCCCACAAAGGCGGGTGACGTTGAAAATCTTCCGATGATCTGGCGTATCAGGCAGGATCACAATTCGGAGGCCTGACCGACGGTTGGTGCCCGGGATTTTGTGGTAGTCCACAATCGTGGCGGCGAAGCCGAGGTCTTCGAGTTCTTCTTTGACCCAGTCGTTAGGGAGGGACTCGAGAATCCCCCGAAGAACCACCTTCAAGGTCGGCGGCCGAACGACCGGAAACGTATAATTCGGAATGCCTTGTGCACCAAGGTAGTCCATAACGGTGGAGTAATCATCGAGGGTGGTGACAGAAAGCTTCAGCTTGTCGCCGCCAGTCTGGCGCGCGGTGAAGGGCTGCTTCAAGTGCTGCTTCAGCCACTCGTAAAATTCCTTGTAGGACGAGGGCAGCTGCAGCACGATCGGCGGAATGCGCTTCTGCTGCTGCGGCGGCGGCTGCTGCTGCTGCGCCTGATGCTGGAGACTAGGCTGAGCCGCATCGGCAGCGTCCTCAGGAATGTCATCGAATCGGTTGTGCACCGGAATATCCGCCGCCTGCGGCTGAACTTGCGCAGCACGCGCTTGACGCTTCTTCGGTGGTTTTCGGAAGCCATCATCCGTCACTTCGGCAGCGCGCGAACCACCATCAGTGCCCCTCTTCTTCCGAGAAGCCGCCGTCGACGGTGTCTGCCTCTGGACGACGTCGTCGTCGATGGAAGTATCTGAGAAATCAGCCAAATCGAGGTCCATATTCGAAGCCGGGTCCGTCATAATCTTATTCCTCTCTTCCATAGCCCTGGTCGTCATAGGTGGGGGGCCGGATGGGGCCGCCGACGGGGCAAGCCCCGCCGGACGGCGATCCGCCACACCCTTCGCTCCGCGCACGTCTGTCTGCTGCGACATATCGCACTCGAAATGGTAGCAAGCGCGGGAGGCGCGGCGCGGCGGCGCGCAGAGTGGCGGCCGCTCTCTCGGCCGTCCGCGCCCGCCCGCGACACTGGCTGGGCCCTTGTGATTCTCTGCTCCGCTGCTGTGCTGTGCTTGCGTGCCTGCCGTCCCGCTCGCTCTCGCTCTCGCTGTGTGTTACGCGCGTCGTCGAAATGGCAGATCAGGCGGCTACGAACGAGACTGCTGCGGCACCCGCCGCCACCGGCACTACGAAGAAGGCCAAGTCTGCGTCGTCTGCGAAGAAGCCGCGCGCCAAGCCTGCGCACCCGCGCACCTCTGAGATGGTGACGGCCGCCATCAAGAGTCTGAAGGAGCGCGGCGGGTCGTCGCTGCAGGCGATCAAGAAGTACATAGCCGCGCACTACAAGCTGGACGCGGAGAAGCTGGCGCCGTTTATCAAGAAGTACCTCAAGTCGGCCGTCGTGGCGGGCGAGCTGGTGCAGACGAAGGGGAAGGGCGCGTCCGGCTCGTTCAAGCTTGCCGGCGCCGGCGGCGGGGGGGCGGCCGAGGGCGGCAAGGCTCGTGCTGGCGGTGCCAAGAAGAAGCGCGCCGCTCCGGCCAGCAAGGAGAAGAAGGGCGCCCGTGCGGCCGGCGCAAAGAAGGCTGGTGGCGTGAAGGCGGCGACCGGTCGGAAGGCGGGCGCCGCCAAGAAGGCGTCTGCGGCGTCGGCCGCTCCCGCGGGTGCGAAGAAGGCGGCTGCGGCCAAGCCGGCCAAGGCCAAGTCGCCGTCGAAGGCGAAGAAGGCCGCCAAGGTTCCGACGAAGAAGCCGAAGGCGCCGCGCCCGAAGAAGGCGACGACGCCGTCTAAGGCGAAGGCTTCGCCCAAGAAGAAGAAGTAGAGTAGAGGAGAAAGAGATGGGAAAGGAAGGGTTTGGCGCTTGACTCCGTCGTCCCCACCCCCCGTCGTCGTCTAGTGGCGCGCAAGAGACGCGCGGCCCAAAACGGCCCTTCTCAGGGCCATCAAAGCACGTCGGGGAAGGTTTTGATTGTCGTGTTGCGTTTGGTGTGGGTGTCTGTCTGGCGTTTCTGTATGCCCGTGGGGATGCTGTTTGCGTGCCGCGGTGGTTGGATTGCGGGGGTCGGTGGCGGGTGTGGGCGGCGGTAGCGGTAAGCGGTGTTGTTGTTGTTGTTGTTGTTGTTGTTGTCGTGGTTGATTGTCGCCGTGTTTGTGGCGGCGGCCGACGGTTGGTTTTCTGTCACGTTGTTTTGTTTGAATACGTTGGTTGGCTTGCCTGCGTTCGTTCTTCTCGGATGTCTGTCTTGTCGAGTCGTGTCTGGTCTTTGTTTTGTTCCTTTGTGTGTGTTATGTTTTGCAACGGGGGGCACGTTGAGATGTGGAAGGAGTCGGCGGGGATTTCGGTGGCGTGTAGAGCGAGCGAGTGGAGTGCGGGGTTTTTTGTTTTCGAAACGAAAGCGGCGGCCGGCCAGCCACCCGTGCGGTGTGACATCGGCCGTTGGGTATTGTGCGCTTGGAGCGCCGGGGAGGGATGATGTGTGATTGTTGCGCGCTGCTAGCAGGCAGGCAGGCAGGCAGGCAGGCAGAGTGAGCGGGTGTGGCGGACGGACGGGAAGTGGCGGTTTTTGTTTTTGGGTTGCGGGGCGAGAGGCAGGCGACCGACAAAGTTTGCTCGCGACGGAGAGATGTTAGTGGCCCTGAAAAGGGCCGTTTTTGTTTGCGCGTGCGGTGCCGCGGCGCGGTTTAGGCGCGCTCGCCGCGGATGCGGCGCGCGAGCTGGATGTCCTTGGGCATGATGGTGACGCGCTTGGCGTGGATTGCGCACAGGTTGGTGTCTTCGAAGAGGCCGACGAGGTAGGCCTCGCTGGCCTCCTGCAGGGCCATGACTGCGGAGCTCTGGAAGCGCAGGTCGGTCTTGAAGTCCTGGGCGATCTCGCGCACTAGGCGCTGGAATGGCAGCTTGCGGATGAGCAGCTCTGTGCTCTTCTGGTAGCGCCTGATTTCTCGCAGGGCGACGGTGCCCGGCCTGTAGCGGTGGGGCTTCTTGACGCCTCCGGTGGCGGGCGCGCTCTTCCTCGCCGCCTTGGTGGCGAGCTGTTTGCGCGGCGCCTTTCCGCCGGTGGACTTGCGGGCCGTTTGCTTTGTGCGGGCCATAGCGGTAGCGGAGCGGCGTGCGTGGAGGTTAGGTGCGGCGCGGCGTCCGGTGCTGCCTTGACAACGGGCCCGCGCGCCTCCGTGCTGCGCTTATATGCCCTCGGTTGCGCGTGGTGGGGGGAGGGCGGGCCAGAGTCTATATAGGGGGGCGGCGGGCGCGCCGGGCGCAGACCGTAGCCGACTCGCCAGCCGCTGCAGCTGCTGTTTGTGCACGTTTTGCTTTGCCCGAGGAAGGAAGGATGACAGGCCGCGGCAAGGGAGGAAAGGGGCTCGGCAAGGGTGGCGCCAAGCGGCACCGCAAGGTGTTGCGCGACAACATCCAGGGCATCACGAAGCCCGCCATCCGCCGCCTGGCTCGCAGGGGCGGCGTGAAGCGCATCTCTGGTCTGATCTACGAGGAGACCCGCGGGGTGCTGAAGGTGTTCCTGGAGAACGTGATCCGCGACGCGGTGACGTACACTGAGCACGCCAAGCGCAAGACTGTGACGGCCATGGACGTGGTGTACGCCCTGAAGAGGCAGGGGCGCACCCTGTACGGTTTCGGCGGTTAGGCTGCGTCGCAGCGGGCGCTGGCCTTCCCGCGGCCGTGCTTGTGGGTGGGAGAGACTAGAAAACGGCCCTTTTCAGGGCCACCACACTGTTCGGAAGTTGAAAAGTGCGAAAGAGTCTGTGTTGTTGCTGCTGCGTGTGTGCGCTGTGTTGTTTGTTTGTTTCTTTCTCTCTTTCTTTCTTTGTTTCTTTCTTTCCGTTTGAGCGACGTGATGTGACTGGGAGGGGAGAAGGAAAGGAAACGTGTCATGTGGCTGGCTGTGTGTGGAGCTGCTTCGTTTGTGTGTCTTTGTATCGATCGCGACGGAGATGGCGGGCTGTGTGTTGTTGTGCGAGAGGCGGTGATTATTTGCTTGCGTGGTTTGGCTCTGTGTGTTTGCGGCGGCGTTGGGGTTTCCGAGGCAAGGCGTGTGGGCATAGGCGGCCGGATCAGCTGTTTCGTTCGTGTCGACGGCCGTTGCGCGCGGGAGTGGAGGGCGGTGTGTCGACACGCCTCCCTTTAACAATGGTCATTATTGCTGCCGTTGTCGTTTGGAAGGCGACTGCGACCGTGCAAAATGTGTGTGTGTGTGTGTGTGTGTGTGTGTGTGTGTGTGTGTGTGTGTGTGTGTGTGTGTTGGGCCACACGGGCTGTGTGGACGACAAGATGGCGGACGTGCGCCGGCGGCGGCTGTGCTGTGAAAGTGCAAAGTTAAAACAAAACAAGGTGCGGCGAGGACGACTGAAATTTTGCTTTGGACGTAGGTTTGTGTGGTGGCCCTGAAAAGGGCCGATTGTTGTGGGCCGAGCCGGCAAAGCGCGTTGCGTGCAGGGGAGCACGCGGCGCTGCGATTGCCTGGCCTCCTTTAGGCCTTCTTCTCGGTCTTCTTTGGCAGCAGGACGGCCTGGATGTTGGGCAGGACACCACCCTGTGCGATGGTGACGCCCGACAGGAGCTTGTTGAGCTCCTCGTCGTTGCGGATGGCAAGCTGCAGGTGGCGCGGGATGATGCGCGTCTTCTTGTTGTCGCGGGCCGCGTTTCCGGCCAGCTCGAGCACCTCAGCCGCGAGGTACTCCATGACGGCGGCGAGGTAGACGGGCGCCCCGGCGCCGACGCGCTCTGCGTAGTTTCCCTTGCGCAGGAGGCGGTGGATTCTGCCGACCGGGAACTGGAGCCCAGCCCTGCTTGAGCGGGACTTTGACTTGCCCTTGACTTTGCCTCCCTTTCCGCGTCCGGACATGGCGATGGGCTAGCGACGGTGCACACGAAACGGAAACGAAAACGACCGGTGCGAGCGGCAGCGAGTCGAGCAGCGGAGTGCGTGCCGGCGCAGCTGCTGCTTCTCTCTTTTATTCCTCTACCTTTAGAGGGTGTGCTGGTGGAGGTTGTTGTCACATTAGGACATTTCCTCCTCTTTTCTTTTGTGTTGTTTTTGTTTCTTTGCTTTTGTTGGTTGCTGTTCGTTGAGAGTTTTCTTTAGTTGTTCTTTTTCTGCTACTGCAGGAGTAGCGACTTGGGTCTGTTATATCTCTGCCTATGGGGTTCGTATTGCCCAAGGGTGTTGATTAATTCGTTTTCTGACTTCCGCGCCGTGGCGTAGAACACTTCTGCCAGGGCGCGGAATCTTGTGGTGATTGGCTCTATGACTGCGGCTTCGTGCAAATCTGCCGTGGGGAAGCGCGTGGGGACGTGTAGGGCTCGTCTTAACGCTCTGTTTTGAGTCTTTTGTAAGCGATCTATCGTCGATCTGGCTGCGTAGCCCCATACAGGGCACGCATATTCCAGTATCGGTCGAATTAGACTTCGATAGATCGCTACTCCTGTTGCGGGGTCGAGGGAACTGGTGCTGTTCAAGACAGGGTACAGAATCTGCATCCTGGCGTGAGCCTTTCTGCGAAGCTCCTCTATGTGGCACTTCCATGTCAGGCGTCTGTCAAGTGTGACACCGAGGTACTTCGCAGAATTTCTCCATGGCAAATTCTGCCCCTGCAATCTCAGCAGTTGGTATGGTCTTCTTGGGGGTCGGCGTTTCCCATAGCGTCTGGTGAGCAGCATGGCTTGTGTTTTCTCAGAGTTAATTGAGATGCGCCACTGCTTTGCCCAGTTTTCCGTCCTGTTTAGGGCGGTTTGCAGACGCCTTGTAACCAGGTTCCTGTTTGTCGAGCAGGAGAAGAATGCAGTGTCGTCTGCGTACTGTGCAGTGTTTACATGCTGAGTCGTAGGGATGTCAGCAGTGTAGACACTGTAGAGGACGGGTCCCAGGACTGAGCCCTGGGGCACGCCTGCACTGATTCTTCTCCTGGTCGACAGGGATCCATCGATCTTGACTGAGAAAGTCCTACCGGAGAGATAGTTTTTAACGATTTTGACTATCTTTCCGGGGAAGCCTAGGGTGTACATCTTGTGTAATATCCCGGTGTGCCAGACTGAGTCGAAGGCTTTTGCTACGTCTAACAAGACAAGCCCGCAGTAGCCCTTTCGGTTGAAGCTGTCTGTGGCTGCTTCAACCACCCTCATGATTTGCTGGGGGGCGGAGTGTCTTTGCCTAAATCCGAATTGGAATTTCGGCAGAATCTGCTCTCTTGTGATATAGTCCTGTATGGGGGTTAGTAGGAGGCGCTCGTAAAGTTTACTGAGGGTAGGCAGTAGACTAATTGGTCTATAGTGTTGCGGGAACACCGGGTCTTTTCCTGGTTTCGCGATCGCAATAACTTCTGCGTGCTTCCACTGCGCCGGGAATTTTTGTGATCGCGTCAGTTCATTAACTATATCGGTCAGGTGGGTGATTGCCAGAGGCGGGAGGAGTTTCAGCAATTCATTTGTGACCTGGTCGTGACCCGGGGTTTTCCTGGTGGGCAGGGACTTGATGCAGCGCGCCACATCTTCAGTATTGAAGAGTGGCGTGTAGTCATCTTCGTCGTCTGCTTCCAGGAACACGGCCAGTTCTCTGCGGACTGTTGCGACGTGTTCTCTGTCCTGTACTTCTGCTGGTCTGAACTGTTTTTCGAACACGTCGGCTAGTGCGTTAGCTTTGTCGATGGGGCTGAACTGCAGTCCGCGTTCGCCATGGAGTGGTGGCATTTTTGCGCGTCTTTTTGTGTACTGTTTGGTGGCTTGCCATAAACTATTGTCGTCTAGTTTGAGAGCTGAGAGCCTTGCCGACCATTGTTGGTTGCGGTACTCATTGAGATCGGCTTTCAGCTCTCTCTGTAGCCTATTGAGTAGCCTCCGTGTATCCCTATTTCTGGTGAGCTTCCACTCTTTGGCGATCCTGTTTTTGTGCCGTATTTGCGCAAGCAAGTGCGGGGGGAGTTGCCTGGAGCGGGGGGGCCCCGCAGGAGGCGGTGTGGCTCCCTCAGCAGCTTGTAGGATCGCTCTTGTGAGGTCGTCTAGTGCCTGTTCTGCTGTCTCTGCAGTTGGAGGCGGGGTCTGGGCAAGTTCAGCTGCTACTGCATTGCTGAATTGCTCCTTATTGATGCGCTTGTATGTCGCATGCCGTTGTGGGCTAGAGAGCCATTCTCCCATGTCGACCTCGAAAATCACGGGATTGTGGTCCGACGACATTCTGTTTACCGATGTCGCGGATACAAAGCCCACCAGATTCTTTGTGATGGCTATGTCGAGGACGTCCGGTCTTCCTCCGTTCTTTGGGAAGTGTGTCGGTTCCTCTGGGCCCCATATTTGTAACTGGTGTGTGCGCGCGAGTCGTTGCAGTTGTTGACCAGCTGCCGGCGCAGCCGGGGTGGGGGTGCTTTATGGGCTCGGGTGCGGCGGCCGGTTGCGCGCGCGCCCCATTGGTCGGCGGCCGCAACAGGGCGAGCTGGTAAAGGTGCGGCGGCGGCTGGCGGCGGGTGCCACTGTGTGGGGAGACGCTGACTAGAGCGGAGCGCTTGCTACTGGTGTTGCTGCTGCCGTACGTTCGTTCGAGATGCCGCCCAAGACTAGCGGGAAGGCCGCCAAGAAGGCTGGCAAGGCGCAGAAGAACATTTCGAAGGGCGACAAGAAGAAGAAGCGCAAGAGGAAGGAGAGCTATGCCATCTACATCTACAAGGTGCTGAAGCAGGTGCACCCTGACACGGGCATCTCGTCGAAGGCGATGAGCATCATGAACAGCTTCGTGAACGACATTTTCGAGCGCATTGCGGCCGAGGCTTCTCGCCTGGCGCACTACAACAAGCGCTCGACCATCACGTCCCGCGAGATCCAGACCGCTGTGCGGCTGTTGCTGCCTGGCGAGCTGGCCAAGCACGCCGTGAGCGAGGGCACGAAGGCGGTGACCAAGTACACGAGCTCCAAGTAAGGAGGTGGCTCTGGAATGGAAGGAAGGAAGGATGGAGAAGGCTCCTCCGTTGCGAGAGCGGCAAAACGGCCCTTTTCAGGGCCACCAACTTGCCTTTTGCGGGAAGGGCGGAATTGTTGTTGTTGTTGTTGTTGTTGTTGTTGTTTGTGTGGACGGCTGTGATGTATGTGTGCATTTTGATTGTGGGTGGGGGGGGCGCGTCAAAGCGTGTTGCGGGGTACGGCCACGAGGTTGGTCGCCGTGGCGTGGAATGGTGGCACGCCTCGTTGGAGTGGTTTTGACCCATTGGTGTTGGTGTTGGTGTGTGTTACCTGTCTGCGAGGGGGGACAGTGCGATCGGCGACTTTTGTGTCACCGTAACGACGGCCGTTTGCGGGTTTGTTTTTTTTTTTTTTGCACATCATACATGGCGAGGGTGAAATGTGAAATGTTTTTGTTTGGTTTGTTTTTTTTTTCTTTGCCGCCCACTATTCCCTTTGCTGTACGCCGAGTTTGACAATGGTGCGACGTAACTGCAGCGTGGAGGTGTGTGAGTGACGTTGAAATGAACGTGCCATTAAGACGCATTGTTGTTGTATTGTACTGTACGTGTACGGCGACACGCACGATGATGTACCATTCGACTCTGATTTTTGATAGCCGTGTCTGACTGATTGCGTACGACGCACGCACACCGATGTCGTCATTCAAGATGCACGCGTGTCCAGTGCAGTACAGTAAGCGCGACGCTAGACGACGACGACGACGACGACGACGACGACGACGACGACGGCGGCGGCGGTCGTCGTCGTTTGTTTGGCGAATGTCTGTACACGTGTTTGTCTGTGTCCATCCGGTATGTATTTGTTTGTTTGAAAGTGTTTTGTGTGTCGGTGACGTGGTCCGATCCGTCGCCCCCTGAGTAACTGTCGATCGGCGCGATAGACCGGCGTCACGCAACTGAACCGAAGTCTTGGGCACACCCGTCATACTGTTGTACACCGTCGCGCTGAGAACGGTAACGAAAGGTTGACTTTGATCGGTCGAATGTGTGGGCAGAACGTGAGGAATGAGGCAAGAGTGCAAGGAGGGGGGGCAAAAGAGAGAGGAAGGGAAAAAGGGGAGAAACGCATTCGTAGAGCAACGGAACGTTCCCGTGTCGGAGGCGTATTGGAGCCGCACTGAAATGCGTTTAACGGCGGCGCGGCTGCAAGTGTCTGCCGTGGTGAACGTTACCTTTGACGGCTGCATTGGGCTTTGCTTTCGCTTTCGCTTTCCCGGATGTACGTAACGTTTGTTGATATGGTTCTGAGGAAGAGTGTATGACAGTGCCGTGCCGTCCATGTTCGTGTGCCCTCCCATTGTGTGTATGCTATTGTCTGTGTACTTGAATGATGTATGTAGGTGTTAGTGGACATGTTTTACCAGTGGGGGGAAATGGATCGTCGATAGTTGCCGTCACTCTGTCACGGTCGAGATGACGCACCCTCCGTACAGAAAGGTGTCGAGAAAGTGAGTGTGTGTGTGTGTGTGTGTGTGTGTGTGTGTGTGTGTGTGTGTGCGCGTCCGTGAATTGGCAGTGTTTGGAGGTGGGCGTGCCCTGCATGTGGCCCGGAAGGCTGTTCGTTTGGCGGTAGTGTTGTGTGGACAGGGGAGGGGCATGCGTAACGCTGCTGGCATGGCATTTCGGGAGATGGGAGGGGGCAAACGAGGAAACGAGGAGCGGCGGCCAAAGACGGGACGGGGAGGGGCGCGGTGTGGGTGGCTTGCGCCTGTGCTCGGCGTTGTGGTTTGTGCAAAAGAGGAGGAGAAAAACAATGAGTTGCCAGGGAGGGGAGCGGTGTTGTGTTGTGGTTGTCGTGGTGTAGCCGCAGACGCGGCTGTCAGTGAACGTGGCGAGACGGACGGATGCGCGGAGGGGCGGGGGCGGCGCATTTCGCCGGTGCCGTGCCGTGCCATGCCTGAAAGCCGCGTGGTCGCTGTGTTGTTGGTGGCGTGGGGGCGAGGAGAGTACCGTACGGGTGTGCTTGTGCGCCGGAAATGGCACACTGCGCCTGCCCGTCTTGGAGGCTGATGGCTGTGGTGTGGAAATGGGGCGCGGTGATGTTGAAGCAGAAAAGAAACCAAGAAAACGGAAGGCGTGGTGCGGCGGTGGTGGTGAGAGCGGGAAAAACAAAACAAAAAAAAAAAAAGAAGGAAAAACAACAAGAAACAAAAAAGAAAACAAAAAGTCTATCAATATTAAAATGTAAATGGAAATGGAAATGGACCCAGGTATAACCTCCCTGCACAAATAGCAGAGAGTCCGATGGTAATAAAAATGTGCCAGAATGTTAACGTCCCTACAAAAGAAACCCAACGATAATATTAATGAAAGAATGAACCGTATGTAACATTGCAACAGACACAATGAAACCTGATAAATTGTATAAGGGCAGCAGCGTTGACCTTTGGCCCTGTATTCAGAATAAAAAGAGCCAAAGATTGTTACCCCAATGAAAAAGACACTGAAACACGTATGTAACATAGCAGCGATGGCGAGACATTGTAGCATCTGTGACCAGAGAGTTTGCGCTGGACTGCGCGAGTGTTGCGAGCGGTTCTCAGTCAGTCAGTCAGTCAGTCGTTGCGAGTCTGTAGCTCTGTGTAGTTGAGGGCTGTACTCTGTCAGTAGTCGTCGCGTGCAGTACGCTAATAGTCGTCATGCAGAGCGGTCGGTCAGTAGTAGGAGCCGAGTGCGGTTGTGTGATGTAGGCGGTCGGCAACACTGGTCAAGATGGTGAATAAGGTATACTGTTAATTAATATAATCATTAGATAATGAAAAATTTTATTTATTGTAATTATTCTCCAACAAGTTCCCCAATAATAATGTTTATTTCAAAAGCATTTTTCAAACATTTAATTTTTTATTGAACTAAAGAGTTCGTTGCACTTCACATTTCATTCCACTTCTTTGAAGAAAAATTTCACTAAAATCACAAAAAAAGAGAATATTATTATTTGCAATGCAGTTCCTCCAAGCGCTGCGCAACAACAAGAGCAGAAATGTGACATCCATTTATTCGGAGGTAAGACTTTAATTCTGATTGTTTTGCACAGGGCCAAAGACCGATATTTCGGTTTAATTGAAGTTTCTTGTCACTGAACGGACTTTAAATGTTGTGAAGAATTTATATTTGAGTCAGATTGCGAATTTCACATTTTTGTTGCCATTTTCAATACCTCTCATTGTGGGCGAGGTTACAATTAGCGCAATGTCCATTAGCATCCGTAAATAACATTGTCCATTATTTTAAAATTTGCGGGGAGGTTACAACACACACAAAAAAAAAAAAAAAAAAAAAATTTGCATTTATATCCGCTCCTCAATTGTAGATACCCCTTACACAGCTGTGTGCAATGAATGAGTGCTGGCTGGTAATTAATTGCACTCCTTGGAGGGAAATGCCATAGGAAGTAGTCTTTAAAAAGTGAATGTTTTTCGTTAAAAGACAAAAGGTACTTTAGAAAAAAGTAATAGTGGGGCTTTTGTTGTTGAACAAAATAAGTACAATGAACATACGTTATCAGATTTGCGCAATGCAGCTTCACACTACCTTTTGATTATAACACAATATACTATACATCGTCCCGAACCGTGACCAGAGTCGCGAGACGAGCAGAGCACGCCGCCGACGCCCGCTCAGTACAACCGTCCACCCGCTACTACTGTCGACCGACTACTACCTCTCCCGACTCGCGCTACAATATATATAACAACTGTTCCTGGCGACCCGGTGCGTGCCACTACTGTCGTCTGGCGCGGTCCAAGCGCCGACTAGCAACGATAAATAACTCTCTGGTCAGACAGAGATGCTGTCATGCCTCGCCATCGCTCTGGTAATGAATACATACGTGTTGCAGCGTGCGTACCACCGGAACACGCAGTGGCGGAGCCAAAGACTGTGTTGTCGAGGTCGAGTGCGAGCGGGAAGAGAGGCAGCGTCGGCACGGAGATGCAAGCGAGCGCGAGACGCACGGGGGCTGCGGCGTGGCGCGTTTGCGGTCGGCGCCTTTGGTGGCAACGGCCGGGACAAGCAGCGGTGTATGGTGTGGTGCGGGGCGGACAGGGGCGGCGGTGGACGGGGAGGAGGCGGCGCGACGACGGCATGGGGGCGAAAACGGGACGGGGGACGGCGGATGCTGAGAGGCGTCACGCGCGGACAGGACACAGACACAGAGACACACAGATTGGAAAGGGAGGGTGCGCGGTAGTAGTTGGGAATGTGCGTACCGTGCGGGATGGGAGTGGGCGAGGAACACGGTCGTGGCCCCCTGTTTTTTGGGTGCGTGTGATGACGTCGGTGTGTTGTGGGAAGGGAAGGTGCTGTGGCGGCGGCGCGTAATGGGCGTAGGCCGAAAAGAGAAAGGAACGTGGGCAGTGTGTTGGCAAGCGTCGGTTCGACTGCGACGTTGATGGGCAGGGCAAGGTTAATGGTGGTAGGAGTAGGCGTGTGGGCGCAAAAAATCTGCCGCTGCAGGCGGTGCCGTAACCGCCATGGCGGGAAGGAGAGAGAGAGGGCCAAAGAAAGAAAGAAAGAAAGAAAGAAAGAAGAAAACAAAAAAAAAAACAAAAAAAAAAAGGAGGCGGGGGCGAAAGTGGAGAGGCGGTGGTGTGAGAAGGGCGGGGGCGGAAGGAAGGCAGGAAGGACAAGAGGCGAGGCGACGGCTTGCTTTGTGTATCGGTCGGTCTCTGGCTATGCTTCGTTTTCTGCAGCAGGGTCGGTGCGCGGCGTGGCTCGCGGCAGTGGGAACGCCTGGTGGCTGGACGGCCAGCAATGCGGTTGGATGGGCGGCCACAGCACCGCACCTGTGCCCGAGGAGGAGACGCTGGCGGCGGGCCCTGAGGTGAGGCCGGCTCGGCTGGGGCTGTGGATGTGTAGGTGTGCGCCGCTGCTGCAACAACGAGTAAAACGCGAGAAGAAGGGATGGCGGTAGAGAGAGAGAAAAAAAAAAAGGTCGTGTTGTGTTGATGCGCAGGCAGACGCGTACAGAGAGACGAGCCCGGTCTGCAGCAGGGTGTGGCCGTGCCGAGTGCAGAGCAGCGGCGGCTCGGTTCGGTTCGGTTCGGCCCGGCCCGGCGGGCCGCGCTGTTGTCGCGGACGTGAGCGCCCCCTGGCGGGTGGCCGGAGGCGGCGCGGCGTGTTGGACGTGTGGCTGGTGGCAGTGCACAATTTGCGAGTGGCTGGCGGTGTGGTGTGGCGGTTGGCGCGTCGGGCGGCGGAGAGAGAGAGAGAGAGAGAGAGAGGGAGGAGAGGTATGTGTTGCGGGCGCCCTTTGCTGCGCTGCGTCGTTGCGTGTGCCGTACAGGGCGGGCGCTTGTCGACTGTGTGGGCGGTGTGGCGAATTGGCGTGAAACGGCTGCCGAGAGGTGTGTGGTAGCGAGCCGGTCGTTGTCAGTGCGAAGGGGAATGTGCGTGCGTTTGGCGGTTTCGGTGTGCTTTTTGCGGCGTGAGAGTGGGAATTAGTGGGGCCGGCTGTTGTGTTGGTTCCTTGTGTCTTGTGTCGCGTAGCTTGATGGCAACGTGGAAGGACGCCGGTTTCGTTTCGAGCCTTGCGTGTGGTTGTCGACGTTGACTGGTTGGCGTGTGCCGATGCACGTGCATGTGTGGGTCGCGAGTGCGTTTTTGGCTGTGTGTGTGTGTGTGTGTGTGTGTTTTGGGGGGGAAGGGGGAGGCGGTGGTGAAAGTGCAGTCGTTGCCACGGGCGTCGTCGGGTGGGGCTGGGGCTGTGCGTCGTGGCGGAAAGGTGGTAGGTTGCGGGAAGCGAGCCCGTCGTTGACGGTGTCGCGTGAGTTGTGAATCGAGTGGGGCGCGGGGCGCGGGACAGGAGCAGCGTGCCGCTGCGTCGTGGTCGTCAGCAGAGGCTGTGCGTGTGCTTGTCCTTTTTGTGGGCGGTTCGTGCGAGGCGTTTTTGTTTTGTGTTGCCCTAGTTGTTAGTTTATTTTGTTTGTGTTTGTTATTTTGAGACGACGACTGGTTGGTGGCGTGCGCGCGAAGTGGCGGTGTGCGCTTCCCGTGTCGTTTGTGTTGTTTTGTTTTTGTTTTGTTTTTTTTTGCACTGGGCCCCGGGGGGTGGGTGGGTGGGTGGGTGGGTGGGTGGGTGCGTGCGTGCGTGTGTGTCGATTGCCGGCTGGCGAAAGGTGCGCCATCGGCGGGGTGGGTCGCCGGCACAAGTAGAGGCGGCGGCGTTGTTGCTGTTGTTGTGTGGTGTTTGTTTTGTTCGGCTGTGTCGGCGAGCTGTGTTGCGGTGCGTGTGAATGGTGGTGCAAAAGTGCTGGCGTTGGGGCTGCGACTGCGACGGCGGCGAGCCGCGGGCGCGCATGATAGTGATGTTGTGAACAGCGGCTGTGTACGGTAGTGGTGTTGTTGTAGCACGACGTGCATCCGGGCCGGCGCGGAAAGCGCAGTTGCGGGCGGTTGCCCTTCGGTGCCAGCCATGTCGCGTGAGCGGCGGGTTGCTCTGGTGTCGACACGTGGTGCTCTGGGTTGTTGTGTGGTGCCCCTTGGCCGGTGGGGGTGGTTCGCGTGTGTCTCGTTCGCGCTCGGTATCTGGTCGTGGTCGTGCTGCTCCCCCGTCTGTCGGCGGTTTTCGACGTCGTCTGTACGTTTTTGTTCGTTTGCGGCGTGCCTGCCGACGTCGCCCCGTCGCGACCTTTCAACCGAAAGTGTGGCGCCCGAAGGTGAACGAACGTAACCCTGACCTCGGCGCTTTACGCTGAGCCGAGCGAACCGAACCTAACCTGTGGTGTGGCGAGGTGAGCTCAGCCTGTGAGCCCCTAACGTCTACGTACGGTAAGCTGTCCGGCTCACGCCTCACGTTTGAACGCTTTTTTAACCTACGTTTGACGCTTCTTAACCTAGCACTGACCCCTTAACCTAACGTGTAACCTAACCTAACCTAACCTAACCTAACCTAACCTAACCTAGCCTAGCCTCTGACGCCTGACGTGTTTGAATGCTTAACCTAAGTTTGACGCTTAACCTAACCCAAGTCCCCTTAACCTAACCCATGTCCACCTAACCTAACCTAACCTAACCTAGACGTGTAAACGTAATGTGTAACGCGTAACGTGTAAGGTCGGCTGGCGTGTGTGCTGACGGCAGATTGGGTTGGTCTGTAGATTCGGATTGCGGTTTGCCTCGGTCGAGGGGTTGGGTCGGAAGCGGCGAGGGGCGGCGGCGCCTGTTGCGCAGGCGGCGTCCGTTTGCGGCGGGCAATTGTTGAGAAACGGCTGTGAATGTTGGCGGGCGAGAGGAGGAGGACGGCGCGCGATGTGGCCCGACGGCTGCGGGCCGATCGGGAAACGGCGGGAGGGCGACGGAAGGCGATGGGGCGGCGGAGGCGCGTTTGCACGGCCGTCATCGCCGCACGCCTCGGCTTGTGTGGCTGTGGCGCCGGCCGCGCTGGCCGGGCTGCCGCGGCGACGGTGTGGGAGTTTTGCCGAAGGTTTGGCCATTGTGGCGGGTCGTCGGCTGGGGCTGTGGGGGCGGCATTTGGGCGGGGGCGGCGATTCTCGGCGGGCCGACCCAGGCTGTAGCGCGCGGTAGCTGCAGTTTGGCCGTGGTTTGCGGCGCTGCCGTGGCGACTGGTTGGCGACTGTGGTGTGGCTGTGTGTAGCCCCATCCTCGGTGGTTTGAAAGGCGCGGGCGGTTGTGGCGCAGGTTTGGGGCTGCTCCGCACAGGCTGTCGGACGTTGGGCGGTAGCAAGCGCGGGAGGCGCGGCGCGGCGGCGCGCAGAGTGGCGGCCGCTCTCTCGGCCGTCCGCGCCCGCCCGCGACACTGGCTGGGCCCTTGTGATTCTCTGCTCCGCTGCTGTGCTGTGCTTGCGTGCCTGCCGTCCCGCTCGCTCTCGCTCTCGCTGTGTGTTACGCGCGTCGTCGAAATGGCAGATCAGGCGGCTACGAACGAGACTGCTGCGGCACCCGCCGCCACCGGCACTACGAAGAAGGCCAAGTCTGCGTCGTCTGCGAAGAAGCCGCGCGCCAAGCCTGCGCACCCGCGCACCTCTGAGATGGTGACGGCCGCCATCAAGAGTCTGAAGGAGCGCGGCGGGTCGTCGCTGCAGGCGATCAAGAAGTACATAGCCGCGCACTACAAGCTGGACGCGGAGAAGCTGGCGCCGTTTATCAAGAAGTACCTCAAGTCGGCCGTCGTGGCGGGCGAGCTGGTGCAGACGAAGGGGAAGGGCGCGTCCGGCTCGTTCAAGCTTGCCGGCGCCGGCGGCGGGGGGGCGGCCGAGGGCGGCAAGGCTCGTGCTGGCGGTGCCAAGAAGAAGCGCGCCGCTCCGGCCAGCAAGGAGAAGAAGGGCGCCCGTGCGGCCGGCGCAAAGAAGGCTGGTGGCGTGAAGGCGGCGACCGGTCGGAAGGCGGGCGCCGCCAAGAAGGCGTCTGCGGCGTCGGCCGCTCCCGCGGGTGCGAAGAAGGCGGCTGCGGCCAAGCCGGCCAAGGCCAAGTCGCCGTCGAAGGCGAAGAAGGCCGCCAAGGTTCCGACGAAGAAGCCGAAGGCGCCGCGCCCGAAGAAGGCGACGACGCCGTCTAAGGCGAAGGCTTCGCCCAAGAAGAAGAAGTAGAGTAGAGGAGAAAGAGATGGGAAAGGAAGGGTTTGGCGCTTGACTCCGTCGTCCCCACCCCCCGTCGTCGTCTAGTGGCGCGCAAGAGACGCGCGGCCCAAAACGGCCCTTCTCAGGGCCATCAAAGCACGTCGGGGAAGGTTTTGATTGTCGTGTTGCGTTTGGTGTGGGTGTCTGTCTGGCGTTTCTGTATGCCCGTGGGGATGCTGTTTGCGTGCCGCGGTGGTTGGATTGCGGGGGTCGGTGGCGGGTGTGGGCGGCGGTAGCGGTAAGCGGTGTTGTTGTTGTTGTTGTTGTTGTTGTTGTCGTGGTTGATTGTCGCCGTGTTTGTGGCGGCGGCCGACGGTTGGTTTTCTGTCACGTTGTTTTGTTTGAATACGTTGGTTGGCTTGCCTGCGTTCGTTCTTCTCGGATGTCTGTCTTGTCGAGTCGTGTCTGGTCTTTGTTTTGTTCCTTTGTGTGTGTTATGTTTTGCAACGGGGGGCACGTTGAGATGTGGAAGGAGTCGGCGGGGATTTCGGTGGCGTGTAGAGCGAGCGAGCGCGCCTGCCTGGCCGTTGGCCGTCGGAGTGGAGTGCGGGGTTTTTTGTTTTCGAAACGAAAGCGGCGGCCGGCCAGCCACCCGTGCGGTGTGACGTCGGCCGTTGGGTATTGTGCGCTTGGAGCGCCGGGGAGGTATGATGTGTGATTGTTGCGCGCTGCTAGCAGGCAGGCAGGCAGGCAGGCAGGCAGGCAGAGTGAGCGGGTGTGGCGGACGGACGGGAAGTGGCGGTTTTTGTTTTTGGGTTGCGGGGCGAGAGGCAGGCGACCGACAAAGTTTGCTCGCGACGGAGAGATGTTAGTGGCCCTGAAAAGGGCCGTTTTTGTTTGTGCGGTGCGGTGCCGCGGCGCGGTTTAGGCGCGCTCGCCGCGGATGCGGCGCGCGAGCTGGATGTCCTTGGGCATGATGGTGACGCGCTTGGCGTGGATTGCGCACAGGTTGGTGTCTTCGAAGAGGCCGACGAGGTAGGCCTCGCTGGCCTCCTGCAGGGCCATGACTGCGGAGCTCTGGAAGCGCAGGTCGGTCTTGAAGTCCTGGGCGATCTCGCGCACTAGGCGCTGGAATGGCAGCTTGCGGATGAGCAGCTCTGTGCTCTTCTGGTAGCGCCTGATTTCTCGCAGGGCGACGGTGCCCGGCCTGTAGCGGTGGGGCTTCTTGACGCCTCCGGTGGCGGGCGCGCTCTTCCTCGCCGCCTTGGTGGCGAGCTGTTTGCGCGGCGCCTTTCCGCCGGTGGACTTGCGGGCCGTTTGCTTTGTGCGGGCCATAGCGGTAGCGGAGCGGCGTGCGTGGAGGTTAGGTGCGGCGCGGCGTCCGGTGCTGCCTTGACAACGGGCCCGCGCGCCTCCGTGCTGCGCTTATATGCCCTCGGTTGCGCGTGGTGGGGGGAGGGCGGGCCAGAGTCTATATAGGGGGGCGGCGGGCGCGCCGGGCGCAGACCGTAGCCGACTCGCCAGCCGCTGCAGCTGCTGTTTGTGCACGTTTTGCTTTGCCCGAGGAAGGAAGGATGACAGGCCGCGGCAAGGGAGGAAAGGGGCTCGGCAAGGGTGGCGCCAAGCGGCACCGCAAGGTGTTGCGCGACAACATCCAGGGCATCACGAAGCCCGCCATCCGCCGCCTGGCTCGCAGGGGCGGCGTGAAGCGCATCTCTGGTCTGATCTACGAGGAGACCCGCGGGGTGCTGAAGGTGTTCCTGGAGAACGTGATCCGCGACGCGGTGACGTACACTGAGCACGCCAAGCGCAAGACTGTGACGGCCATGGACGTGGTGTACGCCCTGAAGAGGCAGGGGCGCACCCTGTACGGTTTCGGCGGTTAGGCTGCGTCGCAGCGGGCGCTGGCCTTCCCGCGGCCGTGCTTGTGGGTGGGAGAGACTAGAAAACGGCCCTTTTCAGGGCCACCACACTGTTCGGAAGTTGAAAAGTGCGAAAGAGTCTGTGTTGTTGCTGCTGCGTGTGTGCGCTGTGTTGTTTGTTTGTTTCTTTCTCTCTTTCTTTCTTTGTTTCTTTCTTTCCGTTTGAGCGACGTGATGTGACTGGGAGGGGAGAAGGAAAGGAAACGTCTCATGTGGCTGGCTGTGTGTGGAGCTGCTTCGTTTGTGTGTCTTTGTATCGATCGCGACGGAGATGGCGGGCTGTGTGTTGTTGTGCGAGAGGCGGTGATTATTTGCTTGCGTGGTTTGGCTCTGTGTGTTTGCGGCGGCGTTGGGGTTTCCGAGGCAAGGCGTGTGGGCATAGGCGGCCGGATCAGCTGTTTCGTTCGTGTCGACGGCCGTTGCGCGCGGGAGTGGAGGGCGGTGTGTCGACACGCCTCCCTTTAACAATGGTCATTATTGCTGCCGTTGTCGTTTGGAAGGCGACTGCGACCGTGCAAAATGTGTGTGTGTGTGTGTGTGTGTGTGTGTGTGTGTGTGTGTGTGTGTGTGTGTGTTGGGCCACACGGGCTGTGTGGACGACAAGATGGCGGACGTGCGCCGGCGGCGGCTGTGCTGTGAAAGTGCAAAGTTAAAACAAAACAAGGTGCGGCGAGGACGACTGAAATTTTGCTTTGGACGTAGGTTTGTGTGGTGGCCCTGAAAAGGGCCGATTGTTGTGGGCCGAGCCGGCAAAGCGCGTTGCGTGCAGGGGAGCACGCGGCGCTGCGATTGCCTGGCCTCCTTTAGGCCTTCTTCTCGGTCTTCTTTGGCAGCAGGACGGCCTGGATGTTGGGCAGGACACCACCCTGTGCGATGGTGACGCCCGACAGGAGCTTGTTGAGCTCCTCGTCGTTGCGGATGGCAAGCTGCAGGTGGCGCGGGATGATGCGCGTCTTCTTGTTGTCGCGGGCCGCGTTTCCGGCCAGCTCGAGCACCTCAGCCGCGAGGTACTCCATGACGGCGGCGAGGTAGATGGGCGCCCCGGCGCCGACGCGCTCTGCGTAGTTTCCCTTGCGCAGGAGGCGGTGGATTCTGCCGACCGGGAACTGGAGCCCAGCCCTGCTTGAGCGGGACTTTGACTTGCCCTTGACTTTGCCTCCCTTTCCGCGTCCGGACATGGCGATGGGCTAGCGACGGTGCACACGAAACGGAAACGAAAACGACCGGTGCGAGCGGCAGCGAGTCGAGCAGCGGAGTGCGTGCCGGCGCAGCTCTCTGCTTCTCTCTTTTATTCCTCTACCTTTAGAGGGTGTGCTGGTGGAGGTTGTTGTCACATTAGGACATTTCCTCCTCTTTTCTTTTGTGTTGTTTTTGTTTCTTTGCTTTTGTTGGTTGCTGTTCGTTGAGAGTTTTCTTTAGTTGTTCTTTTTCTGCTACTGCAGGAGTAGCGACTTGGGTCTGTTATATCTCTGCCTATGGGGTTCGTATTGCCCAAGGGTGTTGATTAATTCGTTTTCTGACTTCCGCGCCGTGGCGTAGAACACTTCTGCCAGGGCGCGGAATCTTGTGGTGATTGGCTCTATGTCTGCGGCTTCGTGCAAATCTGCCGTGGGGAAGCGCGTGGGGACGTGTAGGGCTCGTCAGCCGGGGTGGGGGTGCTTTATGGGCTCGGGTGCGGCGGCCGGTTGCGCGCGCGCCCCATTGGTCGGCGGCCGCAACAGGGCGAGCTGGTAAAGGTGCGGCGGCGGCTGGCGGCGGGTGCCAGGCCAGGCCAGGCCAGATTCCGAGGTGGGACTGCGAAGCGGACGGACGTGCGTCTACCTGTGCTCCGCGCCGCTATTGTGCTCCCAGCCCTGGAAATTCCCACCGCGCGCTCTCGCCGCCTTTGTCCAGAGCACGCCTCGTTGCTTGCTTCTCGTGTGCTTGGTCGTCGCCTTGCGTGCTCGCGCCATAGCGGCGTGTTTCGCCGGCGCTGTTTTTCTGGGTTTCCGGACGTGGTCGGGCGTGTGCTATCTGAAAAAGCAAATTGTCGTGTCGAGAAAAGCAAAAGTCGTGTTGCACACGTACGACACGGGACGGAGCTCTAGACTACTTGGGCGCTCGTTCGGACGAATGGCATAGCTCGAGGAGAAGAAGAAAAGAAGAACATCCCGCCTGAGAAGGTGGCTGTAAATCACCATCTTTCGAGAATTTCGGTGCCATAGGCGTTAGGGAAGTTGCAGTCCAGGGACCCGCCGAGCCACACAGTCAAACAGACTGACTGTGAGGCCCGTGGTGGCATCCCGCGCCTGCCAGGTGTAGGGAAAATACATTGGCACGGAAATTGTCGAAATATAGGAAAGTACTAGTAAACCATTTCATATCGTGGCTACCCCTCCATGGAGCGCCCGCACGACTTTGAACATCAGGAGGCCAAAATGGACCCACCTGCAAACCTGTCAATATCATCTTCTGCCCCACATCCCCCACTAATCTCACCAATTCATACACCCTCACTGAGCAGCAGCTCTGACTCAGATAAGCTCATAGTAGACACCGACTCTTCTGGCTCTGACAGCAACTCTAATTCCTCAATACCTGGAATTGAACCAAATTCTCCCCTCCATCTCCGAAACGGAAAGAGAGTGACACTTATGAGGCAAGAGCAACAACTGCCTACAACCAAAAACATCGCGGAGCCAGCCCAAAAAGTGGCGCAAGGCAACCACAAAACCATCCCACAAGAAACGAGCAGGCGCGATGCAGCGAATCAGGAACCAACTACATCACAACAAGGAGAGTTGGTCACTGCCCAGCCTGCACCGCAAGACAAAGACACACAAGTTACCCAAATACCAAAGGCATCACAAGCCAGGGGAAGAAAAATACCCCCCATTACAGTTTTCGAGACAAAGGGGTATACAACTTTTATCGGCCAGATACAAGGCAAGCTAAAAGGGGCCCTCAGCACAACATACAAGGGAGACAGTATTGTCTACCAGGCGACAAACTCAGAGGACTTCTATTTCCTAAAGCAGGAATTCCGTAAAAGACAAATAGAATTCTATACATATAATGATGACCCAAAACACACACTAAAAGTGGTCATAAAGAGATTAACCCCACATTGGACCCCTGACGAAGTGAAGCAGGCACTATTAGAAAGCGGCTTTCAGGTGCAGGGCGTGTACCAGGTGGCGCAGCCACAAACAGAAATAGACGCAGAAGGTAGAGTCATCTCTGCCCCACGCAGGAAGACCAGGAACTTCCAAGTAAACTTACTGAATACAGCAGAATCCAGAAAGATTTTCAAGCTGCAAAGACTGCTGCACATGACGATCGCAGTAGAGCTTTATAAAAAACCAGCAGGTCCAACCCAATGCTACATTTGCCAACGCTTCAGGCACGGAGCTCAGCAATGCAACATGGCCCCAAGGTGTGTGAAGTGTGCTGGACCACACCTGTCGAGCACCTGCACAAAATCGAGAGACACGCCAGCCACTTGCGCAAACTGTGGAGGGGCTCACCCTGCATCCTATGGGGGATGCCCAGTACGTATCAAGCTTGTCGAGGCCTGGGAAGCGAGACACACGACCACAGCCAGAAATGCCCCACCCCCACCCCCCCACCATCAATCTTGGAGGAAGCGCACTTCCCCACGCCACCAACACCCGCAAACGCGGGAAGAAACCCTAATAACCAAACCAATTCACCACCTCCTCCGCAAGATTGCACAACAGGACCACCTAAAGAACACAGAAACGATAACCGCACCTTAGCCCAGGTGGTAAAAACAAACCCCCAACCGGCAAAGGCGACAAAACCAGAAGCCCAACCACGACACCAACGTCTACCAGCAGCGCAAAGACGCCCAGCCACCCCACCAAACCAACCAGTTGCCACCCAGGTCTCACGGCCCTCCCCCAAAAGGACAAAAACCCCCCCTCTGCCCACAAACCCTGCCAACAATCCAGACTCACCAACTCTCCCCACACCCATGCTATCACCAGCAGCAACATCCACAGAAGTACCTCCCCTGCCACTACTGGCACCAACCACCACAACAACTCCACCACCACAAACAGCATCCCAGCAGCTCCTGCAAGCCCCCATCTCTTCCACAACACCCCACACAGAATCAGATATCAGAACTGTCGAGATCACAGCATCTCCAACACAGCACCAATCACCACATATCCAACAAAACCGAAATACCCAGGAGCATAGTTCAAACCAAAACCAGCCCTGGGACTTCGTCAAGAAGGTTATAAACCTTATCCAGAAATTATTAACCACCGACTTCTTCACGAAAGTGAAAAAAGCAATAAGCCAAATCCTAGCAGCTCCAGACACCTTCACGAAGGTATCAATGTTTTTCACCACCATTCTCCCACTGTTTTCCGATGGCGAATAGAAAACGACACATCACCATCGCCATCTGGAATGCAGACGGAGTATTCCACGACCGACACGAACTGGAAATGTTTCTAGAAGATTACGGCATCGACGTAGCACTAGTAAATGAAACCCATCTAACCCCTGATGAACAATTTCGAGTCAAAAATTACATTCTAATCCGGACTGACCGTCCTAACAGACCTGGTGGCGGAACTGGAGTCCTCATAAAACACCGGATATGCCACCGACAAGTCACCATCCCACCTCTAATCAACACAGAGGCAACTGCAATAGAAATCATGTTAAACCAACACCCAACTGTCCTGGTGGCAACCTACCACCCTCCAAACGAACGCTTCCATCACAGTGACCTCGACAGCTTGCTAAATGTGAACAACAGGACCATAGTAGGGGGGGACCTGAATGCCAAGCACAGGGCATGGGGTTGCCGCACTGGAAATACAAGTGGGAACCAGCTGCTGAGATACCTGGATACCCACCCAGCAGTTCAAGTGGTAGCCCCAGATGAACCCACCCACTTCCCGTACAACTCACGCCATCTGCCAGACAAGCTGGACATATTCTTACTAAAAAATATTGACCTGGGCACAAGCACAGAAGTCATAAACACGCTGAACTCTGACCATAACCCAGTCATCTTAAGATTCGAAAATGACCACATCATACCAACAGAAAGCATCCACACTACGTACCACACAAACTGGGTACGATATAAAGAACTAGTGGCACATCACATACCAGACCCAGCACCGGAATATGCATCGGCAGAAGACATAGACAAAGCCGCAGCAGACTTTACTAACATCATCAAAAGCTGTGCCCAAGTCACAACTATCAAACTCACACAAAATAGGGGCAGGACCAACTTACCACCAGACCTAGCCCAATTGATAACAGACAAAAACCGGACCAGGAAGCGATGGCAAACATACCGTTACCCTCAAGATAGGAGGATAATGGACCAAATGGCCCGTGAAATCAAAACCAGACTGCATATGCTCCGGTGCAGCAGGTACCAACATAGCTTGCAGGCAGCCGAATCAAACCCTGAACAATTCTGGCGAATCATAAAGGCTAGGCGGCAACCCCAGACAGCCACAAGACCACTGCATGGGCAACAGGGGCTGGTTTACACCCCTGCAGATAAGGCGGCCGCCATGTCAGACACCTACGAACTCCAGTTCCAAGAAAACATAGTAGAGAACGACGAGGGAGAAGCAGAGAGGCTAGAGAGGAGAATCGAGAGGCACCTCGCACGAAAACTCAATGAGAGGATTAACACCACCTTCGCAGACACAAATGAACGCGAAATAACTGCTTACATCAGGCGGATCGGCAATGCAAAGGCCCCTGGTCCTGACCTTATAAAACCCCCACTTCTTAAACACCTTCCACAACCTGCCATTTCCCATCTATCAAATATCCTCAACCACTGTCTCAAACTACAATATTTCCCTTCAGCCTGGAAGGTTGCCAAGATCATCTCAATCCCCAAACCCAATAAAGACCATCTATTCCCACAAAACTATCGTCCTATCTCGCTATTAAATCACTTATCAAAACTTCTCGAAATCCTCATCCTAAACGCCCTACTTAAATTCCTAAACGATAACACTATCCTTACCCCGGAACAATTCGGTTTTCGTGCTGGCCATAGCACCACCCAGCAAGCCATCCGCCTGGTGGAGCACATCTGTGCCGAGAAACAACATGGAGACAGCACAGCAGCCATATTCCTCGACATAGAGAAGGCGTTTGACCGTGTCTGGCATGACGGCCTACTCTACAAGCTGTCGAAGCTAAATTGCCCCAATCACCTGTTAAAAATGATTCACTCATTTTTGACAGACAGGAGGTTTTTTGCTTCAGTTGATGGAGCGAAAAGTCCAATAACTAATATAGAAGCAGGTGTCCCACAGGGATCTGTGCTTGGCCCCCTCCTCTATCTTGTGTTCACAAATGATATCCCAAAAGAGCCGGGTGGGAACATAGCGCTCTACGCTGATGACACAGCGCTGTACCACAGCGGGCGTAACATAAATCGTATAACGTGTAGCCTCCAGCGGCACCTCAACAAAGTCGACCACTGGTGTAACTTGTGGAAAGTAAAAGTAAATCCGGACAAGTGCCAAGCCATAATTTTCACACACAAAATAACAAGACCCATCAGAAATCTCAACCACAATGGACAACAACTCCCATGGAGAAAAGTTATAAAATACCTGGGACTGAACATAGACAAAAATCTCACGTTCAAACAGCATATAACAGAGGCCAAAAACAAAGGTTCCGCCCGGCTCTACCAACTGTATCCCCTTCTTAAGGGCAGGGGCTTATCAACAGAGGCGAAGCTCCGAATATGGAAAACAATAATTTTGCCAGTTATTCTTTATGGATCGGAGGTGTGGAGCATGGCGGCAAACACACACCTGGCCTCACTAGAAGTGATACAAAATAAGACGTTTAGAATAATCACAGATGCCCCCTGGTTCTCCAGTAACGAGGAAATTAGAGGTATGCTAGGACAACCAACATTTAACCATCTCATAAAAATCAAGTCAACGAAATTCTATGAAACATCTCATTCTTCACCTTTCCCCCTCATTAGATCCCTGGGACCAGATATTCTCCCTACACACAGAACTCCCATCACTACCATTCACCGTCAGTTCAGATGACGAGCTACACTGACTTTCATCCACTCATATCATAACCATCATTAATCAAACACAGTTCATATACCCGGGGAACACGTCCAAACAAATACAGACAAAAAGCCAATCTTAACCTAAAGGTACCATCTCGAAAGTCAGGGCATCATTAGGATGCCGGTACTTCAATTAACAAAGGGGGAGAATACCCCAAACATATCAGGTCGGCGGGTGCCACTGTGTGGGGAGACGCTGACTAGAGCGGAGCGCTTGCTACTGGTGTTGCTGCTGCCGTACGTTCGTTCGAGATGCCGCCCAAGACTAGCGGGAAGGCCGCCAAGAAGGCTGGCAAGGCGCAGAAGAACATTTCGAAGGGCGACAAGAAGAAGAAGCGCAAGAGGAAGGAGAGCTATGCCATCTACATCTACAAGGTGCTGAAGCAGGTGCACCCTGACACGGGCATCTCGTCGAAGGCGATGAGCATCATGAACAGCTTCGTGAACGACATTTTCGAGCGCATTGCGGCCGAGGCTTCTCGCCTGGCGCACTACAACAAGCGCTCGACCATCACGTCCCGCGAGATCCAGACCGCTGTGCGGCTGTTGCTGCCTGGCGAGCTGGCCAAGCACGCCGTGAGCGAGGGCACGAAGGCGGTGACCAAGTACACGAGCTCCAAGTAAGGAGGTGGCTCTGGAATGGAAGGAAGGAAGGATGGAGAAGGCTCCTCCGTTGCGAGAGCGGCAAAACGGCCCTTTTCAGGGCCACCAACTTGCCTTTTGCGGGAAGGGCGGAATTGTTGTTGTTGTTGTTGTTTGTGTGGACGGCTGTGATGTATGTGTGCATTTTGATTGTGGGTGGGGGGGGCGCGTCAAAGCGTGTTGCGGGGTACGGCCACGAGGTTGGTCGCCGTGGCGTGGAATGGTGGCACGCCTCGTTGGAGTGGTTTTGACCCATTGGTGTTGGTGTTGGTGTGTGTTACCTGTCTGCGAGGGGGGACAGTGCCATCGGCGACTTTTGTGTCACCGTAACGACGGCCGTTTGCGGGTTTGTTTTTTTTTTTTTTTGCACATCATACATGGCGAGGGTGAAATGTGAAATGTTTTTGTTTGGTTTGTTTTTTTTTTCTTTGCCGCCCACTATTCCCTTTGCTGTACGCCGAGTTTGACAATGGTGCGACGTAACTGCAGCGTGGAGGTGTGTGAGTGACGTTGAAATGAACGTGCCATTAAGACGCATTGTTGTTGTATTGTACTGTACGTGTACGGCGACACGCACGATGATGTACCATTCGACTCTGATTTTTGATAGCCGTGTCTGACTGATTGCGTACGACGCACGCACACCGATGTCGTCATTCAAGATGCACGCGTGTCCAGTGCAGTACAGTAAGCGCGACGCTAGACGACGACGACGACGACGACGACGACGACGACGACGACGGCGGCGGCGGTCGTCGTCGTTTGTTTGGCGAATGTCTGTACACGTGTTTGTCTGTGTCCATCCGGTATGTATTTGTTTGTTTGAAAGTGTTTTGTGTGTCGGTGACGTGGTCCGATCCGTCGCCCCCTGAGTAACTGTCGATCGGCGCGATAGACCGGCGTCACGCAACTGAACCGAAGTCTTGGGCACACCCGTCATACTGTTGTACACCGTCGCGCTGAGAACGGTAACGAAAGGTTGACTTTGATCGGTCGAATGTGTGGGCAGAACGTGAGGAATGAGGCAAGAGTGCAAGGAGGGGGGGCAAAAGAGAGAGGAAGGGAAAAAGGGGAGAAACGCATTCGTAGAGCAACGGAACGTTCCCGTGTCGGAGGCGTATTGGAGCCGCACTGAAATGCGTTTAACGGCGGCGCGGCTGCAAGTGTCTGCCGTGGTGAACGTTACCTTTGACGGCTGCATTGGGCTTTGCTTTCGCTTTCGCTTTCCCGGATGTACGTAACGTTTGTTGATATGGTTCTGAGGAAGAGTGTATGACAGTGCCGTGCCGTCCATGTTCGTGTGCCCTCCCATTGTGTGTATGCTATTGTCTGTGTACTTGAATGATGTATGTAGGTGTTAGTGGACATGTTTTACCAGTGGGGGGAAATGGATCGTCGATAGTTGCCGTCACTCTGTCACGGTCGAGATGACGCACCCTCCGTACAGAAAGGTGTCGAGAAAGTGAGTGTGTGTGTGTGTGTGTGTGTGTGTGTGTGTGTGTGTGTGTGTGCGCGTCCGTGAATTGGCAGTGTTTGGAGGTGGGCGTGCCCTGCATGTGGCCCGGAAGGCTGTTCGTTTGGCGGTAGTGTTGTGTGGACAGGGGAGGGGCATGCGTAACGCTGCTGGCATGGCATTTCGGGAGATGGGAGGGGGCAAACGAGGAAACGAGGAGCGGCGGCCAAAGACGGGACGGGGAGGGGCGCGGTGTGGGTGGCTTGCGCCTGTGCTCGGCGTTGTGGTTTGTGCAAAAGAGGAGGAGAAAAACAATGAGTTGCCAGGGAGGGGAGCGGTGTTGTGTTGTGGTTGTCGTGGTGTAGCCGCAGACGCGGCTGTCAGTGAACGTGGCGAGACGGACGGATGCGCGGAGGGGCGGGGGCGGCGCATTTCGCCGGTGCCGTGCCGTGCCATGCCTGAAAGCCGCGTGGTCGCTGTGTTGTTGGTGGCGTGGGGGCGAGGAGAGTACCGTACGGGTGTGCTTGTGCGCCGGAAATGGCACACTGCGCCTGCCCGTCTTGGAGGCTGATGGCTGTGGTGTGGAAATGGGGCGCGGTGATGTTGAAGCAGAAAAGAAACCAAGAAAACGGAAGGCGTGATGCGGCGGTGGTGGTGAGAGCGGGAAAAACAAAACAAAAAAAAAAAAAGAAGGAAAAACAACAAGAAACAAAAAAGAAAACAAAAAGTCTATCAATATTAAAATGTAAATGGAAATGGAAATGGACCCAGGTATAACCTCCCTGCACAAATAGCAGAGAGTCCGATGGTAATAAAAATGTGCCAGAATGTTAACGTCCCTACAAAAGAAACCCAACGATAATATTAATGAAAGAATGAACCGTATGTAACATTGCAACAGACACAATGAAACCTGATAAATTGTATAAGGGCAGCAGCGTTGACCTTTGGCCCTGTATTCAGAATAAAAAGAGCCAAAGATTGTTACCCCAATGAAAAAGACACTGAAACACGTATGTAACATAGCAGCGATGGCGAGACATTGTAGCATCTGTGACCAGAGAGTTTGCGCTGGACTGCGCGAGTGTTGCGAGCGGTTCTCAGTCAGTCAGTCAGTCAGTCGTTGCGAGTCTGTAGCTCTGTGTAGTTGAGGGCTGTACTCTGTCAGTAGTCGTCGCGTGCAGTACGCTAATAGTCGTCATGCAGAGCGGTCGGTCAGTAGTAGGAGCCGAGTGCGGTTGTGTGATGTAGGCGGTCGGCAACACTGGTCAAGATGGTGAATAAGGTATACTGTTAATTAATATAATCATTAGATAATGAAAAATTTTATTTATTGTAATTATTCTCCAACAAGTTCCCCAATAATAATGTTTATTTCAAAAGCATTTTTCAAACATTTAATTTTTTATTGAACTAAAGAGTTCGTTGCACTTCACATTTCATTCCACTTCTTTGAAGAAAAATTTCACTAAAATCACAAAAAAAGAGAATATTATTATTTGCAATGCAGTTCCTCCAAGCGCTGCGCAACAACAAGAGCAGAAATGTGACATCCATTTATTCGGAGGTAAGACTTTAATTCTGATTGTTTTGCACAGGGCCAAAGACCGATATTTCGGTTTAATTGAAGTTTCTTGTCACTGAACGGACTTTAAATGTTGTGAAGAATTTATATTTGAGTCAGATTGCGAATTTCACATTTTTGTTGCCATTTTCAATACCTCTCATTGTGGGCGAGGTTACAATTAGCGCAATGTCCATTAGCATCCGTAAATAACATTGTCCATTATTTTAAAATTTGCGGGGAGGTTACAACACACACAAAAAAAAAAAAAAAAAATTTGCATTTATATCCGCTCCTCAATTGTAGATACCCCTTACACAGCTGTGTGCAATGAATGAGTGCTGGCTGGTAATTAATTGCACTCCTTGGAGGGAAATGCCATAGGAAGTAGTCTTTAAAAAGTGAATGTTTTTCGTTAAAAGACAAAAGGTACTTTAGAAAAAAGTAATAGTGGGGCTTTTGTTGTTGAACAAAATAAGTACAATGAACATACGTTATCAGATTTGCGCAATGCAGCTTCACACTACCTTTTGATTATAACACAATATACTATACATCGTCCCGAACCGTGACCAGAGTCGCGAGACGAGCAGAGCACGCCGCCGACGCCCGCTCAGTACAACCGTCCACCCGCTACTACTGTCGACCGACTACTACCTCTCCCGACTCGCGCTACAATATATATAACAACTGTTCCTGGCGACCCGGTGCGTGCCACTACTGTCGTCTGGCGCGGTCCAAGCGCCGACTAGCAACGATAAATAACTCTCTGGTCAGACAGAGATGCTGTCATGCCTCGCCATCGCTCTGGTAATGAATACATACGTGTTGCAGCGTGCGTACCACCGGAACACGCAGTGGCGGAGCCAAAGACTGTGTTGTCGAGGTCGAGTGCGAGCGGGAAGAGAGGCAGCGTCGGCACGGAGATGCAAGCGAGCGCGAGACGCACGGGGGCTGCGGCGTGGCGCGTTTGCGGTCGGCGCCTTTGGTGGCAACGGCCGGGACAAGCAGCGGTGTATGGTGTGGTGCGGGGCGGACAGGGGCGGCGGTGGACGGGGAGGAGGCGGCGCGACGACGGCATGGGGGCGAAAACGGGACGGGGGACGGCGGATGCTGAGAGGCGTCACGCGCGGACAGGACACAGACACAGAGACACACAGATTGGAAAGGGAGGGTGCGCGGTAGTAGTTGGGAATGTGCGTACCGTGCGGGATGGGAGTGGGCGAGGAACACGGTCGTGGCCCCCTGTTTTTTGGGTGCGTGTGATGACGTCGGTGTGTTGTGGGAAGGGAAGGTGCTGTGGCGGCGGCGCGTAATGGGCGTAGGCCGAAAAGAGAAAGGAACGTGGGCAGTGTGTTGGCAAGCGTCGGTTCGACTGCGACGTTGATGGGCAGGGCAAGGTTAATGGTGGTAGGAGTAGGCGTGTGGGCGCAAAAAATCTGCCGCTGCAGGCGGTGCCGTAACCGCCATGGCGGGAAGGAGAGAGAGAGGGCCAAAGAAAGAAAGAAAGAAAGAAAGAAAGAAGAAAACAAAAAAAAAAACAAAAAAAAAAAAGGAGGCGGGGGCGAAAGTGGAGAGGCGGTGGTGTGAGAAGGGCGGGGGCGGAAGGAAGGCAGGAAGGACAAGAGGCGAGGCGACGGCTTGCTTTGTGTATCGGTCGGTCTCTGGCTATGCTTCGTTTTCTGCAGCAGGGTCGGTGCGCGGCGTGGCTCGCGGCAGTGGGAACGCCTGGTGGCTGGACGGCCAGCAATGCGGTTGGATGGGCGGCCACAGCACCGCACCTGTGCCCGAGGAGGAGACGCTGGCGGCGGGCCCTGAGGTGAGGCCGGCTCGGCTGGGGCTGTGGATGTGTAGGTGTGCGCCGCTGCTGCAACAACGAGTAAAACGCGAGAAGAAGGGATGGCGGTAGAGAGAGAGAAAAAAAAAAAGGTCGTGTTGTGTTGATGCGCAGGCAGACGCGTACAGAGAGACGAGCCCGGTCTGCAGCAGGGTGTGGCCGTGCCGAGTGCAGAGCAGCGGCGGCTCGGTTCGGTTCGGTTCGGCCCGGCCCGGCGGGCCGCGCTGTTGTCGCGGACGTGAGCGCCCCCTGGCGGGTGGCCGGAGGCGGCGCGGCGTGTTGGACGTGTGGCTGGTGGCAGTGCACAATTTGCGAGTGGCTGGCGGTGTGGTGTGGCGGTTGGCGCGTCGGGCGGCGGAGAGAGAGAGAGAGAGAGAGAGAGGGAGGAGAGGTATGTGTTGCGGGCGCCCTTTGCTGCGCTGCGTCGTTGCGTGTGCCGTACAGGGCGGGCGCTTGTCGACTGTGTGGGCGGTGTGGCGAATTGGCGTGAAACGGCTGCCGAGAGGTGTGTGGTAGCGAGCCGGTCGTTGTCAGTGCGAAGGGGAATGTGCGTGCGTTTGGCGGTTTCGGTGTGCTTTTTGCGGCGTGAGAGTGGGAATTAGTGGGGCCGGCTGTTGTGTTGGTTCCTTGTGTCTTGTGTCGCGTAGCTTGATGGCAACGTGGAAGGACGCCGGTTTCGTTTCGAGCCTTGCGTGTGGTTGTCGACGTTGACTGGTTGGCGTGTGCCGATGCACGTGCATGTGTGGGTCGCGAGTGCGTTTTTGGCTGTGTGTGTGTGTGTGTGTGTGTTTTGGGGGGGAAGGGGGAGGCGGTGGTGAAAGTGCAGTCGTTGCCACGGGCGTCGTCGGGTGGGGCTGGGGCTGTGCGTCGTGGCGGAAAGGTGGTAGGTTGCGGGAAGCGAGCCCGTCGTTGACGGTGTCGCGTGAGTTGTGAATCGAGTGGGGCGCGGGGCGCGGGACAGGAGCAGCGTGCCGCTGCGTCGTGGTCGTCAGCAGAGGCTGTGCGTGTGCTTGTCCTTTTTGTGGGCGGTTCGTGCGAGGCGTTTTTGTTTTGTGTTGCCCTAGTTGTTAGTTTATTTTGTTTGTGTTTGTTATTTTGAGACGACGACTGGTTGGTGGCGTGCGCGCGAAGTGGCGGTGTGCGCTTCCCGTGTCGTTTGTGTTGTTTTGTTTTTGTTTTGTTTTTTTTTGCACTGGGCCCCGGGGGGTGGGTGGGTGGGTGGGTGGGTGGGTGGGTGCGTGCGTGCGTGTGTGTCGATTGCCGGCTGGCGAAAGGTGCGCCATCGGCGGGGTGGGTCGCCGGCACAAGTAGAGGCGGCGGCGTTGTTGCTGTTGTTGTGTGGTGTTTGTTTTGTTCGGCTGTGTCGGCGAGCTGTGTTGCGGTGCGTGTGAATGGTGGTGCAAAAGTGCTGGCGTTGGGGCTGCGACTGCGACGGCGGCGAGCCGCGGGCGCGCATGATAGTGATGTTGTGAACAGCGGCTGTGTACGGTAGTGGTGTTGTTGTAGCACGACGTGCATCCGGGCCGGCGCGGAAAGCGCAGTTGCGGGCGGTTGCCCTTCGGTGCCAGCCATGTCGCGTGAGCGGCGGGTTGCTCTGGTGTCGACACGTGGTGCTCTGGGTTGTTGTGTGGTGCCCTTTGGCCGGTGGGGGTGGTTCGCGTGTGTCTCGTTCGCGCTCGGTATCTGGTCGTGGTCGTGCTGCTCCCCCGTCTGTCGGCGGTTTTCGACGTCGTCTGTACGTTTTTGTTCGTTTGCGGCGTGCCTGCCGACGTCGCCCCGTCGCGACCTTTCAACCGAAAGTGTGGCGCCCGAAGGTGAACGAACGTAACCCTGACCTCGGCGCTTTACGCTGAGCCGAGCGAACCGAACCTAACCTGTGGTGTGGCGAGGTGAGCTCAGCCTGTGAGCCCCTAACGTCTACGTACGGTAAGCTGTCCGGCTCACGCCTCACGTTTGAACGCTTTTTTAACCTACGTTTGACGCTTCTTAACCTAGCACTGACCCCTTAACCTAACGTGTAACCTAACCTAACCTAACCTAACCTAACCTAACCTAGCCTAGCCTCTGACGCCTGACGTGTTTGAATGCTTAACCTAAGTTTGACGCTTAACCTAACCCAAGTCCCCTTAACCTAACCCATGTCCACCTAACCTAACCTAACCTAACCTAGACGTGTAAACGTAATGTGTAACGCGTAACGTGTAAGGTCGGCTGGCGTGTGTGCTGACGGCAGATTGGGTTGGTCTGTAGATTCGGATTGCGGTTTGCCTCGGTCGAGGGGTTGGGTCGGAAGCGGCGAGGGGCGGCGGCGCCTGTTGCGCAGGCGGCGTCCGTTTGCGGCGGGCAATTGTTGAGAAACGGCTGTGAATGTTGGCGGGCGAGAGGAGGAGGACGGCGCGCGATGTGGCCCGACGGCTGCGGGCCGATCGGGAAACGGCGGGAGGGCGACGGAAGGCGATGGGGCGGCGGAGGCGCGTTTGCACGGCCGTCATCGCCGCACGCCTCGGCTTGTGTGGCTGTGGCGCCGGCCGCGCTGGCCGGGCTGCCGCGGCGACGGTGTGGGAGTTTTGCCGAAGGTTTGGCCATTGTGGCGGGTCGTCGGCTGGGGCTGTGGGGGCGGCATTTGGGCGGGGGCGGCGATTCTCGGCGGGCCGACCCAGGCTGTAGCGCGCGGTAGCTGCAGTTTGGCCGTGGTTTGCGGCGCTGCCGTGGCGACTGGTTGGCGACTGTGGTGTGGCTGTGTGTAGCCCCATCCTCGGTGGTTTGAAAGGCGCGGGCGGTTGTGGCGCAGGTTTGGGGCTGCTCCGCACAGGCTGTCGGACGTTGGGCGGTAGCAAGCGCGGGAGGCGCGGCGCGGCGGCGCGCAGAGTGGCGGCCGCTCTCTCGGCCGTCCGCGCCCGCCCGCGACACTGGCTGGGCCCTTGTGATTCTCTGCTCCGCTGCTGTGCTGTGCTTGCGTGCCTGCCGTCCCGCTCGCTCTCGCTCTCGCTGTGTGTTACGCGCGTCGTCGAAATGGCAGATCAGGCGGCTACGAACGAGACTGCTGCGGCACCCGCCGCCACCGGCACTACGAAGAAGGCCAAGTCTGCGTCGTCTGCGAAGAAGCCGCGCGCCAAGCCTGCGCACCCGCGCACCTCTGAGATGGTGACGGCCGCCATCAAGAGTCTGAAGGAGCGCGGCGGGTCGTCGCTGCAGGCGATCAAGAAGTACATAGCCGCGCACTACAAGCTGGACGCGGAGAAGCTGGCGCCGTTTATCAAGAAGTACCTCAAGTCGGCCGTCGTGGCGGGCGAGCTGGTGCAGACGAAGGGGAAGGGCGCGTCCGGCTCGTTCAAGCTTGCCGGCGCCGGCGGCGGGGGGGCGGCCGAGGGCGGCAAGGCTCGTGCTGGCGGTGCCAAGAAGAAGCGCGCCGCTCCGGCCAGCAAGGAGAAGAAGGGCGCCCGTGCGGCCGGCGCAAAGAAGGCTGGTGGCGTGAAGGCGGCGACCGGTCGGAAGGCGGGCGCCGCCAAGAAGGCGTCTGCGGCGTCGGCCGCTCCCGCGGGTGCGAAGAAGGCGGCTGCGGCCAAGCCGGCCAAGGCCAAGTCGCCGTCGAAGGCGAAGAAGGCCGCCAAGGTTCCGACGAAGAAGCCGAAGGCGCCGCGCCCGAAGAAGGCGACGACGCCGTCTAAGGCGAAGGCTTCGCCCAAGAAGAAGAAGTAGAGTAGAGGAGAAAGAGATGGGAAAGGAAGGGTTTGGCGCTTGACTCCGTCGTCCCCACCCCCCGTCGTCGTCTAGTGGCGCGCAAGAGACGCGCGGCCCAAAACGGCCCTTCTCAGGGCCATCAAAGCACGTCGGGGAAGGTTTTGATTGTCGTGTTGCGTTTGGTGTGGGTGTCTGTCTGGCGTTTCTGTATGCCCGTGGGGATGCTGTTTGCGTGCCGCGGTGGTTGGATTGCGGGGGTCGGTGGCGGGTGTGGGCGGCGGTAGCGGTAAGCGGTGTTGTTGTTGTTGTTGTTGTTGTTGTTGTCGTGGTTGATTGTCGCCGTGTTTGTGGCGGCGGCCGACGGTTGGTTTTCTGTCACGTTGTTTTGTTTGAATACGTTGGTTGGCTTGCCTGCGTTCGTTCTTCTCGGATGTCTGTCTTGTCGAGTCGTGTCTGGTCTTTGTTTTGTTCCTTTGTGTGTGTTATGTTTTGCAACGGGGGGCACGTTGAGATGTGGAAGGAGTCGGCGGGGATTTCGGTGGCGTGTAGAGCGAGCGAGCGCGCCTGCCTGGCCGTTGGCCGTCGGAGTGGAGTGCGGGGTTTTTTGTTTTCGAAACGAAAGCGGCGGCCGGCCAGCCACCCGTGCGGTGTGACGTCGGCCGTTGGGTATTGTGCGCTTGGAGCGCCGGGGAGGGATGATGTGTGATTGTTGCGCGCTGCTAGCAGGCAGGCAGGCAGGCAGGCAGGCAGAGTGAGCGGGTGTGGCGGACGGACGGGAAGTGGCGGTTTTTGTTTTTGGGTTGCGGGGCGAGAGGCAGGCGACCGACAAAGTTTGCTCGCGACGGAGAGATGTTAGTGGCCCTGAAAAGGGCCGTTTTTGTTTGTGCGGTGCGGTGCCGCGGCGCGGTTTAGGCGCGCTCGCCGCGGATGCGGCGCGCGAGCTGGATGTCCTTGGGCATGATGGTGACGCGCTTGGCGTGGATTGCGCACAGGTTGGTGTCTTCGAAGAGGCCGACGAGGTAGGCCTCGCTGGCCTCCTGCAGGGCCATGACTGCGGAGCTCTGGAAGCGCAGGTCGGTCTTGAAGTCCTGGGCGATCTCGCGCACTAGGCGCTGGAATGGCAGCTTGCGGATGAGCAGCTCTGTGCTCTTCTGGTAGCGCCTGATTTCTCGCAGGGCGACGGTGCCCGGCCTGTAGCGGTGGGGCTTCTTGACGCCTCCGGTGGCGGGCGCGCTCTTCCTCGCCGCCTTGGTGGCGAGCTGTTTGCGCGGCGCCTTTCCGCCGGTGGACTTGCGGGCCGTTTGCTTTGTGCGGGCCATAGCGGTAGCGGAGCGGCGTGCGTGGAGGTTAGGTGCGGCGCGGCGTCCGGTGCTGCCTTGACAACGGGCCCGCGCGCCTCCGTGCTGCGCTTATATGCCCTCGGTTGCGCGTGGTGGGGGGAGGGCGGGCCAGAGTCTATATAGGGGGGCGGCGGGCGCGCCGGGCGCAGACCGTAGCCGACTCGCCAGCCGCTGCAGCTGCTGTTTGTGCACGTTTTGCTTTGCCCGAGGAAGGAAGGATGACAGGCCGCGGCAAGGGAGGAAAGGGGCTCGGCAAGGGTGGCGCCAAGCGGCACCGCAAGGTGTTGCGCGACAACATCCAGGGCATCACGAAGCCCGCCATCCGCCGCCTGGCTCGCAGGGGCGGCGTGAAGCGCATCTCTGGTCTGATCTACGAGGAGACCCGCGGGGTGCTGAAGGTGTTCCTGGAGAACGTGATCCGCGACGCGGTGACGTACACTGAGCACGCCAAGCGCAAGACTGTGACGGCCATGGACGTGGTGTACGCCCTGAAGAGGCAGGGGCGCACCCTGTACGGTTTCGGCGGTTAGGCTGCGTCGCAGCGGGCGCTGGCCTTCCCGCGGCCGTGCTTGTGGGTGGGAGAGACTAGAAAACGGCCCTTTTCAGGGCCACCACACTGTTCGGAAGTTGAAAAGTGCGAAAGAGTCTGTGTTGTTGCTGCTGCGTGTGTGCGCTGTGTTGTTTGTTTGTTTCTTTCTCTCTTTCTTTCTTTGTTTCTTTCTTTCCGTTTGAGCGACGTGATGTGACTGGGAGGGGAGAAGGAAAGGAAACGTGTCATGTGGCTGGCTGTGTGTGGAGCTGCTTCGTTTGTGTGTCTTTGTATCGATCGCGACGGAGATGGCGGGCTGTGTGTTGTTGTGCGAGAGGCGGTGATTATTTGCTTGCGTGGTTTGGCTCTGTGTGTTTGCGGCGGCGTTGGGGTTTCCGAGGCAAGGCGTGTGGGCATAGGCGGCCGGATCAGCTGTTTCGTTCGTGTCGACGGCCGTTGCGCGCGGGAGTGGAGGGCGGTGTGTCGACACGCCTCCCTTTAACAATGGTCATTATTGCTGCCGTTGTCGTTTGGAAGGCGACTGCGACCGTGCAAAATGTGTGTGTGTGTGTGTGTGTGTGTGTGTGTGTGTGTGTTGGGCCACACGGGCTGTGTGGACGACAAGATGGCGGACGTGCGCCGGCGGCGGCTGTGCTGTGAAAGTGCAAAGTTAAAACAAAACAAGGTGCGGCGAGGACGACTGAAATTTTGCTTTGGACGTAGGTTTGTGTGGTGGCCCTGAAAAGGGCCGATTGTTGTGGGCCGAGCCGGCAAAGCGCGTTGCGTGCAGGGGAGCACGCGGCGCTGCGATTGCCTGGCCTCCTTTAGGCCTTCTTCTCGGTCTTCTTTGGCAGCAGGACGGCCTGGATGTTGGGCAGGACACCACCCTGTGCGATGGTGACGCCCGACAGGAGCTTGTTGAGCTCCTCGTCGTTGCGGATGGCAAGCTGCAGGTGGCGCGGGATGATGCGCGTCTTCTTGTTGTCGCGGGCCGCGTTTCCGGCCAGCTCGAGCACCTCAGCCGCGAGGTACTCCATGACGGCGGCGAGGTAGACGGGCGCCCCGGCGCCGACGCGCTCTGCGTAGTTTCCCTTGCGCAGGAGGCGGTGGATTCTGCCGACCGGGAACTGGAGCCCAGCCCAGCTTGAGCGGGACTTTGACTTGCCCTTGACTTTGCCTCCCTTTCCGCGTCCGGACATGGCGATGGGCTAGCGACGGTGCACACGAAACGGAAACGAAAACGACCGGTGCGAGCGGCAGCGAGTCGAGCAGCGGAGTGCGTGCCGGCGCAGCTCTCTCTGCTCTCTTTTTATTCCTCTACCGTTAGAGGGGGGAGTTGGTGGAGGTTTTTGTCTCCTTTGGACATTTCCTCCTCTTTTCTGTGTGTTGTTTCTGTTACTGTGCTGTTGTGAGTTGCTGTTTGTTGAGAGTCGTTGTGTGTTCTGGTTGTGTTACTGCTGGAGTAGCGACTTGGGTCTTGCATATCTGCCCCTGTGGTTTTCGTATTGCCCAAGGGTGTTTATCAAGTCGTTTTCTGAATTCCGCGCCTTGGCATAGAACGCTTCTGCCAGGGCACGGAATCTTGTTGTGAGTGGCTCTATATCTGCGGCTTCATGCAGGTCTGCCGTGGGGAAGCGCGTGGGGACGTGTAAGGCCCGTCGTAGCGCTCTGTTTTGGACCTTCTGCAAGCGATCTATCGTCGATCTGGCTGCATAGCCCCATACAGGGCACGCATATTCCAGTATCGGTCGAATTAGACTTCGATAGATCGCTACTCCTGTTGCGGGGTCGAGGGAACTGGTGCTGTTCAAGACAGGGTACAGAATCTGCATCCTGCCGTGAGCCTTTCTGCGAAGTTCCTCTATGTGACACTTCCATGTCAGGCGTCTGTCAAGTGTGACGCCGAGGTACTTCGCAGAATTTCTCCATGGCAAGTTCTGCCCCTGCAATCGCAGCAGTTGGTATGGTCTTCTTGGGGGACGGCGTTTCCCATGACGTCTGGTGAGCAGCATGGCTTGTGTTTTCTCTGAATTTATTGAGATGCGCCACTGCTTGGCCCAGTTTTCCGTCCTGTTTAGGGCGGTTTGCAGACGCCTAGTAACCAGGTTCCTGTTTGTCGAGCAGGAGAAGAATGCAGTGTCGTCTGCGTATTGTGCAGTGTGTACATGCTGAGTCGTAGGGATGTCAGCAGTGTAGACACTGTAGAGGACGGGTCCCAGGACCGAGCCCTGGGGCACGCCTGCACTGATTCTTCTCCTGGTCGACAGGGATCCATCGATCTTGACTGAGAAAGTCCTACCGGAGAGATAGTTTTTAACGATTTTGACGATCTTTCCGGGGAAGCCTAGGGTGTACATCTTGTGTAATATCCCGGTGTGCCAGACTGAGTCGAAGGCTTTTGCTACGTCTAACAAGACAAGCCCGCAGTAGCCCTTTCGGTTGAAGCTGTCTGTGGCTGCTTCAACCACCCTCATGATTTGCTGGGGGGCGGAGTGTCTTTGCCTAAATCCGAATTGGAATTTCGGCAGAATCTGCTCTCTTGTGATATAGTCCTGTATGGGGGTTAGTAGGAGGCGCTCGTAAAGTTTACTGAGGGTAGGCAGTAGACTAATTGGTCTATAGTGTTGCGGGAACACCGGGTCTTTTCCTGGTTTCGCGATCGCAATAACTTCTGCGTGCTTCCACTGCGCCGGGAATTTTTGTGATCGCGTCAGTTCATTAACTATATCGGTCAGGTGGGTGATTGCCAGAGGCGGGAGGAGTTTCAGCAATTCATTTGTGACCTGGTCGTGACCCGGGGTTTTCCTGGTGGGCAGGGACTTGATGCAGCGCGCCACATCTTCAGTACTGAAGAGTGGCGTGTAGTCATCTTCGTCGTCTGCTTCCAGGAACACGGCCAGTTCTCTGCGGACTGTTGCGACGTGTTCTCTGTCCTGTACTTCTGCTGGTCTGAACTGTTTTTCGAACACGTCGGCTAGTGCGTTAGCTTTGTCGATGGGGCTGAACTGCAGTCCGCGTTCGCCATGCAGTGGTGGCATTTTTGCGCGTCTTCTCGTGTACTGTTTGGTGGCTTGCCATAAACTATTGTCTTCTAGTTTGAGAGCTGAGAGCCTTGCCGACCATTGTTGGTTGCGGTACTCATTGAGATCTGCTTTCAGCTCTCTCTGTAGCCTATTGAGTAGCCTCCGTGTATTCTTGTTTCTGGTGAGCTTCCACTCTTTGGCGATCCTGTTTTTGTGCCGTATTTGCGCAAGCAAGTGCGGGGGGAGTTGCCTGAAGCGGGGGGGCCCCGCAGGAGGCGGTGTGGCTCCCTCAGCAGCTTGTAGGATCGCTCTTGTGAGGTCGTCTAGTGCCTGTTCTGCTGTCTCTGCAGTTGGAGGCGGGGTCTGGGCAAGTTCAGCTGCTACTGCGTTGCTGAATTGCTCCTTATTGATGCGCTTGTATGTCGCATGCAGTTGTGGGATAGAGAGCCATTCTCCCATATCGACCTCAAAAATCACGGGATTGTGGTCCGACGACATTCTGTTTACCGATGTCGTGGATACAAAGCCCACCAGATTCTTTGTGATGGCTATGTCGAGGACGTCCGGTCTTCCTCCGTTCTTTGGGAAGTGTGTCGGTTCCTCTGGGCCCCATATTTGTAACTGGTGTGTGCGCGCAAGTCGTTGCAGTTGTTGACCAGCTTGATTTCGGTATCTCGAGTTCCAGTCCGCGTGTTTGGCATTTAGGTCCCCTGCTATTAGTAGTTTGCCTCTAATACGGCTTAGTGCAGCTATGTCGTCCTCTTCTAGTCTTTGGGAAGGGGGGCGATACACTGCAACGACTGTTAGGGGGCCAGTTACTGTGGCCACTTCGATTGCCGCCGTTTCTATTTCGGCTGTGTTGGGGGGGTATATTTGGTGGTGTCTGATTCCTTTTTTGACATATACCGCGACCCCGCCTCCGTGAGTGGGTCGGTCGTTTCTGTAACAAATGTAGTTTGGTACAGAAACTCTTAGTCCTGGTTTGAGGAATGTTTCTCCCACTAGGCATATGTCAACGTTTTCTTCCTGTACGAATTCTCTGAACTCCATGGGTTGTCGAGTAAGGTTGTCTGCGTTAAACGCGCATATTTTGAGACCTTGTATATTAGGTCTCCTGCAACAGGGCGAGCTGGTAAAGGTGCGGCGGCGGCTGGCGGCGGGTGCCACTGTGTGGGGAGACGCTGACTAGAGCGGAGCGCTTGCTACTGGTGTTGCTGCTGCCGTACGTTCGTTCGAGATGCCGCCCAAGACTAGCGGGAAGGCCGCCAAGAAGGCTGGCAAGGCGCAGAAGAACATTTCGAAGGGCGACAAGAAGAAGAAGCGCAAGAGGAAGGAGAGCTATGCCATCTACATCTACAAGGTGCTGAAGCAGGTGCACCCTGACACGGGCATCTCGTCGAAGGCGATGAGCATCATGAACAGCTTCGTGAACGACATTTTCGAGCGCATTGCGGCCGAGGCTTCTCGCCTGGCGCACTACAACAAGCGCTCGACCATCACGTCCCGCGAGATCCAGACCGCTGTGCGGCTGTTGCTGCCTGGCGAGCTGGCCAAGCACGCCGTGAGCGAGGGCACGAAGGCGGTGACCAAGTACACGAGCTCCAAGTAAGGAGGTGGCTCTGGAATGGAAGGAAGGAAGGATGGAGAAGGCTCCTCCGTTGCGAGAGCGGCAAAACGGCCCTTTTCAGGGCCACCAACTTGCCTTTTGCGGGAAGGGCGGAATTGTTGTTGTTGTTGTTGTTGTTGTTTGTGTGGACGGCTGTGATGTATGTGTGCATTTTGATTGTGGGTGGGGGGGGCGCGTCAAAGCGTGTTGCGGGGTACGGCCACGAGGTTGGTCGCCGTGGCGTGGAATGGTGGCACGCCTCGTTGGAGTGGTTTTGACCCATTGGTGTTGGTGTTGGTGTGTGTTACCTGTCTGCGAGGGGGGACAGTGCGATCGGCGACTTTTGTGTCACCGTAACGACGGCCGTTTGCGGGTTTGTTTTTTTTTTTTTTGCACATCATACATGGCGAGGGTGAAATGTGAAATGTTTTTGTTTGGTTTGTTTTTTTTTTCTTTGCCGCCCACTATTCCCTTTGCTGTACGCCGAGTTTGACAATGGTGCGACGTAACTGCAGCGTGGAGGTGTGTGAGTGACGTTGAAATGAACGTGCCATTAAGACGCATTGTTGTTGTATTGTACTGTACGTGTACGGCGACACGCACGATGATGTACCATTCGACTCTGATTTTTGATAGCCGTGTCTGACTGATTGCGTACGACGCACGCACACCGATGTCGTCATTCAAGATGCACGCGTGTCCAGTGCAGTACAGTAAGCGCGACGCTAGACGACGACGACGACGACGACGACGACGACGACGACGACGGCGGCGGCGGTCGTCGTCGTTTGTTTGGCGAATGTCTGTACACGTGTTTGTCTGTGTCCATCCGGTATGTATTTGTTTGTTTGAAAGTGTTTTGTGTGTCGGTGACGTGGTCCGATCCGTCGCCCCCTGAGTAACTGTCGATCGGCGCGATAGACCGGCGTCACGCAACTGAACCGAAGTCTTGGGCACACCCGTCATACTGTTGTACACCGTCGCGCTGAGAACGGTAACGAAAGGTTGACTTTGATCGGTCGAATGTGTGGGCAGAACGTGAGGAATGAGGCAAGAGTGCAAGGAGGGGGGGCAAAAGAGAGAGGAAGGGAAAAAGGGGAGAAACGCATTCGTAGAGCAACGGAACGTTCCCGTGTCGGAGGCGTATTGGAGCCGCACTGAAATGCGTTTAACGGCGGCGCGGCTGCAAGTGTCTGCCGTGGTGAACGTTACCTTTGACGGCTGCATTGGGCTTTGCTTTCGCTTTCGCTTTCCCGGATGTACGTAACGTTTGTTGATATGGTTCTGAGGAAGAGTGTATGACAGTGCCGTGCCGTCCATGTTCGTGTGCCCTCCCATTGTGTGTATGCTATTGTCTGTGTACTTGAATGATGTATGTAGGTGTTAGTGGACATGTTTTACCAGTGGGGGGAAATGGATCGTCGATAGTTGCCGTCACTCTGTCACGGTCGAGATGACGCACCCTCCGTACAGAAAGGTGTCGAGAAAGTGAGTGTGTGTGTGTGTGTGTGTGTGTGTGTGTGTGTGTGTGTGTGTGTGTGTGCGCGTCCGTGAATTGGCAGTGTTTGGAGGTGGGCGTGCCCTGCATGTGGCCCGGAAGGCTGTTCGTTTGGCGGTAGTGTTGTGTGGACAGGGGAGGGGCATGCGTAACGCTGCTGGCATGGCATTTCGGGAGATGGGAGGGGGCAAACGAGGAAACGAGGAGCGGCGGCCAAAGACGGGACGGGGAGGGGCGCGGTGTGGGTGGCTTGCGCCTGTGCTCGGCGTTGTGGTTTGTGCAAAAGAGGAGGAGAAAAACAATGAGTTGCCAGGGAGGGGAGCGGTGTTGTGTTGTGGTTGTCGTGGTGTAGCCGCAGACGCGGCTGTCAGTGAACGTGGCGAGACGGACGGATGCGCGGAGGGGCGGGGGCGGCGCATTTCGCCGGTGCCGTGCCGTGCCATGCCTGAAAGCCGCGTGGTCGCTGTGTTGTTGGTGGCGTGGGGGCGAGGAGAGTACCGTACGGGTGTGCTTGTGCGCCGGAAATGGCACACTGCGCCTGCCCGTCTTGGAGGCTGATGGCTGTGGTGTGGAAATGGGGCGCGGTGATGTTGAAGCAGAAAAGAAACCAAGAAAACGGAAGGCGTGATGCGGCGGTGGTGGTGAGAGCGGGAAAAACAAAACAAAAAAAAAAAAAAGAAGGAAAAACAACAAGAAACAAAAAAGAAAACAAAAAGTCTATCAATATTAAAATGTAAATGGAAATGGAAATGGACCCAGGTATAACCTCCCTGCACAAATAGCAGAGAGTCCGATGGTAATAAAAATGTGCCAGAATGTTAACGTCCCTACAAAAGAAACCCAACGATAATATTAATGAAAGAATGAACCGTATGTAACATTGCAACAGACACAATGAAACCTGATAAATTGTATAAGGGCAGCAGCGTTGACCTTTGGCCCTGTATTCAGAATAAAAAGAGCCAAAGATTGTTACCCCAATGAAAAAGACACTGAAACACGTATGTAACATAGCAGCGATGGCGAGACATTGTAGCATCTGTGACCAGAGAGTTTGCGCTGGACTGCGCGAGTGTTGCGAGCGGTTCTCAGTCAGTCAGTCAGTCAGTCGTTGCGAGTCTGTAGCTCTGTGTAGTTGAGGGCTGTACTCTGTCAGTAGTCGTCGCGTGCAGTACGCTAATAGTCGTCATGCAGAGCGGTCGGTCAGTAGTAGGAGCCGAGTGCGGTTGTGTGATGTAGGCGGTCGGCAACACTGGTCAAGATGGTGAATAAGGTATACTGTTAATTAATATAATCATTAGATAATGAAAAATTTTATTTATTGTAATTATTCTCCAACAAGTTCCCCAATAATAATGTTTATTTCAAAAGCATTTTTCAAACATTTAATTTTTTATTGAACTAAAGAGTTCGTTGCACTTCACATTTCATTCCACTTCTTTGAAGAAAAATTTCACTAAAATCACAAAAAAAGAGAATATTATTATTTGCAATGCAGTTCCTCCAAGCGCTGCGCAACAACAAGAGCAGAAATGTGACATCCATTTATTCGGAGGTAAGACTTTAATTCTGATTGTTTTGCACAGGGCCAAAGACCGATATTTCGGTTTAATTGAAGTTTCTTGTCACTGAACGGACTTTAAATGTTGTGAAGAATTTATATTTGAGTCAGATTGCGAATTTCACATTTTTGTTGCCATTTTCAATACCTCTCATTGTGGGCGAGGTTACAATTAGCGCAATGTCCATTAGCATCCGTAAATAACATTGTCCATTATTTTAAAATTTGCGGGGAGGTTACAACACACACAAAAAAAAAAAAAAAAAAAAAATTTGCATTTATATCCGCTCCTCAATTGTAGATACCCCTTACACAGCTGTGTGCAATGAATGAGTGCTGGCTGGTAATTAATTGCACTCCTTGGAGGGAAATGCCATAGGAAGTAGTCTTTAAAAAGTGAATGTTTTTCGTTAAAAGACAAAAGGTACTTTAGAAAAAAGTAATAGTGGGGCTTTTGTTGTTGAACAAAATAAGTACAATGAACATACGTTATCAGATTTGCGCAATGCAGCTTCACACTACCTTTTGATTATAACACAATATACTATACATCGTCCCGAACCGTGACCAGAGTCGCGAGACGAGCAGAGCACGCCGCCGACGCCCGCTCAGTACAACCGTCCACCCGCTACTACTGTCGACCGACTACTACCTCTCCCGACTCGCGCTACAATATATATAACAACTGTTCCTGGCGACCCGGTGCGTGCCACTACTGTCGTCTGGCGCGGTCCAAGCGCCGACTAGCAACGATAAATAACTCTCTGGTCAGACAGAGATGCTGTCATGCCTCGCCATCGCTCTGGTAATGAATACATACGTGTTGCAGCGTGCGTACCACCGGAACACGCAGTGGCGGAGCCAAAGACTGTGTTGTCGAGGTCGAGTGCGAGCGGGAAGAGAGGCAGCGTCGGCACGGAGATGCAAGCGAGCGCGAGACGCACGGGGGCTGCGGCGTGGCGCGTTTGCGGTCGGCGCCTTTGGTGGCAACGGCCGGGACAAGCAGCGGTGTATGGTGTGGTGCGGGGCGGACAGGGGCGGCGGTGGACGGGGAGGAGGCGGCGCGACGACGGCATGGGGGCGAAAACGGGACGGGGGACGGCGGATGCTGAGAGGCGTCACGCGCGGACAGGACACAGACACAGAGACACACAGATTGGAAAGGGAGGGTGCGCGGTAGTAGTTGGGAATGTGCGTACCGTGCGGGATGGGAGTGGGCGAGGAACACGGTCGTGGCCCCCTGTTTTTTGGGTGCGTGTGATGACGTCGGTGTGTTGTGGGAAGGGAAGGTGCTGTGGCGGCGGCGCGTAATGGGCGTAGGCCGAAAAGAGAAAGGAACGTGGGCAGTGTGTTGGCAAGCGTCGGTTCGACTGCGACGTTGATGGGCAGGGCAAGGTTAATGGTGGTAGGAGTAGGCGTGTGGGCGCAAAAAATCTGCCGCTGCAGGCGGTGCCGTAACCGCCATGGCGGGAAGGAGAGAGAGAGGGCCAAAGAAAGAAAGAAAGAAAGAAAGAAAGAAGAAAACAAAAAAAAAAACAAAAAAAAAAAAGGAGGCGGGGGCGAAAGTGGAGAGGCGGTGGTGTGAGAAGGGCGGGGGCGGAAGGAAGGCAGGAAGGACAAGAGGCGAGGCGACGGCTTGCTTTGTGTATCGGTCGGTCTCTGGCTATGCTTCGTTTTCTGCAGCAGGGTCGGTGCGCGGCGTGGCTCGCGGCAGTGGGAACGCCTGGTGGCTGGACGGCCAGCAATGCGGTTGGATGGGCGGCCACAGCACCGCACCTGTGCCCGAGGAGGAGACGCTGGCGGCGGGCCCTGAGGTGAGGCCGGCTCGGCTGGGGCTGTGGATGTGTAGGTGTGCGCCGCTGCTGCAACAACGAGTAAAACGCGAGAAGAAGGGATGGCGGTAGAGAGAGAGAAAAAAAAAAAGGTCGTGTTGTGTTGATGCGCAGGCAGACGCGTACAGAGAGACGAGCCCGGTCTGCAGCAGGGTGTGGCCGTGCCGAGTGCAGAGCAGCGGCGGCTCGGTTCGGTTCGGTTCGGCCCGGCCCGGCGGGCCGCGCTGTTGTCGCGGACGTGAGCGCCACCTGGCGGGTGGCCGGAGGCGGCGCGGCGTGTTGGACGTGTGGCTGGTGGCAGTGCACAATTTGCGAGTGGCTGGCGGTGTGGTGTGGCGGTTGGCGCGTCGGGCGGCGGAGAGAGAGAGAGAGAGAGAGAGAGGGAGGAGAGGTATGTGTTGCGGGCGCCCTTTGCTGCGCTGCGTCGTTGCGTGTGCCGTACAGGGCGGGCGCTTGTCGACTGTGTGGGCGGTGTGGCGAATTGGCGTGAAACGGCTGCCGAGAGGTGTGTGGTAGCGAGCCGGTCGTTGTCAGTGCGAAGGGGAATGTGCGTGCGTTTGGCGGTTTCGGTGTGCTTTTTGCGGCGTGAGAGTGGGAATTAGTGGGGCCGGCTGTTGTGTTGGTTCCTTGTGTCTTGTGTCGCGTAGCTTGATGGCAACGTGGAAGGACGCCGGTTTCGTTTCGAGCCTTGCGTGTGGTTGTCGACGTTGACTGGTTGGCGTGTGCCGATGCACGTGCATGTGTGGGTCGCGAGTGCGTTTTTGGCTGTGTGTGTGTGTGTGTGTGTGTGTTTTGGGGGGGAAGGGGGAGGCGGTGGTGAAAGTGCAGTCGTTGCCACGGGCGTCGTCGGGTGGGGCTGGGGCTGTGCGTCGTGGCGGAAAGGTGGTAGGTTGCGGGAAGCGAGCCCGTCGTTGACGGTGTCGCGTGAGTTGTGAATCGAGTGGGGCGCGGGGCGCGGGACAGGAGCAGCGTGCCGCTGCGTCGTGGTCGTCAGCAGAGGCTGTGCGTGTGCTTGTCCTTTTTGTGGGCGGTTCGTGCGAGGCGTTTTTGTTTTGTGTTGCCCTAGTTGTTAGTTTATTTTGTTTGTGTTTGTTATTTTGAGACGACGACTGGTTGGTGGCGTGCGCGCGAAGTGGCGGTGTGCGCTTCCCGTGTCGTTTGTGTTGTTTTGTTTTTGTTTTGTTTTTTTTTGCACTGGGCCCCGGGGGGTGGGTGGGTGGGTGGGTGGGTGCGTGCGTGCGTGTGTGTCGATTGCCGGCTGGCGAAAGGTGCGCCATCGGCGGGGTGGGTCGCCGGCACAAGTAGAGGCGGCGGCGTTGTTGCTGTTGTTGTGTGGTGTTTGTTTTGTTCGGCTGTGTCGGCGAGCTGTGTTGCGGTGCGTGTGAATGGTGGTGCAAAAGTGCTGGCGTTGGGGCTGCGACTGCGACGGCGGCGAGCCGCGGGCGCGCATGATAGTGATGTTGTGAACAGCGGCTGTGTACGGTAGTGGTGTTGTTGTAGCACGACGTGCATCCGGGCCGGCGCGGAAAGCGCAGTTGCGGGCGGTTGCCCTTCGGTGCCAGCCATGTCGCGTGAGCGGCGGGTTGCTCTGGTGTCGACACGTGGTGCTCTGGGTTGTTGTGTGGTGCCCTTTGGCCGGTGGGGGTGGTTCGCGTGTGTCTCGTTCGCGCTCGGTATCTGGTCGTGGTCGTGCTGCTCCCCCGTCTGTCGGCGGTTTTCGACGTCGTCTGTACGTTTTTGTTCGTTTGCGGCGTGCCTGCCGACGTCGCCCCGTCGCGACCTTTCAACCGAAAGTGTGGCGCCCGAAGGTGAACGAACGTAACCCTGACCTCGGCGCTTTACGCTGAGCCGAGCGAACCGAACCTAACCTGTGGTGTGGCGAGGTGAGCTCAGCCTGTGAGCCCCTAACGTCTACGTACGGTAAGCTGTCCGGCTCACGCCTCACGTTTGAACGCTTTTTTAACCTACGTTTGACGCTTCTTAACCTAGCACTGACCCCTTAACCTAACGTGTAACCTAACCTAACCTAACCTAACCTAACCTAACCTAGCCTAGCCTCTGACGCCTGACGTGTTTGAATGCTTAACCTAAGTTTGACGCTTAACCTAACCCAAGTCCCCTTAACCTAACCCATGTCCACCTAACCTAACCTAACCTAACCTAGACGTGTAAACGTAATGTGTAACGCGTAACGTGTAAGGTCGGCTGGCGTGTGTGCTGACGGCAGATTGGGTTGGTCTGTAGATTCGGATTGCGGTTTGCCTCGGTCGAGGGGTTGGGTCGGAAGCGGCGAGGGGCGGCGGCGCCTGTTGCGCAGGCGGCGTCCGTTTGCGGCGGGCAATTGTTGAGAAACGGCTGTGAATGTTGGCGGGCGAGAGGAGGAGGACGGCGCGCGATGTGGCCCGACGGCTGCGGGCCGATCGGGAAACGGCGGGAGGGCGACGGAAGGCGATGGGGCGGCGGAGGCGCGTTTGCACGGCCGTCATCGCCGCACGCCTCGGCTTGTGTGGCTGTGGCGCCGGCCGCGCTGGCCGGGCTGCCGCGGCGACGGTGTGGGAGTTTTGCCGAAGGTTTGGCCATTGTGGCGGGTCGTCGGCTGGGGCTGTGGGGGCGGCATTTGGGCGGGGGCGGCGATTCTCGGCGGGCCGACCCAGGCTGTAGCGCGCGGTAGCTGCAGTTTGGCCGTGGTTTGCGGCGCTGCCGTGGCGACTGGTTGGCGACTGTGGTGTGGCTGTGTGTAGCCCCATCCTCGGTGGTTTGAAAGGCGCGGGCGGTTGTGGCGCAGGTTTGGGGCTGCTCCGCACAGGCTGTCGGACGTTGGGCGGTAGCAAGCGCGGGAGGCGCGGCGCGGCGGCGCGCAGAGTGGCGGCCGCTCTCTCGGCCGTCCGCGCCCGCCCGCGACACTGGCTGGGCCCTTGTGATTCTCTGCTCCGCTGCTGTGCTGTGCTTGCGTGCCTGCCGTCCCGCTCGCTCTCGCTCTCGCTGTGTGTTACGCGCGTCGTCGAAATGGCAGATCAGGCGGCTACGAACGAGACTGCTGCGGCACCCGCCGCCACCGGCACTACGAAGAAGGCCAAGTCTGCGTCGTCTGCGAAGAAGCCGCGCGCCAAGCCTGCGCACCCGCGCACCTCTGAGATGGTGACGGCCGCCATCAAGAGTCTGAAGGAGCGCGGCGGGTCGTCGCTGCAGGCGATCAAGAAGTACATAGCCGCGCACTACAAGCTGGACGCGGAGAAGCTGGCGCCGTTTATCAAGAAGTACCTCAAGTCGGCCGTCGTGGCGGGCGAGCTGGTGCAGACGAAGGGGAAGGGCGCGTCCGGCTCGTTCAAGCTTGCCGGCGCCGGCGGCGGGGGGGCGGCCGAGGGCGGCAAGGCTCGTGCTGGCGGTGCCAAGAAGAAGCGCGCCGCTCCGGCCAGCAAGGAGAAGAAGGGCGCCCGTGCGGCCGGCGCAAAGAAGGCTGGTGGCGTGAAGGCGGCGACCGGTCGGAAGGCGGGCGCCGCCAAGAAGGCGTCTGCGGCGTCGGCCGCTCCCGCGGGTGCGAAGAAGGCGGCTGCGGCCAAGCCGGCCAAGGCCAAGTCGCCGTCGAAGGCGAAGAAGGCCGCCAAGGTTCCGACGAAGAAGCCGAAGGCGCCGCGCCCGAAGAAGGCGACGACGCCGTCTAAGGCGAAGGCTTCGCCCAAGAAGAAGAAGTAGAGTAGAGGAGAAAGAGATGGGAAAGGAAGGGTTTGGCGCTTGACTCCGTCGTCCCCACCCCCCGTCGTCGTCTAGTGGCGCGCAAGAGACGCGCGGCCCAAAACGGCCCTTCTCAGGGCCATCAAAGCACGTCGGGGAAGGTTTTGATTGTCGTGTTGCGTTTGGTGTGGGTGTCTGTCTGGCGTTTCTGTATGCCCGTGGGGATGCTGTTTGCGTGCCGCGGTGGTTGGATTGCGGGGGTCGGTGGCGGGTGTGGGCGGCGGTAGCGGTAAGCGGTGTTGTTGTTGTTGTTGTTGTTGTTGTTGTCGTGGTTGATTGTCGCCGTGTTTGTGGCGGCGGCCGACGGTTGGTTTTCTGTCACGTTGTTTTGTTTGAATACGTTGGTTGGCTTGCCTGCGTTCGTTCTTCTCGGATGTCTGTCTTGTCGAGTCGTGTCTGGTCTTTGTTTTGTTCCTTTGTGTGTGTTATGTTTTGCAACGGGGGGCACGTTGAGATGTGGAAGGAGTCGGCGGGGATTTCGGTGGCGTGTAGAGCGAGCGAGCGCGCCTGCCTGGCCGTTGGCCGTCGGAGTGGAGTGCGGGGTTTTTTGTTTTCGAAACGAAAGCGGCGGCCGGCCAGCCACCCGTGCGGTGTGACGTCGGCCGTTGGGTATTGTGCGCTTGGAGCGCCGGGGAGGGATGATGTGTGATTGTTGCGCGCTGCTAGCAGGCAGGCAGGCAGGCAGGCAGGCAGGCAGAGTGAGCGGGTGTGGCGGACGGACGGGAAGTGGCGGTTTTTGTTTTTGGGTTGCGGGGCGAGAGGCAGGCGACCGACAAAGTTTGCTCGCGACGGAGAGATGTTAGTGGCCCTGAAAAGGGCCGTTTTTGTTTGTGCGGTGCGGTGCCGCGGCGCGGTTTAGGCGCGCTCGCCGCGGATGCGGCGCGCGAGCTGGATGTCCTTGGGCATGATGGTGACGCGCTTGGCGTGGATTGCGCACAGGTTGGTGTCTTCGAAGAGGCCGACGAGGTAGGCCTCGCTGGCCTCCTGCAGGGCCATGACTGCGGAGCTCTGGAAGCGCAGGTCGGTCTTGAAGTCCTGGGCGATCTCGCGCACTAGGCGCTGGAATGGCAGCTTGCGGATGAGCAGCTCTGTGCTCTTCTGGTAGCGCCTGATTTCTCGCAGGGCGACGGTGCCCGGCCTGTAGCGGTGGGGCTTCTTGACGCCTCCGGTGGCGGGCGCGCTCTTCCTCGCCGCCTTGGTGGCGAGCTGTTTGCGCGGCGCCTTTCCGCCGGTGGACTTGCGGGCCGTTTGCTTTGTGCGGGCCATAGCGGTAGCGGAGCGGCGTGCGTGGAGGTTAGGTGCGGCGCGGCGTCCGGTGCTGCCTTGACAACGGGCCCGCGCGCCTCCGTGCTGCGCTTATATGCCCTCGGTTGCGCGTGGTGGGGGGAGGGCGGGCCAGAGTCTATATAGGGGGGCGGCGGGCGCGCCGGGCGCAGACCGTAGCCGACTCGCCAGCCGCTGCAGCTGCTGTTTGTGCACGTTTTGCTTTGCCCGAGGAAGGAAGGATGACAGGCCGCGGCAAGGGAGGAAAGGGGCTCGGCAAGGGTGGCGCCAAGCGGCACCGCAAGGTGTTGCGCGACAACATCCAGGGCATCACGAAGCCCGCCATCCGCCGCCTGGCTCGCAGGGGCGGCGTGAAGCGCATCTCTGGTCTGATCTACGAGGAGACCCGCGGGGTGCTGAAGGTGTTCCTGGAGAACGTGATCCGCGACGCGGTGACGTACACTGAGCACGCCAAGCGCAAGACTGTGACGGCCATGGACGTGGTGTACGCCCTGAAGAGGCAGGGGCGCACCCTGTACGGTTTCGGCGGTTAGGCTGCGTCGCAGCGGGCGCTGGCCTTCCCGCGGCCGTGCTTGTGGGTGGGAGAGACTAGAAAACGGCCCTTTTCAGGGCCACCACACTGTTCGGAAGTTGAAAAGTGCGAAAGAGTCTGTGTTGTTGCTGCTGCGTGTGTGCGCTGTGTTGTTTGTTTGTTTCTTTCTCTCTTTCTTTCTTTGTTTCTTTCTTTCCGTTTGAGCGACGTGATGTGACTGGGAGGGGAGAAGGAAAGGAAACGTGTCATGTGGCTGGCTGTGTGTGGAGCTGCTTCGTTTGTGTGTCTTTGTATCGATCGCGACGGAGATGGCGGGCTGTGTGTTGTTGTGCGAGAGGCGGTGATTATTTGCTTGCGTGGTTTGGCTCTGTGTGTTTGCGGCGGCGTTGGGGTTTCCGAGGCAAGGCGTGTGGGCATAGGCGGCCGGATCAGCTGTTTCGTTCGTGTCGACGGCCGTTGCGCGCGGGAGTGGAGGGCGGTGTGTCGACACGCCTCCCTTTAACAATGGTCATTATTGCTGCCGTTGTCGTTTGGAAGGCGACTGCGACCGTGCAAAATGTGTGTGTGTGTGTGTGTGTGTGTGTGTGTGTGTGTGTGTGTGTGTGTGTGTTGGGCCACACGGGCTGTGTGGACGACAAGATGGCGGACGTGCGCCGGCGGCGGCTGTGCTGTGAAAGTGCAAAGTTAAAACAAAACAAGGTGCGGCGAGGACGACTGAAATTTTGCTTTGGACGTAGGTTTGTGTGGTGGCCCTGAAAAGGGCCGATTGTTGTGGGCCGAGCCGGCAAAGCGCGTTGCGTGCAGGGGAGCACGCGGCGCTGCGATTGCCTGGCCTCCTTTAGGCCTTCTTCTCGGTCTTCTTTGGCAGCAGGACGGCCTGGATGTTGGGCAGGACACCACCCTGTGCGATGGTGACGCCCGACAGGAGCTTGTTGAGCTCCTCGTCGTTGCGGATGGCAAGCTGCAGGTGGCGCGGGATGATGCGCGTCTTCTTGTTGTCGCGGGCCGCGTTTCCGGCCAGCTCGAGCACCTCAGCCGCGAGGTACTCCATGACGGCGGCGAGGTAGACGGGCGCCCCGGCGCCGACGCGCTCTGCGTAGTTTCCCTTGCGCAGGAGGCGGTGGATTCTGCCGACCGGGAACTGGAGCCCAGCCCTGCTTGAGCGGGACTTTGACTTGCCCTTGACTTTGCCTCCCTTTCCGCGTCCGGACATGGCGATGGGCTAGCGACGGTGCACACGAAACGGAAACGAAAACGACCGGTGCGAGCGGCAGCGAGTCGAGCAGCGGAGTGCGTGCCGGCGCAGCCGGGGTGGGGGTGCTTTATGGGCTCGGGTGCGGCGGCCGGTTGCGCGCGCGCCCCATTGGTCGGCGGCCGCAACAGGGCGAGCTGGTAAAGGTGCGGCGGCGGCTGGCGGCGGGTGCCACTGTGTGGGGAGACGCTGACTAGAGCGGAGCGCTTGCTACTGGTGTTGCTGCTGCCGTACGTTCGTTCGAGATGCCGCCCAAGACTAGCGGGAAGGCCGCCAAGAAGGCTGGCAAGGCGCAGAAGAACATTTCGAAGGGCGACAAGAAGAAGAAGCGCAAGAGGAAGGAGAGCTATGCCATCTACATCTACAAGGTGCTGAAGCAGGTGCACCCTGACACGGGCATCTCGTCGAAGGCGATGAGCATCATGAACAGCTTCGTGAACGACATTTTCGAGCGCATTGCGGCCGAGGCTTCTCGCCTGGCGCACTACAACAAGCGCTCGACCATCACGTCCCGCGAGATCCAGACCGCTGTGCGGCTGTTGCTGCCTGGCGAGCTGGCCAAGCACGCCGTGAGCGAGGGCACGAAGGCGGTGACCAAGTACACGAGCTCCAAGTAAGGAGGTGGCTCTGGAATGGAAGGAAGGAAGGATGGAGAAGGCTCCTCCGTTGCGAGAGCGGCAAAACGGCCCTTTTCAGGGCCACCAACTTGCCTTTTGCGGGAAGGGCGGAATTGTTGTTGTTGTTGTTGTTGTTGTTTGTGTGGACGGCTGTGATGTATGTGTGCATTTTGATTGTGGGTGGGGGGGGGCGCGTCAAAGCGTGTTGCGGGGTACGGCCACGAGGTTGGTCGCCGTGGCGTGGAATGGTGGCACGCCTCGTTGGAGTGGTTTTGACCCATTGGTGTTGGTGTTGGTGTGTGTTACCTGTCTGCGAGGGGGGACAGTGCGATCGGCGACTTTTGTGTCACCGTAACGACGGCCGTTTGCGGGTTTGTTTTTTTTTTTTTTGCACATCATACATGGCGAGGGTGAAATGTGAAATGTTTTTGTTTGGTTTGTTTTTTTTTTCTTTGCCGCCCACTATTCCCTTTGCTGTACGCCGAGTTTGACAATGGTGCGACGTAACTGCAGCGTGGAGGTGTGTGAGTGACGTTGAAATGAACGTGCCATTAAGACGCATTGTTGTTGTATTGTACTGTACGTGTACGGCGACACGCACGATGATGTACCATTCGACTCTGATTTTTGATAGCCGTGTCTGACTGATTGCGTACGACGCACGCACACCGATGTCGTCATTCAAGATGCACGCGTGTCCAGTGCAGTACAGTAAGCGCGACGCTAGACGACGACGACGACGACGACGACGACGACGACGACGACGACGGCGGCGGCGGTCGTCGTCGTTTGTTTGGCGAATGTCTGTACACGTGTTTGTCTGTGTCCATCCGGTATGTATTTGTTTGTTTGAAAGTGTTTTGTGTGTCGGTGACGTGGTCCGATCCGTCGCCCCCTGAGTAACTGTCGATCGGCGCGATAGACCGGCGTCACGCAACTGAACCGAAGTCTTGGGCACACCCGTCATACTGTTGTACACCGTCGCGCTGAGAACGGTAACGAAAGGTTGACTTTGATCGGTCGAATGTGTGGGCAGAACGTGAGGAATGAGGCAAGAGTGCAAGGAGGGGGGGCAAAAGAGAGAGGAAGGGAAAAAGGGGAGAAACGCATTCGTAGAGCAACGGAACGTTCCCGTGTCGGAGGCGTATTGGAGCCGCACTGAAATGCGTTTAACGGCGGCGCGGCTGCAAGTGTCTGCCGTGGTGAACGTTACCTTTGACGGCTGCATTGGGCTTTGCTTTCGCTTTCGCTTTCCCGGATGTACGTAACGTTTGTTGATATGGTTCTGAGGAAGAGTGTATGACAGTGCCGTGCCGTCCATGTTCGTGTGCCCTCCCATTGTGTGTATGCTATTGTCTGTGTACTTGAATGATGTATGTAGGTGTTAGTGGACATGTTTTACCAGTGGGGGGAAATGGATCGTCGATAGTTGCCGTCACTCTGTCACGGTCGAGATGACGCACCCTCCGTACAGAAAGGTGTCGAGAAAGTGAGTGTGTGTGTGTGTGTGTGTGTGTGTGTGTGTGTGTGTGTGTGTGCGCGTCCGTGAATTGGCAGTGTTTGGAGGTGGGCGTGCCCTGCATGTGGCCCGGAAGGCTGTTCGTTTGGCGGTAGTGTTGTGTGGACAGGGGAGGGGCATGCGTAACGCTGCTGGCATGGCATTTCGGGAGATGGGAGGGGGCAAACGAGGAAACGAGGAGCGGCGGCCAAAGACGGGACGGGGAGGGGCGCGGTGTGGGTGGCTTGCGCCTGTGCTCGGCGTTGTGGTTTGTGCAAAAGAGGAGGAGAAAAACAATGAGTTGCCAGGGAGGGGAGCGGTGTTGTGTTGTGGTTGTCGTGGTGTAGCCGCAGACGCGGCTGTCAGTGAACGTGGCGAGACGGACGGATGCGCGGAGGGGCGGGGGCGGCGCATTTCGCCGGTGCCGTGCCGTGCCATGCCTGAAAGCCGCGTGGTCGCTGTGTTGTTGGTGGCGTGGGGGCGAGGAGAGTACCGTACGGGTGTGCTTGTGCGCCGGAAATGGCACACTGCGCCTGCCCGTCTTGGAGGCTGATGGCTGTGGTGTGGAAATGGGGCGCGGTGATGTTGAAGCAGAAAAGAAACCAAGAAAACGGAAGGCGTGATGCGGCGGTGGTGGTGAGAGCGGGAAAAACAAAACAAAAAAAAAAAAAGAAGGAAAAACAACAAGAAACAAAAAAGAAAACAAAAAGTCTATCAATATTAAAATGTAAATGGAAATGGAAATGGACCCAGGTATAACCTCCCTGCACAAATAGCAGAGAGTCCGATGGTAATAAAAATGTGCCAGAATGTTAACGTCCCTACAAAAGAAACCCAACGATAATATTAATGAAAGAATGAACCGTATGTAACATTGCAACAGACACAATGAAACCTGATAAATTGTATAAGGGCAGCAGCGTTGACCTTTGGCCCTGTATTCAGAATAAAAAGAGCCAAAGATTGTTACCCCAATGAAAAAGACACTGAAACACGTATGTAACATAGCAGCGATGGCGAGACATTGTAGCATCTGTGACCAGAGAGTTTGCGCTGGACTGCGCGAGTGTTGCGAGCGGTTCTCAGTCAGTCAGTCAGTCAGTCGTTGCGAGTCTGTAGCTCTGTGTAGTTGAGGGCTGTACTCTGTCAGTAGTCGTCGCGTGCAGTACGCTAATAGTCGTCATGCAGAGCGGTCGGTCAGTAGTAGGAGCCGAGTGCGGTTGTGTGATGTAGGCGGTCGGCAACACTGGTCAAGATGGTGAATAAGGTATACTGTTAATTAATATAATCATTAGATAATGAAAAATTTTATTTATTGTAATTATTCTCCAACAAGTTCCCCAATAATAATGTTTATTTCAAAAGCATTTTTCAAACATTTAATTTTTTATTGAACTAAAGAGTTCGTTGCACTTCACATTTCATTCCACTTCTTTGAAGAAAAATTTCACTAAAATCACAAAAAAAGAGAATATTATTATTTGCAATGCAGTTCCTCCAAGCGCTGCGCAACAACAAGAGCAGAAATGTGACATCCATTTATTCGGAGGTAAGACTTTAATTCTGATTGTTTTGCACAGGGCCAAAGACCGATATTTCGGTTTAATTGAAGTTTCTTGTCACTGAACGGACTTTAAATGTTGTGAAGAATTTATATTTGAGTCAGATTGCGAATTTCACATTTTTGTTGCCATTTTCAATACCTCTCATTGTGGGCGAGGTTACAATTAGCGCAATGTCCATTAGCATCCGTAAATAACATTGTCCATTATTTTAAAATTTGCGGGGAGGTTACAACACACACAAAAAAAAAAAAAAAAAAAAAAAGTTTGCATTTATATCCGCTCCTCAATTGTAGATACCCCTTACACAGCTGTGTGCAATGAATGAGTGCTGGCTGGTAATTAATTGCACTCCTTGGAGGGAAATGCCATAGGAAGTAGTCTTTAAAAAGTGAATGTTTTTCGTTAAAAGACAAAAGGTACTTTAGAAAAAAGTAATAGTGGGGCTTTTGTTGTTGAACAAAATAAGTACAATGAACATACGTTATCAGATTTGCGCAATGCAGCTTCACACTACCTTTTGATTATAACACAATATACTATACATCGTCCCGAACCGTGACCAGAGTCGCGAGACGAGCAGAGCACGCCGCCGACGCCCGCTCAGTACAACCGTCCACCCGCTACTACTGTCGACCGACTACTACCTCTCCCGACTCGCGCTACAATATATATAACAACTGTTCCTGGCGACCCGGTGCGTGCCACTACTGTCGTCTGGCGCGGTCCAAGCGCCGACTAGCAACGATAAATAACTCTCTGGTCAGACAGAGATGCTGTCATGCCTCGCCATCGCTCTGGTAATGAATACATACGTGTTGCAGCGTGCGTACCACCGGAACACGCAGTGGCGGAGCCAAAGACTGTGTTGTCGAGGTCGAGTGCGAGCGGGAAGAGAGGCAGCGTCGGCACGGAGATGCAAGCGAGCGCGAGACGCACGGGGGCTGCGGCGTGGCGCGTTTGCGGTCGGCGCCTTTGGTGGCAACGGCCGGGACAAGCAGCGGTGTATGGTGTGGTGCGGGGCGGACAGGGGCGGCGGTGGACGGGGAGGAGGCGGCGCGACGACGGCATGGGGGCGAAAACGGGACGGGGGACGGCGGATGCTGAGAGGCGTCACGCGCGGACAGGACACAGACACAGAGACACACAGATTGGAAAGGGAGGGTGCGCGGTAGTAGTTGGGAATGTGCGTACCGTGCGGGATGGGAGTGGGCGAGGAACACGGTCGTGGCCCCCTGTTTTTTGGGTGCGTGTGATGACGTCGGTGTGTTGTGGGAAGGGAAGGTGCTGTGGCGGCGGCGCGTAATGGGCGTAGGCCGAAAAGAGAAAGGAACGTGGGCAGTGTGTTGGCAAGCGTCGGTTCGACTGCGACGTTGATGGGCAGGGCAAGGTTAATGGTGGTAGGAGTAGGCGTGTGGGCGCAAAAAATCTGCCGCTGCAGGCGGTGCCGTAACCGCCATGGCGGGAAGGAGAGAGAGAGGGCCAAAGAAAGAAAGAAAGAAAGAAAGAAAGAAGAAAACAAAAAAAAAAACAAAAAAAAAAAGGAGGCGGGGGCGAAAGTGGAGAGGCGGTGGTGTGAGAAGGGCGGGGGCGGAAGGAAGGCAGGAAGGACAAGAGGCGAGGCGACGGCTTGCTTTGTGTATCGGTCGGTCTCTGGCTATGCTTCGTTTTCTGCAGCAGGGTCGGTGCGCGGCGTGGCTCGCGGCAGTGGGAACGCCTGGTGGCTGGACGGCCAGCAATGCGGTTGGATGGGCGGCCACAGCACCGCACCTGTGCCCGAGGAGGAGACGCTGGCGGCGGGCCCTGAGGTGAGGCCGGCTCGGCTGGGGCAGTGGATGTGTAGGTGTGCGCCGCTGCTGCAACAACGAGTAAAACGCGAGAAGAAGGGATGGCGGTAGAGAGAGAGAAAAAAAAAAAGGTCGTGTTGTGTTGATGCGCAGGCAGACGCGTACAGAGAGACGAGCCCGGTCTGCAGCAGGGTGTGGCCGTGCCGAGTGCAGAGCAGCGGCGGCTCGGTTCGGTTCGGTTCGGCCCGGCCCGGCGGGCCGCGCTGTTGTCGCGGACGTGAGCGCCCCCTGGCGGGTGGCCGGAGGCGGCGCGGCGTGTTGGACGTGTGGCTGGTGGCAGTGCACAATTTGCGAGTGGCTGGCGGTGTGGTGTGGCGGTTGGCGCGTCGGGCGGCGGAGAGAGAGAGAGAGAGAGAGAGAGGGAGGAGAGGTATGTGTTGCGGGCGCCCTTTGCTGCGCTGCGTCGTTGCGTGTGCCGTACAGGGCGGGCGCTTGTCGACTGTGTGGGCGGTGTGGCGAATTGGCGTGAAACGGCTGCCGAGAGGTGTGTGGTAGCGAGCCGGTCGTTGTCAGTGCGAAGGGGAATGTGCGTGCGTTTGGCGGTTTCGGTGTGCTTTTTGCGGCGTGAGAGTGGGAATTAGTGGGGCCGGCTGTTGTGTTGGTTCCTTGTGTCTTGTGTCGCGTAGCTTGATGGCAACGTGGAAGGACGCCGGTTTCGTTTCGAGCCTTGCGTGTGGTTGTCGACGTTGACTGGTTGGCGTGTGCCGATGCACGTGCATGTGTGGGTCGCGAGTGCGTTTTTGGCTGTGTGTGTGTGTGTGTGTGTGTTTTGGGGGGGAAGGGGGAGGCGGTGGTGAAAGTGCAGTCGTTGCCACGGGCGTCGTCGGGTGGGGCTGGGGCTGTGCGTCGTGGCGGAAAGGTGGTAGGTTGCGGGAAGCGAGCCCGTCGTTGACGGTGTCGCGTGAGTTGTGAATCGAGTGGGGCGCGGGGCGCGGGACAGGAGCAGCGTGCCGCTGCGTCGTGGTCGTCAGCAGAGGCTGTGCGTGTGCTTGTCCTTTTTGTGGGCGGTTCGTGCGAGGCGTTTTTGTTTTGTGTTGCCCTAGTTGTTAGTTTATTTTGTTTGTGTTTGTTATTTTGAGACGACGACTGGTTGGTGGCGTGCGCGCGAAGTGGCGGTGTGCGCTTCCCGTGTCGTTTGTGTTGTTTTGTTTTTGTTTTGTTTTTTTTTGCACTGGGCCCCGGGGGGTGGGTGGGTGGGTGGGTGGGTGGGTGGGTGCGTGCGTGCGTGTGTGTCGATTGCCGGCTGGCGAAAGGTGCGCCATCGGCGGGGTGGGTCGCCGGCACAAGTAGAGGCGGCGGCGTTGTTGCTGTTGTTGTGTGGTGTTTGTTTTGTTCGGCTGTGTCGGCGAGCTGTGTTGCGGTGCGTGTGAATGGTGGTGCAAAAGTGCTGGCGTTGGGGCTGCGACTGCGACGGCGGCGAGCCGCGGGCGCGCATGATAGTGATGTTGTGAACAGCGGCTGTGTACGGTAGTGGTGTTGTTGTAGCACGACGTGCATCCGGGCCGGCGCGGAAAGCGCAGTTGCGGGCGGTTGCCCTTCGGTGCCAGCCATGTCGCGTGAGCGGCGGGTTGCTCTGGTGTCGACACGTGGTGCTCTGGGTTGTTGTGTGGTGCCCTTTGGCCGGTGGGGGTGGTTCGCGTGTGTCTCGTTCGCGCTCGGTATCTGGTCGTGGTCGTGCTGCTCCCCCGTCTGTCGGCGGTTTTCGACGTCGTCTGTACGTTTTTGTTCGTTTGCGGCGTGCCTGCCGACGTCGCCCCGTCGCGACCTTTCAACCGAAAGTGTGGCGCCCGAAGGTGAACGAACGTAACCCTGACCTCGGCGCTTTACGCTGAGCCGAGCGAACCGAACCTAACCTGTGGTGTGGCGAGGTGAGCTCAGCCTGTGAGCCCCTAACGTCTACGTACGGTAAGCTGTCCGGCTCACGCCTCACGTTTGAACGCTTTTTTAACCTACGTTTGACGCTTCTTAACCTAGCACTGACCCCTTAACCTAACGTGTAACCTAACCTAACCTAACCTAACCTAACCTAACCTAGCCTAGCCTCTGACGCCTGACGTGTTTGAATGCTTAACCTAAGTTTGACGCTTAACCTAACCCAAGTCCCCTTAACCTAACCCATGTCCACCTAACCTAACCTAACCTAACCTAGACGTGTAAACGTAATGTGTAACGCGTAACGTGTAAGGTCGGCTGGCGTGTGTGCTGACGGCAGATTGGGTTGGTCTGTAGATTCGGATTGCGGTTTGCCTCGGTCGAGGGGTTGGGTCGGAAGCGGCGAGGGGCGGCGGCGCCTGTTGCGCAGGCGGCGTCCGTTTGCGGCGGGCAATTGTTGAGAAACGGCTGTGAATGTTGGCGGGCGAGAGGAGGAGGACGGCGCGCGATGTGGCCCGACGGCTGCGGGCCGATCGGGAAACGGCGGGAGGGCGACGGAAGGCGATGGGGCGGCGGAGGCGCGTTTGCACGGCCGTCATCGCCGCACGCCTCGGCTTGTGTGGCTGTGGCGCCGGCCGCGCTGGCCGGGCTGCCGCGGCGACGGTGTGGGAGTTTTGCCGAAGGTTTGGCCATTGTGGCGGGTCGTCGGCTGGGGCTGTGGGGGCGGCATTTGGGCGGGGGCGGCGATTCTCGGCGGGCCGACCCAGGCTGTAGCGCGCGGTAGCTGCAGTTTGGCCGTGGTTTGCGGCGCTGCCGTGGCGACTGGTTGGCGACTGTGGTGTGGCTGTGTGTAGCCCCATCCTCGGTGGTTTGAAAGGCGCGGGCGGTTGTGGCGCAGGTTTGGGGCTGCTCCGCACAGGCTGTCGGACGTTGGGCGGTAGCAAGCGCTCCAGCCCACATTCTGCTGGCTCTTCGAGGCAGCTATGTAATGAAGGGTTTACTACTTAGCATTTCCTTCTTCATAGGGTCAACTAGGACGGTAGGTTCTGGGCTTCTGGATGTTGGTGTTGAGCAGATGTGTTTGTGGGACAGTAGATGGTAACTTCTAGGTGCCAAAGATGAATGGAAGGGGGCGAGGCCCCGGTGACCTAAAGGTCAAGCAGTGCAAGGGGACGCCTATGCGGCCCGCGCTGTTGGTGTGGTTCCCCCAGTCGCCTGATGAGGGGGTTTAAGGAAGACTCCAGTTTATCAGAAAATCGACGGGCGATGACGCGATGGCGCTGCACGACCTCCAGCTCATCGGCGGCGTCATGGAGGTAACGATGCGGGAAACGCGCCGGAACATGATAAACTCGACGCAGGATCTTGTTCTGTAGCGTCTGCAGCCGATGAAGATAGGAGGGGGCCGCACCGCCCCAGACTTCACAGGCGTAATCGAAGATCGGGCGAAGGTAAAGCTGGAAAATAAGGAGACCATTCGCGACAGATAAAGCAGAATGCTCGTTCAACACAGGGTAGAGAGCACCCAGGCGGCAGTTGATTTTAGCGCGGACGTCTTCGATATGGAGCCTCCAAGTCAGCTTCTGGTCCAGGAGGACGCCAAGGTATTTCACCGTCGTTCGCCAAGGGAGGTCTGTAGCGTAAAGTCGCAGCTGGCGGCGGGGCATCGACCTCTTCCAGGTGAATACGATGGCGTGCGTCTTGGCAGGGTTGAATCCAATACGCCATTTGGCAGCCCAGTCTTCCAGCGCGGCGCAGGCACTCTGTAGTCGGGGGACTAAGACCTCGGCCCATCGGCTGCGAGAGTAGATGACCGTGTCGTCCGCATAAACGGCCTTCTCCACACGAGGCACCGTTGGAATGTCAGACGTGAAGATGGTATACAACACGGGCCCAAGGACAGAGCCCTGGGGAACCCCCGCAGCAATGGGGCGTACCGTGGAGAGCGCGTCACCCACCTTAACAGAAAAGGTGCGGTCCCGGAGATAGGAGGCGAGAAGCTTCACCAGGTGGACCGGGAAGCCGAAGTGGCGAAGTTTCCAGAGCAGGCCCTCATGCCAAACGCTGTCGAATGCCTTCTGTACATCAAGGAAGACAGCCCCACAGAACTCCCGCCGGTTGAAGGCTGTGGTAATGTAATCGACGACACGAAGGACCTGCTGAGCGGTAGAGTGCCCAGGCCGAAAGCCAAATTGCTCAGGCGGCAAGATGGCGTGCCGTTGGATGATGTGCCGGAGCCGTCGGAGGAGGAGGCGCTCGAACAATTTGCTGACATGCGGCAGCAGACTGATAGGGCGATAACTGGAGGGCGACGTCCTGTTTTTCCCCGGTTTAGGCACCGCGACCACAATGGAGTGCTTCCAGGCCCGGGGATAGACGGCAGATGTAAGCACCCAGTTGAAGAAGGCCGCCAGGTAGACGACCGCCGACCAGGGGAGGTGCTTCAGGACCCGGCCCGTGACGTCATCCTGGCCAGGAGCTTTCGATGCCGGGAGTTGCCGGACGCCTTCTAGGACTTCCTCCGGTGTGATGCGGGGGACTTGGTCGTCATCGTCGACATCGGCGGAGCGAAGGAGGGCAGCGACATCGCCTTGGATGGTGTCGACACGCTGCTGGTCCACCCGATCGTCCAGGGGACGAAAATTCCGCTCGAACCCGTCCGCTATCAGGTTTGCTTTGTCGGCGGGGCTGTACGCCGTCCGGCCATCGACCGATAGGGGCGGCAGGCGGGAACGCCGGTTCGTCAGCTGCCGGAGGGACTGCCAGCCGAAAGGATCTGGCGTAAATGACCGAAGTTTGCTCGCCCAGAGCATGTTACGATGATCAGTAATCCCCGCCTTGATATCCCGACGTAGCTGATTGATCCTCCTCTTCAAGGCAACATCCCGAGTGATCCGCCATTCCCGGTTCAACCTGTTGCGAGTGCGGATCATAGCAAGGAGGTGGGGCGGCAGATCAGGCGTCCGAAGAGTGGGAGGCCTCGGCGGTGGGGTGGAGGCATGCAGCGCATCATGGATGGCATCCGTAAGGTGGTCAATGGAGTCTTCAGCGACGTTCCCGTCGGCGACCATGGCGGTGACGGCGTAGTCCACGTGGTCACGGAAGCGATTCCAATTAGTCCGGCGCAAGTTCAGGCGGCCCGGGGTATGTTCCGGGGCGACGCTCAGACGAAAGAGGACGGGCAGATGATTGGAGTTGAGCTCGTGGATCACCTCAGCGTCGAGGAAGTGCGGGAGGCCCTTGGTAATGGCGATGTCAAGCACATCCGGCCTGCCAGACGACGGGTAGCAGGTAGGCTCCTCAGGGCCGCAGGCATAGGCGTTAGCTTCCTCGAGAGCCTGTAGGAGTCGGCGGCCGCTGTTGTTAGAGTGCAGGGAATTCCAGGCGGCATGCTTGGAATTGAGATCGCCGGCAATGAACAGCTTCCCAGGATGGCGGAGGAGAGCTTGAGCATCTGCCAGGTCCAAGATTCGGCGCGGACTCCGGTACACGGCGATAAACGTGATCGGACCGGCGTGGGTTTCTACAAGGACCGCCGTCGCTTCGATGAACTGTGTGGCAGGCGGTCTGACAGCGTGGTGCCGGATGCAGCTTTTGACAAAGAGAGCAGTGCCGCCACCCCAAGTCGGCCTGTCCGTGCGATAACAGCAATAATTCGGAATATTGCTGCGGATGTCGGGTTTGAAGAACGTTTCACTGACCATGCAAATGTCGACGTTATGGGCAGTAAGGAAGTGCTGGAGCTCCCTCAGATCATGGGTCAGATTGTCCGCATTATAAGCGACGATGCGGAGTTCTTCCAGGCGAGGCACCCTAGCCATGGCGCGGCGCAGCAGAAGAATCCTGAGTAGCCTGGACGGCCTTGCAGATCGCCGAGTCGATGGTGGAGGCGATGAGCGCTGGCAGCTGCGCGAGCTGTTTGGTGACCTCCGTCAGCATAGACGTAACTTGGGTGAGAAGCCCAAGCAGCGTCTGGAATTCCGATGGCCCTGGAGGTTGTGCAGCCACAGCCGGCGGCGGGGGGGAAGAAGATGGCGCAGGTCCATGGGCGGCCGCAGGCAGGGATGCAGCTGAAGCAGGAAGGCGGTGCACGGCATCCGCCATGCTGATTCCCTCCCGAAGGTGAGCCGTGCGTCGTTCCATCAGAGATGGCCAAGTCCTCTTGTCCACCCGTGGCGGGGGCTGACGGCGGCGACGCCGCTCTGCAGCCGGAGTAGGCTTCAGGGTGGGGGGAAGACCACGCTGGCGTCGACTTTCCTGTTTATGCTTCGCGCAGGAGCGGTAATTCGCCGGGTGGGCCCCGCCGCACAGGCCACAGATCGGCGGGTCTTCGAGCTTGCGGGGGCACTCCTTGCTGGCGTGGCCGCCGCCACACCGCACGCACATGGGAGGCATGGTGCACAGCCGGGAAACGTGGCCAAATCCCTGGCAGCGGAAGCACTGGACAGGGCCACGTGATTTCCGCAGCTTCTCAACCGTCACACACAGGTTGTAAAACCGAGTGACCTGAAAAATCTCGCGGTGGGTGGGCGTGTCAGGCAGGATGACCACCCTATGGCCGGTAAGTTGGTTGGTACCCGGCATCCGGTGGAAGTCCACGCGCGTGGCGACGAATCCCATGGACTCGAGCTCTTCTTTGATGTCGTCATTGGGCAGAGACTTCGGTATCTTCTTCATCAGGGCCTTGAGAGTCGGAGGCCGGACAGCCGGGAACGTGTAATTGGGGACGCCGTCACGTCCCAGCTTCTCCATGACGACGACGTAGTCAGCGGTCGCCGAGAGGTGGAGTTTCAGCAGGTCCTCGCCGATTTGCTTGACATGGAAGGGCTGGGTGCAATGCTGCCGCAGCCAGTCACGAAATCCCTTGTAGTCGTCTGTGAAACGCATCACAATGGGCGGCACCTTCGTTGGAGCCGGTGGCGGCTGTTGTGCGGCATCGTCCATGTCAGCGTCAGGGTCGGCACGCTGCTGTGGCGCCTCTGCAGACTCGCGGCGGCGGTCATCACGTTGCCGTTGTTGGTCGGCGAGGGAAGCAGCAGCGTCGGCCAGAGTTGCCCCAGTGCCTTGCAGTGGCTCAAATGCATTCGAGACAGGTAGCTCCCGAGCGACGATAAGTCGTTGCCGCCGCGCCTGGCGCTTCTTCGGCGGCTGCCGAAATCCGTCATCCTGTGCGTCCCCCCGGGAGGAACGGCTAGCTGGGGAGCGATCGCGGATGGCACCCCTCGCCCCCTCTTCCCGCTGGTGGTGGCGCTCACGCGCATCCACGAGGCTACTTGCTTCAGAGTCAGAAGAGAAGTCCACATCGGCGTCCGTGTGCGTCTCTGCACCTGGGGTACTAATACTTCCCCTCAGTGCAGGTCGGTCCGTCATAGGCGCACCGGCTGATGGCGGGGCGGCCGACGGGGCAAGCCCCATCGGACCGCGGCCGGCCGGTGCGGGCGCAGCCGTCGCCGAAGCGGCGGCCGCGCGAGCGCTGAGTAGCACGTCCTCACTGCTCGACATCGCTAACTCGACTGGTAGCAAGCGCACCGGTCCGCATCGTCTAAACTACCGGCAGTGGTTGAGGGAAGGTAGTATTTACCCGAAGGCATTGACTACTAATTCTGGGGAGGAGATATGGAACTTCAGGTGGAGGAAATTGTCATCTTTATTTGCGGATTATAGAATCAAATTCATTTGGACTTCAGTGGGTTGGACACTGCCAGGTGCATTACCTGTTGAGCAGTGCGACAGGTCTTTGGTATGTGTCCCGGACATCTGACGGGACTCCTATGTTCCTTATGAGTGGGTTTTCCGAGACCACGGCTTTGTGATACAGGCGTCTGGCTTTGTGTTGAAATCGGAGAAGGACCTCGGGTTCTTGCAGAGCTTCATGTACATAACGAGACGGGAACTGCGGGTGTACGTGGAGTACTCTTCGTAAGGCCTTATTCTCCAGCGCTTGAAGACGTTGAATGTGGCGGGTGGCAGCATTGCCCCAGGCGACGCAGGCGTAGTCCATGATCGGCCGGACGAATAGCCTGTAGATGAGGAGGCCATTTGCAACTGACAGTGAGGAGCCTTCATTAAGCAGCGGGTATAGTGCTCCCAGGCGCTGGTCCACTTTCCTGCGGGTGGCCGTGACATGCTGTTGCCAAATAAGCTGACGATCCAGCACAACCCCGAGATAAGTCGCTGAGGGCAGCCACGCGATGTCTTCGCCGAAGAACCGAATCGCCGGAACTGGCGGCGGTAGTCTTCTGGTAAAGATGACGGCTTGGCTCTTCTGAGCGTTGAAGCGAATCCTCCATTTGCGGGACCATCGTTCAAGGTCGGAACAGGCGTCCTGAAGTCGGCGGTGCATGGCCTGTGGCCAGCGGCTGCGCGTGTAGATGGCGGTGTCGTCAGCATACATAGCTTTTTCCACCCTGGGGGAGGTGGGGATGTCCGATGTAAAGATGCAGTAAAGAATCGGCCCAAGGACGGAGCCCTGAGGTACGCCAGCGGCGATGCGCCGAAGAGTCGAACAGGAGTTGGCAACTCGAACAGAGAAGGTTCGCCCTCGGAGGTATGAGGCGAGCAGCTGTACGAGGGAGCGAGGAAATCCGTGCTGCATCAATTTCCACAGGAGCCCCTGATGCCAGACGCTGTCGAACGCCTTGGAAATGTCGAGGAATACCGCCCCACAGTATTCCCGGTTGTTAAAGGCGAGGGTGATGTCTTCGACGACGCGGATCACCTGTTGTTCGGTGGAGTGGCCTCTTCTGAACCCAAATTGCTCCGGCGGGAGTATCCTCCGTCGGTCCAGTATGGTGCGGATTCGTCGTAGCAGCAGCCGTTCGAACACCTTACTGATATGAGGGAGGAGGCTGATAGGCCGATAGTTGGCCGGTTCCTTCCTGTTCTTCCCCGGTTTCGGAACGGGGATAACTGTAGCCCGTTTCCATGCCTCTGGATAGGTCAGCGTCTGAAAGATGTTGTTAAAAACTGCAGCCAGCCAGAGATAGGCTGCTGGAGGAAGTTCCTTCAGGGCTCTGTTGGGTATGTCATCTGCCCCCGGTGCCTTGGCGGTGTTCAGACCAGCGATGCATGTCCGAACTTCGTCCACCGTGACGGGCGGAATTTGGTCCTCATCAGCAGCAGCAGGTTGGTCCAGGTAGTGCTGGACTTCCGCTTCCACGCGCTGAACGTGATTGACGTCAATCGGGTCGTTCACAGGGACGAAATTAGCTTCAAATACATCGGCGATGGCGTTTGCCTTGTCCTCAGGGGTGTAGACGAGTCCAGCCGGGGCTTCCAACGGAGGAATAGTCGCCCGACGTTTAGTGAAAAATCGAACCGTGTCCCAGTGATTGGCATCCGGTGTAAAGGCCTCGAGTTTCGCGGCCCACTGCTGGTTCCTGTGGGCGACGAGGGCGGCCTTAACGTCGCGCCGAAGTTGGTTGACACGTCGCTTAAGGCCGGGATCCCTGGTGAGACGCCAGTCTTTGCAGAGGCGATTGCGGAGACGTATAAGGTCCAGGATGTCGTGGGGTAACCCTGGACGGAGTGGCTGTCGCCGGCCGGCCTGCGGCGTGGACTGCCGGAGAGCTGTAGTAACAGCAGCGGTGAACCCCGCCGTGGCATCATCGACGGGTGCATCCGGTGGAGTGAATGCCAGCAGATGGGGGAGCCGATCCCGGTAGCCATCCCAGTGGGTACGTCGCAGGTTCCACCGTGGCGTCTGCGGAGGAAGATGGACGTTCAGCTGGAAAATGACAGGCAGATGGTTAGAATTGAGAGCATGTCTCACTTCTGCCGACATGAACTGAGTCAGTCCCTTGGTTATTGCGATGTCCAGGACATCCGGATTGCCTCTGGAGGGGTAGCATGTCGGTTCCTCGGGTCCACAAGCGTGCGCATCAGCTTGCTCGAGGACGTGGAGGAGCCGCCGTCCGTCATAAGTGGTGGTGAGTGAGTTCCACGCCGCATGCTTTGCGTTAAAGTCACCGGCGAGGAACAGCTTCCCAGGAAGGCGCAGCAATGCCTTCGCATCGTCGACGTCAATGTGCGGCTTAGGTGGGCGGTAGACGGCCACAAATGTGACTGTGCCGACCGAAGTCTCGACGGCCACAGCTGTCGCTTCCATCTTCCGCAGAGGAGGCGTCGGTACAACATAGTGTGAGATTGTCCGCTTGATGTAGATGGCTGTACCGCCACCTCGAGTGGGGCGATCATTCCGATAGCAGAGATAATTGGCGATATTGGCCCTCAGGTCCGGCTTCAGATGCGTCTCACTGACCAGGCAGATGTCGACATGCTCATCTTCCAGGAATTGGCGAACCTCCAGTAGGTCGTGGTAAATGCCATCCGCATTATAGGTGGCTATACAAAGGTCTTCATAGCGTCGGGGCCTAGGCATGTTGAGGAGGCGGAACGTCGCTGGTGGCTTGAAGCGAACCACGAATGGCCGCTTCAACTGTCGTGGCAAGAACTGCCGGGAGTGCTTGAATGGCTCGGCTCATCTCGGTGACGGCTTGCATCATGGTCTGCATGAGCACCAGAAGTTGGTTGACGTCAGCTGCCGCAGCGGGCGGTTGGGGACGGCCAAAGTCGTCAGCGCGCCGGCCTCGAAGAGGTGGAAAGGACGCCGAGGCAATCTCAATTGCTGCTGTTGGGGGTGCCGCTGAAGAGGCGGTGCCCTTCAAGACATCCGCCGCTGTCGGAGACTGGAGGACGGAAGCCGCGCGCCGTTGCATCAGTGGAGCTCGCTCCTGTAGCGGTGCCTCGATGTATCTGCTGCTGGCAGGTGTGCTTCTGAAGACACGGGTCCCAGCACGTCGAGTCTTGGCGTTGAGGGGCGGTAAACCCCTCTGTCGGCGACTAGCATCTTTGTGTTTCTGGCAGGAACGATAGCTGGCTGGGTGCCTGCCGCCACACAGTCCGCATTTGGCAGGTTCGTCCTTGGGGACGGGACACTGGCGGCTGTCATGAGGGCCACCACACTTCACACATATAAATGGCATTGTGCAGAGCCGCGCCACGTGGTTAAAGCCCTGACAGCGGAAGCACTGAGTCACTCCTCTTGATTTACGTAGCTTCTCGACAGAAACGGAGAGGGCACAAATTCTGTTGATTTTAAACACGTCGCGATTTTCTTGCGTGTCCGGGAGAACCACCACACGGAGACCTGATTTCTGCTGCGTGCCGGGCATCCGATGGTAGTCCACGACCGTCGCCTCAAATCCCAATGCAGACAATTCTTCCTTGAGTCTCTCGTTCGGAAGAGAATCGACGATGCCTCGAAAGATCAGCTTCAGAGTGGGCGGGCGAACAGTGGGAAACGTGTAGCACGGTATTCCCTCAGTTCCCACCATGTCCATAACTTTGACGTAGTCTTCAGTGGCCGTGACAGTGAGTTTCAACTTATCGCCTCCAGCCTGCTTCGCTGAGAAAGGCTGCTTCAGATTTTGCGTCAGCCAATCGTACAATTTCAAATAGGTGTCCGGATATTGGAGCACGATCGGTGGAATTTTATGCTGCTGCTGTTGTGGTTGTTGCTGCTGCTGCGGTTGTAGGTGCTGTTGAGGCTGCTGTGGTGCCTCATGGTCCTGTGGCGCCTGCATCCCATCGTCGATGACGTCAAACCTGTTGCTGACAGGCACGACAGGCGCGTCTGCCGGTGCCTGGTTCTTGGCCTGCTTCTTTTTCGGCGGACGAATGAAGCCGTCGTCGGTGGGCGCCACACGGGGCAGTCCAGGTCCGGGATCGCTGCGTTTCCGTCGAAACTGGGACGTCGACGGGCGAGGAGCGTCGTCGGCGAACGACGCGTCAGAAGAATAATCCATTGCCATGTCCAGGGCCCTCGCTGTGGTCGTCAACAGATAATTGCCTGTACGCCTTTGCCGGGTCGTCATGGTGGGGGGGCCGGATGGGACCGCCGACGAAGCGAGCTCCGCCGGACGGCGATCCGCCACACCCTTCGCTGAGCTAGATACCGAACTCATGGCAGCGCACGCGTAGCACGTCTGCTCACTACGGAAGACTAACTCGAACTGGTAGCAAGCGCGGGAGGCGCGGCGCGGCGGCGCGCAGAGTGGCGGCCGCTCTCTCGGCCGTCCGCGCCCGCCCGCGACACTGGCTGGGCCCTTGTGATTCTCTGCTCCGCTGCTGTGCTGTGCTTGCGTGCCTGCCGTCCCGCTCGCTCTCGCTCTCGCTGTGTGTTACGCGCGTCGTCGAAATGGCAGATCAGGCGGCTACGAACGAGACTGCTGCGGCACCCGCCGCCACCGGCACTACGAAGAAGGCCAAGTCTGCGTCGTCTGCGAAGAAGCCGCGCGCCAAGCCTGCGCACCCGCGCACCTCTGAGATGGTGACGGCCGCCATCAAGAGTCTGAAGGAGCGCGGCGGGTCGTCGCTGCAGGCGATCAAGAAGTACATAGCCGCGCACTACAAGCTGGACGCGGAGAAGCTGGCGCCGTTTATCAAGAAGTACCTCAAGTCGGCCGTCGTGGCGGGCGAGCTGGTGCAGACGAAGGGGAAGGGCGCGTCCGGCTCGTTCAAGCTTGCCGGCGCCGGCGGCGGGGGGGCGGCCGAGGGCGGCAAGGCTCGTGCTGGCGGTGCCAAGAAGAAGCGCGCCGCTCCGGCCAGCAAGGAGAAGAAGGGCGCCCGTGCGGCCGGCGCAAAGAAGGCTGGTGGCGTGAAGGCGGCGACCGGTCGGAAGGCGGGCGCCGCCAAGAAGGCGTCTGCGGCGTCGGCCGCTCCCGCGGGTGCGAAGAAGGCGGCTGCGGCCAAGCCGGCCAAGGCCAAGTCGCCGTCGAAGGCGAAGAAGGCCGCCAAGGTTCCGACGAAGAAGCCGAAGGCGCCGCGCCCGAAGAAGGCGACGACGCCGTCTAAGGCGAAGGCTTCGCCCAAGAAGAAGAAGTAGAGTAGAGGAGAAAGAGATGGGAAAGGAAGGGTTTGGCGCTTGACTCCGTCGTCCCCACCCCCCGTCGTCGTCTAGTGGCGCGCAAGAGACGCGCGGCCCAAAACGGCCCTTCTCAGGGCCATCAAAGCACGTCGGGGAAGGTTTTGATTGTCGTGTTGCGTTTGGTGTGGGTGTCTGTCTGGCGTTTCTGTATGCCCGTGGGGATGCTGTTTGCGTGCCGCGGTGGTTGGATTGCGGGGGTCGGTGGCGGGTGTGGGCGGCGGTAGCGGTAAGCGGTGTTGTTGTTGTTGTTGTTGTTGTCGTGGTTGATTGTCGCCGTGTTTGTGGCGGCGGCCGACGGTTGGTTTTCTGTCACGTTGTTTTGTTTGAATACGTTGGTTGGCTTGCCTGCGTTCGTTCTTCTCGGATGTCTGTCTTGTCGAGTCGTGTCTGGTCTTTGTTTTGTTCCTTTGTGTGTGTTATGTTTTGCAACGGGGGGCACGTTGAGATGTGGAAGGAGTCGGCGGGGATTTCGGTGGCGTGTAGAGCGAGCGAGCGCGCCTGCCTGGCCGTTGGCCGTCGGAGTGGAGTGCGGGGTTTTTTGTTTTCGAAACGAAAGCGGCGGCCGGCCAGCCACCCGTGCGGTGTGACGTCGGCCGTTGGGTATTGTGCGCTTGGAGCGCCGGGGAGGGATGATGTGTGATTGTTGCGCGCTGCTAGCAGGCAGGCAGGCAGGCAGGCAGGCAGAGTGAGCGGGTGTGGCGGACGGACGGGAAGTGGCGGTTTTTGTTTTTGGGTTGCGGGGCGAGAGGCAGGCGACCGACAAAGTTTGCTCGCGACGGAGAGATGTTAGTGGCCCTGAAAAGGGCCGTTTTTGTTTGTGCGGTGCGGTGCCGCGGCGCGGTTTAGGCGCGCTCGCCGCGGATGCGGCGCGCGAGCTGGATGTCCTTGGGCATGATGGTGACGCGCTTGGCGTGGATTGCGCACAGGTTGGTGTCTTCGAAGAGGCCGACGAGGTAGGCCTCGCTGGCCTCCTGCAGGGCCATGACTGCGGAGCTCTGGAAGCGCAGGTCGGTCTTGAAGTCCTGGGCGATCTCGCGCACTAGGCGCTGGAATGGCAGCTTGCGGATGAGCAGCTCTGTGCTCTTCTGGTAGCGCCTGATTTCTCGCAGGGCGACGGTGCCCGGCCTGTAGCGGTGGGGCTTCTTGACGCCTCCGGTGGCGGGCGCGCTCTTCCTCGCCGCCTTGGTGGCGAGCTGTTTGCGCGGCGCCTTTCCGCCGGTGGACTTGCGGGCCGTTTGCTTTGTGCGGGCCATAGCGGTAGCGGAGCGGCGTGCGTGGAGGTTAGGTGCGGCGCGGCGTCCGGTGCTGCCTTGACAACGGGCCCGCGCGCCTCCGTGCTGCGCTTATATGCCCTCGGTTGCGCGTGGTGGGGGGAGGGCGGGCCAGAGTCTATATAGGGGGGCGGCGGGCGCGCCGGGCGCAGACCGTAGCCGACTCGCCAGCCGCTGCAGCTGCTGTTTGTGCACGTTTTGCTTTGCCCGAGGAAGGAAGGATGACAGGCCGCGGCAAGGGAGGAAAGGGGCTCGGCAAGGGTGGCGCCAAGCGGCACCGCAAGGTGTTGCGCGACAACATCCAGGGCATCACGAAGCCCGCCATCCGCCGCCTGGCTCGCAGGGGCGGCGTGAAGCGCATCTCTGGTCTGATCTACGAGGAGACCCGCGGGGTGCTGAAGGTGTTCCTGGAGAACGTGATCCGCGACGCGGTGACGTACACTGAGCACGCCAAGCGCAAGACTGTGACGGCCATGGACGTGGTGTACGCCCTGAAGAGGCAGGGGCGCACCCTGTACGGTTTCGGCGGTTAGGCTGCGTCGCAGCGGGCGCTGGCCTTCCCGCGGCCGTGCTTGTGGGTGGGAGAGACTAGAAAACGGCCCTTTTCAGGGCCACCACACTGTTCGGAAGTTGAAAAGTGCGAAAGAGTCTGTGTTGTTGCTGCTGCGTGTGTGCGCTGTGTTGTTTGTTTGTTTCTTTCTCTCTTTCTTTCTTTGTTTCTTTCTTTCCGTTTGAGCGACGTGATGTGACTGGGAGGGGAGAAGGAAAGGAAACGTGTCATGTGGCTGGCTGTGTGTGGAGCTGCTTCGTTTGTGTGTCTTTGTATCGATCGCGACGGAGATGGCGGGCTGTGTGTTGTTGTGCGAGAGGCGGTGATTATTTGCTTGCGTGGTTTGGCTCTGTGTGTTTGCGGCGGCGTTGGGGTTTCCGAGGCAAGGCGTGTGGGCATAGGCGGCCGGATCAGCTGTTTCGTTCGTGTCGACGGCCGTTGCGCGCGGGAGTGGAGGGCGGTGTGTCGACACGCCTCCCTTTAACAATGGTCATTATTGCTGCCGTTGTCGTTTGGAAGGCGACTGCGACCGTGCAAAATGTGTGTGTGTGTGTGTGTGTGTGTGTGTGTGTGTGTGTGTGTTGGGCCACACGGGCTGTGTGGACGACAAGATGGCGGACGTGCGCCGGCGGCGGCTGTGCTGTGAAAGTGCAAAGTTAAAACAAAACAAGGTGCGGCGAGGACGACTGAAATTTTGCTTTGGACGTAGGTTTGTGTGGTGGCCCTGAAAAGGGCCGATTGTTGTGGGCCGAGCCGGCAAAGCGCGTTGCGTGCAGGGGAGCACGCGGCGCTGCGATTGCCTGGCCTCCTTTAGGCCTTCTTCTCGGTCTTCTTTGGCAGCAGGACGGCCTGGATGTTGGGCAGGACACCACCCTGTGCGATGGTGACGCCCGACAGGAGCTTGTTGAGCTCCTCGTCGTTGCGGATGGCAAGCTGCAGGTGGCGCGGGATGATGCGCGTCTTCTTGTTGTCGCGGGCCGCGTTTCCGGCCAGCTCGAGCACCTCAGCCGCGAGGTACTCCATGACGGCGGCGAGGTAGACGGGCGCCCCGGCGCCGACGCGCTCTGCGTAGTTTCCCTTGCGCAGGAGGCGGTGGATTCTGCCGACCGGGAACTGGAGCCCAGCCCCGCTTGAGCGGGACTTTGACTTGCCCTTGACTTTGCCTCCCTTTCCGCGTCCGGACATGGCGATGGGCTAGCGACGGTGCACACGAAACGGAAACGAAAACGACCGGTGCGAGCGGCAGCGAGTCGAGCAGCGGAGTGCGTGCCGGCGCGCGCGGCCTCCTTTCGTCTGGACTGGGTGTGGAACATCCCAGGCTATCGTGAACGTAGGGTTTACCTAGAGGCATTTCCTACCAAGGCTGCAGGGTGTGGTTGGCGGTGGTCAGCGCGTATGATATCTTGAAGTCGCTGAGAGGAAGAAGTGGTGGTGAGTCTTCTGGGCTGACCTGATTATTCGATCAGGGCAACGGGCCGCCTGTAGTGGTCGTGATGGTCATTATGTCGTCCTAACCTCCGGACGAGGGGATTGTCTGAAGTGCGGGTGGCAGTATAAAACCGGCGCGCTGCGTCTTTAAATCTCTCCCGGACGAGGGGTTCCTCAGCCGCCTGATGGAGGGGGCGATGAGGGAAATCACGCGGCACATGGTAAATTCGGCGCAAGAGCTTGTTTTGTAGTTGCTGGAGCCTCTGAATATGGGAGGGGGCAGCATTGCCCCAGACTTCACAGGCATAGTCCATAACCGGACGAATGCACGTGCGATAGATATGCAGTCCGTTGGCGACAGGGAGCGAGGAAGTTTCGTTGAGCATGGGGTACAATGCCCCAGCCCTCTGAGATGTCTTCCGGTGTACAGCGGTGACGTGAGGCTTCCATGTCAGGGTGCGATCGAGAATGACCCCGAGGTAGGTAGCAGTCGTGGTCCAGGTGATGGCCTGATTACAAAGCACCAGGGGCGGCACGTCAGGTGGGAGACGGCGAGTGAGGAGCATCGCCTGAGATTTGGTGGCGTTGAAGCCGATCCGCCAGTCGGCGGCCCAGCGCTCGAGGTCCTGCAGAGCAGCTTGCAGACGTCGGAGGACGGCGTCGATGTTGCGATGGCGCGAGAAAAGGGCCGTGTCATCAGCATAGATGGCACGACCAACCCTCGGGGAAATCGGCAGGTCAGAGGTGTAGACAGCATACAATATCGGGCCCAGAACACTCCCTTGTGGCACTCCAGCAAGGACCGGGCGAACAGAGGAAGTCGTGCTGCCAACTCGGACGACAAATGTACGGCCCTCAAGGTAGGTGCCAAGTAGGCGGACGAAGCACGAAGGGATGCCGAGATGGTACAACTTGAAGAGCAGGCCGTGGTGCCAGACGGTGTCAAAGGCCTTGGACACATCAAGCAAGACAAGGCCGCAAAACTCCCGATTGTTAAACGCCAGTGTCGCCTCCTCGACGACGCGGAGCAACTGTTGGGTGGTGGAGTGGTGCTGGCGGAAGCCAAACTGTTCCCGAGGAATAATGTTGTCCTGGTGAAGCAGCCGGCCGAACCTAGAGAGGAGGATCCTCTCGAAAACTTTGCTCAGCGTCGGGAGGAGACTAATGGGACGATAATGCTCCGGTACTGTCCTGTTTTTGCCCGGCTTCGGGACCGCCACAACGACAGCCTTCTTCCAAGCGTCTGGGTACTGCAGTTGGTGAAAGACGGCGTTGAAGAGAGCGACCACGTACAGGATGGCAATCCTGGGCAGCATGCGAAGGACCCTCCCGTCAACGTTGTCGTGCCCCGGGGCCTTCGTCTGGGGAAGCCGGCGAAGATGGTCAGTGACCTCCCTTTCCGACGTTGGCACAATGGTGGCGTCACCGTGGTCGCCGTGGAGGAAGGCAGCAAGTCTGGTCTCAACTGTGCGGACGTTCTCGTTGTCGACCGGCGCCGCAAGGGGCCGGAAGTTGGCCGCAAAAGTCGTCGCCAGGGCCTCGGCTTTAGCGGCGGGCGTGTAAGCAGGTCCATCGGTAGTTGTGAGCGGCGGCATGTGTGGGCGATGCCGTGTGAGGGAACGGACCAACTCCCACGTGTCGGCCCCAGGATCAACTGAGGCAAGCTTCTCCTCCCACTGGCGGATACGGTGAGCAGCAAGGGCAGCCTTGATGACGCGGCGGAGATGATTGATGCGCCGCTTCAGCACGGGCTGGCGTGTTTCATGCCAAACTCTGTTGAGACGGTTTCGTTCTCGGATAAGGTCCCTTAAGTCGGCAGGGAGTGCTGGAGCGGCCACTGAAGAAACCCGTGGAGGCGGGGTGGAGTCAGCAACAGCCGTGGTGAGAGCCGCAGTCAGGGTGTGAAGAGCAGCATTAACATCCGTGTCCAGTGGAGGTGACTCATCTGGGAGGCGTTGCAGAACAAGCTGCCGGAAGCGCGGCCAGTCGGTCTTCCGGGTGTCGAGCTTCGCCGCTGGTGGAAGCGGAGTGACATATAGTCGAAAGAGCACCGGCAAGTGGTCGGAGCTCAAGGCGTGCAGAACGTCGGGGGTGACAAACCAGTCGACACCCTTGACGAGACAAATGTCCAAAACGTCGGGAGCAGAGCCGTTCGAAGGGTAGTGCGTCGGCTCAGCAGGTCCATACACAGAAGCTCGTGCCCTCTCAGCGGCGTGATAGAGCCGCCTCCCACTGACGTTCAGCGTCCGAGAATTCCAGAGCTGGTGCTTGGCATTCAGGTCTCCGGCGAGGAAGAGCTTGACCCCAGCACGAAGGAGAGTGTCAGCATCATGGACGGTGAGGTGGCCTCGTGGCGGCCGGTACACGGAGAGAAAGATGACCGTTCCAAGGGACGTCTCCACTGCAACGGCCGTGGCTTCACAGGAGTCCAACCTCGGCAGAGGGACACGATAGTGGCGGAGTGTCCGCTTGACATAGATGGCTGTCCCACCGCCAGCCGTCAGCCTGTCGTCGCGATAGCAGACGTAATTCGGTGCGTTCGCTCGAAGTCCAGGCTTGAGATGGGTCTCAGTGAGGAGACACACATCCACGCTGTAATCCTGGAGGAACTGCCGGAATTCGAGAAGCGCAGGAAAGAGGCCATTCGCGTTCCACGTTACAGCCGTGAAGGTCTGGTGGCGCCTAAGGTTGTGAGCCATGGCCAGCGGATGCGATCGCCGTGGCAGTGGGGAAACTTCGGAGGGCTGCATGGACTGCAGCAGTGATGGCGGTCGGCAGCTGGGCCAGAGCGGCAGAAACAGCCACGAGGGTGGCCTGGACTTCTTGCAAGACCGCGATGAAATCAGCAGCTGCAGCAGGTGGAGCAGGCCCGTCTTCAGAGCGTCGCAGAGGCTGGACAGCAGGGGCAGGAGGAGGCGTCGTCCGGCCCTGGAGGACGTCGGCGTAACCAAGGTCCGCCCGAGCAGCAAGCAGGCGCCGCTGGGCGGGTTGCCGCGGAGGAGTAGCAGGTGGAGCAGGCGGTGGCGCAGCTCGGCGCCGCTGCTGTTGGCCATCGGAGCGGGACGTCGGCCGCAAGGGAGGTAGTCCACGCTGGCGGCGGCTGGCTGCCTTGTGGACAGCGCAACCGCGGTAACTCGCAGGATGAGCCCGCTTGCACAGGGCACAGGTGGCTGGTTCGTCCCGGGACCGGGTACACTGCTGGCTGAGGTGACCCTCGCCACACTTGACACATCGGGGCCTCATGCGACAGAGGCGGGAAGTGTGGCCCGGCTCCTGGCAATTGTAGCATTGGACGAGGCCCTTCCGTGCGCGTAACTTCTCGACAGTCACCGAGAGGTCATAAAACCGGGTGACTTGGTAGATTTGCCTGTTATCAGGCGTATCAGGCAACACGATCTCCATCAAAGGGATGGGGCGCTGGGTACCAGGCATCTTCATCCGGGTGACTGCAGTAGGCGCGAAACCCATGGTGATGAGGCCGTCCTTAAAGGCGTCCGCCTTCATCTTCAGCGGTATGCCTCGCATGGCAACCTTGAGAACTTTGGGTCGTACGGTGGGGAAGGTGTAGTTTGGGATCCCACGTGCACCAACCATATCCATAACAGCCACGTAATCTTCAGTAGTGGCGACTGTCAGCTTCAGACGGTCTTCGCCGCAGTGTTTGGCGGTAAAAGCGTTCTTGAGGTTGGCTTGAAGCCAGTCCCGAAGCGTCAGATAATCGTCAGGGTAGTCGATAACAATCGGCGGCAGCTTAGGGCCGGAGCGATGCGTAGCATCGTCGGCGGTCGCCGGTGGAGGCTCATCGGGATCTTCAGAGTCGGCGCCATCCTGTAGGGCGTCGTACTGATTGGCAGTAGGCACAGGGACAACGGGCGTGCGCTGTCGTGGAGCCGCCCTCTTCTTAGGTGGTGGTTTCTTGAATCCAGCGTCACTCGTACCAGAAGTGTGTTGGTCGTCACTGGCGGACGTGACAGCCGACCTCTTGCGCTGAAGCACCCTCTGCGGGGCGCCGGAAGCGCAGTCTTCACGGGGAGGGTCGGTAGAGTAGTCCATCTCATCGTCCTGGTCGCGCGTAGTCGTCATATACTCGTGGTCCTCCTGGAGTTGCCGGGTCGTCATAGGTGGAGCGTCCAATGGGGCCGCCGACGGCGCAGGCGCCGCCGGACGGCGATCAGACAGCTCCGGCGCGGCGGCGGCAGCTGCCGCGACCGCGCGCGCGTCACAAACGTCTTGCTCGCTCGCCATCTCGAACACGAGTGCGTGCGTGCGGCGTGCGTGCGTGCGTGCCGGCGCAGCCGGGGTGGGGGTGCTTTATGGGCTCGGGTGCGGCGGCCGGTTGCGCGCGCGCCCCATTGGTCGGCGGCCGCAACAGGGCGAGCTGGTAAAGGTGCGGCGGCGGCTGGCGGCGGGTGCGTGGGGAGACGCTGACTAGAGCGGAGCGCTTGCTACTGGTGTTGCTGCCGTCGCCGCCGGTGCCCAGATGCCGCCCAGAAGAGATGGGAAGCCGGGCCGCCGCATTGTGGCCGCCTTAATGGAGCGTCTCGTCACTGAGGCGCTCGGTTTCGGTGGCGGCAAACCACGCCGAGACGTGCAGTGCTTTCGCTGCCAGCAGATTGGCCACGTGGCTAAATACTGCCGGCGCAACCAAGTGGTCTGCATGAAGTGCGCGGAAGCGCACGACACCCGCGACTGCACAAAGCCGCGCGACGTGGCGCCGAAGTGCGCTAACTGTGGAGGAAAGCACGTCGCGAGCTTCCGTGGCTGCAGTTACATCGTTAACTGGGGACGCGGGAGCAATAAGAGGAAGAAGAAGCGACGAAGGAAACGTCCCGGCCGTGGGTCAGCGCCTGCAGAAGGGACAGAGCAGCAGCATCACCAGGGGGTCCCTCCGCCCCCCCCAAGACGAAACCACGACGCCGCAGTGCCGCACAACAAGCTTCGTGCGGCGACAGAAGAAGCAGTGGCGGACCTCAAAGCTGCATTTGCGGCAGAGAGGACCGCCCTACGAGACGAGCTCGCTGCGGCGCACCGAGAAATACAGCGGCTGCGGGCTGAAGTGGCTTCTGCCACGAAAGCCTTGCGGCCCCCCGCACCTGCTCCCCCCCCCTCGGGGCGGGAGCCCACAGAAGCAATGGACACGACTGTTTCGGAGGCAGATCACGCTCAGCCGCCACCCAAGAAGAAACAGGCGGTGCAGATCTCCAAAGACTTAGACGAGCTGCTCAAACTGGCCACCTCCCGCAAGGTCGAGGCAGCCACCAAGCCAAAGGCAGCTCGGGTCTCCGAAGAACCTCAGACGAAGAACGTCCAGGCGAAGGCTGCTCCACAGCAGCCAACAACCTCAAGACATACACCGCAAGACGCCGGGAACTCAATTCGTGACCTTTTAATGGGGCCAGGGTCATTTACGTTCTCCGAGCCTTAACGTCATCGGCGCGTTGGGGCACAGGAAGTCAAGACGATGCCGAGTTCAGACATCCTATTCCCTAATCAACCAACACCCAGAATTCCTCAAACGAGTTAAATAACCCCCATCCATAAACCCAAACATCAGACACGAGGGAAGAGACACTTTGTCCCGGGCCTCGGAATATTTAGGGGTCTATGACCCATCAGACACCCCAGTCAGTCAGTCGGCGGGTGCCACTGTGTGGGGAGACGCTGACTAGAGCGGAGCGCTTGCTACTGGTGTTGCTGCTGCCGTACGTTCGTTCGAGATGCCGCCCAAGACTAGCGGGAAGGCCGCCAAGAAGGCTGGCAAGGCGCAGAAGAACATTTCGAAGGGCGACAAGAAGAAGAAGCGCAAGAGGAAGGAGAGCTATGCCATCTACATCTACAAGGTGCTGAAGCAGGTGCACCCTGACACGGGCATCTCGTCGAAGGCGATGAGCATCATGAACAGCTTCGTGAACGACATTTTCGAGCGCATTGCGGCCGAGGCTTCTCGCCTGGCGCACTACAACAAGCGCTCGACCATCACGTCCCGCGAGATCCAGACCGCTGTGCGGCTGTTGCTGCCTGGCGAGCTGGCCAAGCACGCCGTGAGCGAGGGCACGAAGGCGGTGACCAAGTACACGAGCTCCAAGTAAGGAGGTGGCTCTGGAATGGAAGGAAGGATGGAGAAGGCTCCTCCGTTGCGAGAGCGGCAAAACGGCCCTTTTCAGGGCCACCAACTTGCCTTTTGCGGGAAGGGCGGAATTGTTGTTGTTGTTGTTGTTGTTGTTTGTGTGGACGGCTGTGATGTATGTGTGCATTTTGATTGTGGGTGGGGGGGGCGCGTCAAAGCGTGTTGCGGGGTACGGCCACGAGGTTGGTCGCCGTGGCGTGGAATGGTGGCACGCCTCGTTGGAGTGGTTTTGACCCATTGGTGTTGGTGTTGGTGTGTGTTACCTGTCTGCGAGGGGGGACAGTGCGATCGGCGACTTTTGTGTCACCGTAACGACGGCCGTTTGCGGGTTTGTTTTTTTTTTTTTTTGCACATCATACATGGCGAGGGTGAAATGTGAAATGTTTTTGTTTGGTTTGTTTTTTTTTTCTTTGCCGCCCACTATTCCCTTTGCTGTACGCCGAGTTTGACAATGGTGCGACGTAACTGCAGCGTGGAGGTGTGTGAGTGACGTTGAAATGAACGTGCCATTAAGACGCATTGTTGTTGTATTGTACTGTACGTGTACGGCGACACGCACGATGATGTACCATTCGACTCTGATTTTTGATAGCCGTGTCTGACTGATTGCGTACGACGCACGCACACCGATGTCGTCATTCAAGATGCACGCGTGTCCAGTGCAGTACAGTAAGCGCGACGCTAGACGACGACGACGACGACGACGACGACGACGACGACGACGGCGGCGGCGGTCGTCGTCGTTTGTTTGGCGAATGTCTGTACACGTGTTTGTCTGTGTCCATCCGGTATGTATTTGTTTGTTTGAAAGTGTTTTGTGTGTCGGTGACGTGGTCCGATCCGTCGCCCCCTGAGTAACTGTCGATCGGCGCGATAGACCGGCGTCACGCAACTGAACCGAAGTCTTGGGCACACCCGTCATACTGTTGTACACCGTCGCGCTGAGAACGGTAACGAAAGGTTGACTTTGATCGGTCGAATGTGTGGGCAGAACGTGAGGAATGAGGCAAGAGTGCAAGGAGGGGGGGCAAAAGAGAGAGGAAGGGAAAAAGGGGAGAAACGCATTCGTAGAGCAACGGAACGTTCCCGTGTCGGAGGCGTATTGGAGCCGCACTGAAATGCGTTTAACGGCGGCGCGGCTGCAAGTGTCTGCCGTGGTGAACGTTACCTTTGACGGCTGCATTGGGCTTTGCTTTCGCTTTCGCTTTCCCGGATGTACGTAACGTTTGTTGATATGGTTCTGAGGAAGAGTGTATGACAGTGCCGTGCCGTCCATGTTCGTGTGCCCTCCCATTGTGTGTATGCTATTGTCTGTGTACTTGAATGATGTATGTAGGTGTTAGTGGACATGTTTTACCAGTGGGGGGAAATGGATCGTCGATAGTTGCCGTCACTCTGTCACGGTCGAGATGACGCACCCTCCGTACAGAAAGGTGTCGAGAAAGTGAGTGTGTGTGTGTGTGTGTGTGTGTGTGTGTGTGTGTGTGTGTGTGTGCGCGTCCGTGAATTGGCAGTGTTTGGAGGTGGGCGTGCCCTGCATGTGGCCCGGAAGGCTGTTCGTTTGGCGGTAGTGTTGTGTGGACAGGGGAGGGGCATGCGTAACGCTGCTGGCATGGCATTTCGGGAGATGGGAGGGGGCAAACGAGGAAACGAGGAGCGGCGGCCAAAGACGGGACGGGGAGGGGCGCGGTGTGGGTGGCTTGCGCCTGTGCTCGGCGTTGTGGTTTGTGCAAAAGAGGAGGAGAAAAACAATGAGTTGCCAGGGAGGGGAGCGGTGTTGTGTTGTGGTTGTCGTGGTGTAGCCGCAGACGCGGCTGTCAGTGAACGTGGCGAGACGGACGGATGCGCGGAGGGGCGGGGGCGGCGCATTTCGCCGGTGCCGTGCCGTGCCATGCCTGAAAGCCGCGTGGTCGCTGTGTTGTTGGTGGCGTGGGGGCGAGGAGAGTACCGTACGGGTGTGCTTGTGCGCCGGAAATGGCACACTGCGCCTGCCCGTCTTGGAGGCTGATGGCTGTGGTGTGGAAATGGGGCGCGGTGATGTTGAAGCAGAAAAGAAACCAAGAAAACGGAAGGCGTGATGCGGCGGTGGTGGTGAGAGCGGGAAAAACAAAACAAAAAAAAAAAAAAGAAGGAAAAACAACAAGAAACAAAAAAGAAAACAAAAAGTCTATCAATATTAAAATGTAAATGGAAATGGAAATGGACCCAGGTATAACCTCCCTGCACAAATAGCAGAGAGTCCGATGGTAATAAAAATGTGCCAGAATGTTAACGTCCCTACAAAAGAAACCCAACGATAATATTAATGAAAGAATGAACCGTATGTAACATTGCAACAGACACAATGAAACCTGATAAATTGTATAAGGGCAGCAGCGTTGACCTTTGGCCCTGTATTCAGAATAAAAAGAGCCAAAGATTGTTACCCCAATGAAAAAGACACTGAAACACGTATGTAACATAGCAGCGATGGCGAGACATTGTAGCATCTGTGACCAGAGAGTTTGCGCTGGACTGCGCGAGTGTTGCGAGCGGTTCTCAGTCAGTCAGTCAGTCAGTCGTTGCGAGTCTGTAGCTCTGTGTAGTTGAGGGCTGTACTCTGTCAGTAGTCGTCGCGTGCAGTACGCTAATAGTCGTCATGCAGAGCGGTCGGTCAGTAGTAGGAGCCGAGTGCGGTTGTGTGATGTAGGCGGTCGGCAACACTGGTCAAGATGGTGAATAAGGTATACTGTTAATTAATATAATCATTAGATAATGAAAAATTTTATTTATTGTAATTATTCTCCAACAAGTTCCCCAATAATAATGTTTATTTCAAAAGCATTTTTCAAACATTTAATTTTTTATTGAACTAAAGAGTTCGTTGCACTTCACATTTCATTCCACTTCTTTGAAGAAAAATTTCACTAAAATCACAAAAAAAGAGAATATTATTATTTGCAATGCAGTTCCTCCAAGCGCTGCGCAACAACAAGAGCAGAAATGTGACATCCATTTATTCGGAGGTAAGACTTTAATTCTGATTGTTTTGCACAGGGCCAAAGACCGATATTTCGGTTTAATTGAAGTTTCTTGTCACTGAACGGACTTTAAATGTTGTGAAGAATTTATATTTGAGTCAGATTGCGAATTTCACATTTTTGTTGCCATTTTCAATACCTCTCATTGTGGGCGAGGTTACAATTAGCGCAATGTCCATTAGCATCCGTAAATAACATTGTCCATTATTTTAAAATTTGCGGGGAGGTTACAACACACACAAAAAAAAAAAAAAAAAAAAAAAAATTGCATTTATATCCGCTCCTCAATTGTAGATACCCCTTACACAGCTGTGTGCAATGAATGAGTGCTGGCTGGTAATTAATTGCACTCCTTGGAGGGAAATGCCATAGGAAGTAGTCTTTAAAAAGTGAATGTTTTTCGTTAAAAGACAAAAGGTACTTTAGAAAAAAGTAATAGTGGGGCTTTTGTTGTTGAACAAAATAAGTACAATGAACATACGTTATCAGATTTGCGCAATGCAGCTTCACACTACCTTTTGATTATAACACAATATACTATACATCGTCCCGAACCGTGACCAGAGTCGCGAGACGAGCAGAGCACGCCGCCGACGCCCGCTCAGTACAACCGTCCACCCGCTACTACTGTCGACCGACTACTACCTCTCCCGACTCGCGCTACAATATATATAACAACTGTTCCTGGCGACCCGGTGCGTGCCACTACTGTCGTCTGGCGCGGTCCAAGCGCCGACTAGCAACGATAAATAACTCTCTGGTCAGACAGAGATGCTGTCATGCCTCGCCATCGCTCTGGTAATGAATACATACGTGTTGCAGCGTGCGTACCACCGGAACACGCAGTGGCGGAGCCAAAGACTGTGTTGTCGAGGTCGAGTGCGAGCGGGAAGAGAGGCAGCGTCGGCACGGAGATGCAAGCGAGCGCGAGACGCACGGGGGCTGCGGCGTGGCGCGTTTGCGGTCGGCGCCTTTGGTGGCAACGGCCGGGACAAGCAGCGGTGTATGGTGTGGTGCGGGGCGGACAGGGGCGGCGGTGGACGGGGAGGAGGCGGCGCGACGACGGCATGGGGGCGAAAACGGGACGGGGGACGGCGGATGCTGAGAGGCGTCACGCGCGGACAGGACACAGACACAGAGACACACAGATTGGAAAGGGAGGGTGCGCGGTAGTAGTTGGGAATGTGCGTACCGTGCGGGATGGGAGTGGGCGAGGAACACGGTCGTGGCCCCCTGTTTTTTGGGTGCGTGTGATGACGTCGGTGTGTTGTGGGAAGGGAAGGTGCTGTGGCGGCGGCGCGTAATGGGCGTAGGCCGAAAAGAGAAAGGAACGTGGGCAGTGTGTTGGCAAGCGTCGGTTCGACTGCGACGTTGATGGGCAGGGCAAGGTTAATGGTGGTAGGAGTAGGCGTGTGGGCGCAAAAAATCTGCCGCTGCAGGCGGTGCCGTAACCGCCATGGCGGGAAGGAGAGAGAGAGGGCCAAAGAAAGAAAGAAAGAAAGAAAGAAAGAAGAAAACAAAAAAAAAACAAAAAAAAAAAAAGGAGGCGGGGGCGAAAGTGGAGAGGCGGTGGTGTGAGAAGGGCGGGGGCGGAAGGAAGGCAGGAAGGACAAGAGGCGAGGCGACGGCTTGCTTTGTGTATCGGTCGGTCTCTGGCTATGCTTCGTTTTCTGCAGCAGGGTCGGTGCGCGGCGTGGCTCGCGGCAGTGGGAACGCCTGGTGGCTGGACGGCCAGCAATGCGGTTGGATGGGCGGCCACAGCACCGCACCTGTGCCCGAGGAGGAGACGCTGGCGGCGGGCCCTGAGGTGAGGCCGGCTCGGCTGGGGCTGTGGATGTGTAGGTGTGCGCCGCTGCTGCAACAACGAGTAAAACGCGAGAAGAAGGGATGGCGGTAGAGAGAGAGAAAAAAAAAAAGGTCGTGTTGTGTTGATGCGCAGGCAGACGCGTACAGAGAGACGAGCCCGGTCTGCAGCAGGGTGTGGCCGTGCCGAGTGCAGAGCAGCGGCGGCTCGGTTCGGTTCGGTTCGGCCCGGCCCGGCGGGCCGCGCTGTTGTCGCGGACGTGAGCGCCCCCTGGCGGGTGGCCGGAGGCGGCGCGGCGTGTTGGACGTGTGGCTGGTGGCAGTGCACAATTTGCGAGTGGCTGGCGGTGTGGTGTGGCGGTTGGCGCGTCGGGCGGCGGAGAGAGAGAGAGAGAGAGAGAGAGGGAGGAGAGGTATGTGTTGCGGGCGCCCTTTGCTGCGCTGCGTCGTTGCGTGTGCCGTACAGGGCGGGCGCTTGTCGACTGTGTGGGCGGTGTGGCGAATTGGCGTGAAACGGCTGCCGAGAGGTGTGTGGTAGCGAGCCGGTCGTTGTCAGTGCGAAGGGGAATGTGCGTGCGTTTGGCGGTTTCGGTGTGCTTTTTGCGGCGTGAGAGTGGGAATTAGTGGGGCCGGCTGTTGTGTTGGTTCCTTGTGTCTTGTGTCGCGTAGCTTGATGGCAACGTGGAAGGACGCCGGTTTCGTTTCGAGCCTTGCGTGTGGTTGTCGACGTTGACTGGTTGGCGTGTGCCGATGCACGTGCATGTGTGGGTCGCGAGTGCGTTTTTGGCTGTGTGTGTGTGTGTGTGTGTGTTTTGGGGGGGAAGGGGGAGGCGGTGGTGAAAGTGCAGTCGTTGCCACGGGCGTCGTCGGGTGGGGCTGGGGCTGTGCGTCGTGGCGGAAAGGTGGTAGGTTGCGGGAAGCGAGCCCGTCGTTGACGGTGTCGCGTGAGTTGTGAATCGAGTGGGGCGCGGGGCGCGGGACAGGAGCAGCGTGCCGCTGCGTCGTGGTCGTCAGCAGAGGCTGTGCGTGTGCTTGTCCTTTTTGTGGGCGGTTCGTGCGAGGCGTTTTTGTTTTGTGTTGCCCTAGTTGTTAGTTTATTTTGTTTGTGTTTGTTATTTTGAGACGACGACTGGTTGGTGGCGTGCGCGCGAAGTGGCGGTGTGCGCTTCCCGTGTCGTTTGTGTTGTTTTGTTTTTGTTTTGTTTTTTTTTGCACTGGGCCCCGGGGGGTGGGTGGGTGGGTGGGTGGGTGGGTGGGTGCGTGCGTGCGTGTGTGTCGATTGCCGGCTGGCGAAAGGTGCGCCATCGGCGGGGTGGGTCGCCGGCACAAGTAGAGGCGGCGGCGTTGTTGCTGTTGTTGTGTGGTGTTTGTTTTGTTCGGCTGTGTCGGCGAGCTGTGTTGCGGTGCGTGTGAATGGTGGTGCAAAAGTGCTGGCGTTGGGGCTGCGACTGCGACGGCGGCGAGCCGCGGGCGCGCATGATAGTGATGTTGTGAACAGCGGCTGTGTACGGTAGTGGTGTTGTTGTAGCACGACGTGCATCCGGGCCGGCGCGGAAAGCGCAGTTGCGGGCGGTTGCCCTTCGGTGCCAGCCATGTCGCGTGAGCGGCGGGTTGCTCTGGTGTCGACACGTGGTGCTCTGGGTTGTTGTGTGGTGCCCTTTGGCCGGTGGGGGTGGTTCGCGTGTGTCTCGTTCGCGCTCGGTATCTGGTCGTGGTCGTGCTGCTCCCCCGTCTGTCGGCGGTTTTCGACGTCGTCTGTACGTTTTTGTTCGTTTGCGGCGTGCCTGCCGACGTCGCCCCGTCGCGACCTTTCAACCGAAAGTGTGGCGCCCGAAGGTGAACGAACGTAACCCTGACCTCGGCGCTTTACGCTGAGCCGAGCGAACCGAACCTAACCTGTGGTGTGGCGAGGTGAGCTCAGCCTGTGAGCCCCTAACGTCTACGTACGGTAAGCTGTCCGGCTCACGCCTCACGTTTGAACGCTTTTTTAACCTACGTTTGACGCTTCTTAACCTAGCACTGACCCCTTAACCTAACGTGTAACCTAACCTAACCTAACCTAACCTAACCTAACCTAGCCTAGCCTCTGACGCCTGACGTGTTTGAATGCTTAACCTAAGTTTGACGCTTAACCTAACCCAAGTCCCCTTAACCTAACCCATGTCCACCTAACCTAACCTAACCTAACCTAGACGTGTAAACGTAATGTGTAACGCGTAACGTGTAAGGTCGGCTGGCGTGTGTGCTGACGGCAGATTGGGTTGGTCTGTAGATTCGGATTGCGGTTTGCCTCGGTCGAGGGGTTGGGTCGGAAGCGGCGAGGGGCGGCGGCGCCTGTTGCGCAGGCGGCGTCCGTTTGCGGCGGGCAATTGTTGAGAAACGGCTGTGAATGTTGGCGGGCGAGAGGAGGAGGACGGCGCGCGATGTGGCCCGACGGCTGCGGGCCGATCGGGAAACGGCGGGAGGGCGACGGAAGGCGATGGGGCGGCGGAGGCGCGTTTGCACGGCCGTCATCGCCGCACGCCTCGGCTTGTGTGGCTGTGGCGCCGGCCGCGCTGGCCGGGCTGCCGCGGCGACGGTGTGGGAGTTTTGCCGAAGGTTTGGCCATTGTGGCGGGTCGTCGGCTGGGGCTGTGGGGGCGGCATTTGGGCGGGGGCGGCGATTCTCGGCGGGCCGACCCAGGCTGTAGCGCGCGGTAGCTGCAGTTTGGCCGTGGTTTGCGGCGCTGCCGTGGCGACTGGTTGGCGACTGTGGTGTGGCTGTGTGTAGCCCCATCCTCGGTGGTTTGAAAGGCGCGGGCGGTTGTGGCGCAGGTTTGGGGCTGCTCCGCACAGGCTGTCGGACGTTGGGCGGTAGCAAGCGCGGGAGGCGCGGCGCGGCGGCGCGCAGAGTGGCGGCCGCTCTCTCGGCCGTCCGCGCCCGCCCGCGACACTGGCTGGGCCCTTGTGATTCTCTGCCTGCTGAAGGAACATTTCCCACCACAATGGAAACTGGCCAAGATCATACCCATCCCGAAACCGGGTAAGGACCCACTTCAGCCTGCGCACCACCGACCAATCAGTCTCCTTTCCACGATGGGCAAAACGTTTGAACGTGTCATCTTGGCCCGCATCAAGCCGCCCCTCTTGGAAAATGACGTCATTCGACCAGACCAATTTGCCTTTCAACCCAAACTTTCCGCCGAAATCCAGCTGCTCCGGATCTCGGAACACCTCACAAACCAAATCAATCTAAACCACTACACAGCAGCCATTTTCCTGGATGTTCAACAAGCATTTGACAAGGTGTGGCGAGAGAAGCTCATAAGTAAACTCCGGAACACCACCGACATCCCCAACTGTTACATCAAGATTATCGACAGCTTCCTGACCGACCGCCGTTTTTACGTCCAACAGGCCGACCAACACTCAGACACCAAACATCTCTCCGACGGTATACCGCAAGGATCGGTACTCTCTCCCATCCTGTTCACCATCTACGTAAATGACATGCCCAAACTGCCGAACATCATGCTAGCACAGTTCGCTGATGATACGGCTCTCCTTACTAGCAGCCGTTCATTAGATACAGCCATCACCCGCTTGCAACACCAGATCGATATCCTCCTTTTGTGGGCAACTGATAATAAAATCACTATCAACGCACTCAAGACAAAGGCCATACTTTTCACTCGACGGAGACCGATTCTTCACCGCCGCCTCCAGATCAATGACCACGCCATCGAATGGTCCACCACGACGAAATATTTAGGGGTCACCCTGGACCATAAACTCACATTCTCAGCCCACATCAACGACAAAAGCCTCAAAATCATTCGCGCCATCCATGGACTATACCCCTTCTTAGCAAGCACTGACCTAAACGTAGCTACGAAGCTACGCATCTACCGCGCGACAATACTCCCGATGATGCTATATGGCTGCGCTACGTGGGGAATCACATCCACCACCAACATCCGCAAACTACAACGACTACAAAACCGGTGTCTAAGAATCATTCTCAAAGCGCCCAGGTGGTCCCGAATTATATCTTTACATGATGAACTGCAAGTCTCAACAATAGATCAAGTAATCCAACTACACGTCCAGCGTCTCATCAACAAAATAGACGACTTAAGGGTATCAACGAGACAACTCGAAGGAATCGCAACCACCCAACCTGAACCATGGCATAAAGTCAAGGTCCCCAGGGCCCTCACAACACAATGAAAAGTGAAGCAAAGGTATGTAGGGCAAAAAGGACCCCTGTGAGCCCAAAGTCCTACAAAAGATAACAATAAAGATGTACAAACCTACCTCTCACCCTTGGAAGTCCAGCCGCCAAAGGCGGTAGCACTTCGGCAACGACACCACACAGGTAAAAAAAAAAAAAAAAAAAAAAAAAAAAAAAAAAAAAAAAAAAAAAAAAGAAAAAAAGTGATTCTCTGCTCCGCTGCTGTGCTGTGCTTGCGTGCCTGCCGTCCCGCTCGCTCTCGCTCTCGCTGTGTGTTACGCGCGTCGTCGAAATGGCAGATCAGGCGGCTACGAACGAGACTGCTGCGGCACCCGCCGCCACCGGCACTACGAAGAAGGCCAAGTCTGCGTCGTCTGCGAAGAAGCCGCGCGCCAAGCCTGCGCACCCGCGCACCTCTGAGATGGTGACGGCCGCCATCAAGAGTCTGAAGGAGCGCGGCGGGTCGTCGCTGCAGGCGATCAAGAAGTACATAGCCGCGCACTACAAGCTGGACGCGGAGAAGCTGGCGCCGTTTATCAAGAAGTACCTCAAGTCGGCCGTCGTGGCGGGCGAGCTGGTGCAGACGAAGGGGAAGGGCGCGTCCGGCTCGTTCAAGCTTGCCGGCGCCGGCGGCGGGGGGGCGGCCGAGGGCGGCAAGGCTCGTGCTGGCGGTGCCAAGAAGAAGCGCGCCGCTCCGGCCAGCAAGGAGAAGAAGGGCGCCCGTGCGGCCGGCGCAAAGAAGGCTGGTGGCGTGAAGGCGGCGACCGGTCGGAAGGCGGGCGCCGCCAAGAAGGCGTCTGCGGCGTCGGCCGCTCCCGCGGGTGCGAAGAAGGCGGCTGCGGCCAAGCCGGCCAAGGCCAAGTCGCCGTCGAAGGCGAAGAAGGCCGCCAAGGTTCCGACGAAGAAGCCGAAGGCGCCGCGCCCGAAGAAGGCGACGACGCCGTCTAAGGCGAAGGCTTCGCCCAAGAAGAAGAAGTAGAGTAGAGGAGAAAGAGATGGGAAAGGAAGGGTTTGGCGCTTGACTCCGTCGTCCCCACCCCCCGTCGTCGTCTAGTGGCGCGCAAGAGACGCGCGGCCCAAAACGGCCCTTCTCAGGGCCATCAAAGCACGTCGGGGAAGGTTTTGATTGTCGTGTTGCGTTTGGTGTGGGTGTCTGTCTGGCGTTTCTGTATGCCCGTGGGGATGCTGTTTGCGTGCCGCGGTGGTTGGATTGCGGGGGTCGGTGGCGGGTGTGGGCGGCGGTAGCGGTAAGCGGTGTTGTTGTTGTTGTTGTTGTTGTTGTTGTCGTGGTTGATTGTCGCCGTGTTTGTGGCGGCGGCCGACGGTTGGTTTTCTGTCACGTTGTTTTGTTTGAATACGTTGGTTGGCTTGCCTGCGTTCGTTCTTCTCGGATGTCTGTCTTGTCGAGTCGTGTCTGGTCTTTGTTTTGTTCCTTTGTGTGTGTTATGTTTTGCAACGGGGGGCACGTTGAGATGTGGAAGGAGTCGGCGGGGATTTCGGTGGCGTGTAGAGCGAGCGAGCGCGCCTGCCTGGCCGTTGGCCGTCGGAGTGGAGTGCGGGGTTTTTTGTTTTCGAAACGAAAGCGGCGGCCGGCCAGCCACCCGTGCGGTGTGACGTCGGCCGTTGGGTATTGTGCGCTTGGAGCGCCGGGGAGGGATGATGTGTGATTGTTGCGCGCTGCTAGCAGGCAGGCAGGCAGGCAGGCAGGCAGAGTGAGCGGGTGTGGCGGACGGACGGGAAGTGGCGGTTTTTGTTTTTGGGTTGCGGGGCGAGAGGCAGGCGACCGACAAAGTTTGCTCGCGACGGAGAGATGTTAGTGGCCCTGAAAAGGGCCGTTTTTGTTTGTGCGGTGCGGTGCCGCGGCGCGGTTTAGGCGCGCTCGCCGCGGATGCGGCGCGCGAGCTGGATGTCCTTGGGCATGATGGTGACGCGCTTGGCGTGGATTGCGCACAGGTTGGTGTCTTCGAAGAGGCCGACGAGGTAGGCCTCGCTGGCCTCCTGCAGGGCCATGACTGCGGAGCTCTGGAAGCGCAGGTCGGTCTTGAAGTCCTGGGCGATCTCGCGCACTAGGCGCTGGAATGGCAGCTTGCGGATGAGCAGCTCTGTGCTCTTCTGGTAGCGCCTGATTTCTCGCAGGGCGACGGTGCCCGGCCTGTAGCGGTGGGGCTTCTTGACGCCTCCGGTGGCGGGCGCGCTCTTCCTCGCCGCCTTGGTGGCGAGCTGTTTGCGCGGCGCCTTTCCGCCGGTGGACTTGCGGGCCGTTTGCTTTGTGCGGGCCATAGCGGTAGCGGAGCGGCGTGCGTGGAGGTTAGGTGCGGCGCGGCGTCCGGTGCTGCCTTGACAACGGGCCCGCGCGCCTCCGTGCTGCGCTTATATGCCCTCGGTTGCGCGTGGTGGGGGGAGGGCGGGCCAGAGTCTATATAGGGGGGCGGCGGGCGCGCCGGGCGCAGACCGTAGCCGACTCGCCAGCCGCTGCAGCTGCTGTTTGTGCACGTTTTGCTTTGCCCGAGGAAGGAAGGATGACAGGCCGCGGCAAGGGAGGAAAGAGGCTCGGCAAGGGTGGCGCCAAGCGGCACCGCAAGGTGTTGCGCGACAACATCCAGGGCATCACGAAGCCCGTAATCCGCCGCCTGGCTCGCAGGGGCGGCGTGAAGCGCATCTCTGGTCTGATCTACGAGGAGACCCGCGGGGTGCTGAAGGTGTTCCTGGAGAACGTGATCCGCGACGCGGTGACGTACACTGAGCACGCCAAGCGCAAGACTGTGACGGCCATGGACGTGGTGTACGCCCTGAAGAGGCAGGGGCGCACCCTGTACGGTTTCGGCGGTTAGGCTGCGTCGCAGCGGGCGCTGGCCTTCCCGCGGCCGTGCTTGTGGGTGGGAGAGACTAGAAAACGGCCCTTTTCAGGGCCACCACACTGTTCGGAAGTTGAAAAGTGCGAAAGAGTCTGTGTTGTTGCTGCTGCGTGTGTGCGCTGTGTTGTTTGTTTGTTTCTTTCTCTCTTTCTTTCTTTGTTTCTTTCTTTCCGTTTGAGCGACGTGATGTGACTGGGAGGGGAGAAGGAAAGGAAACGTGTCATGTGGCTGGCTGTGTGTGGAGCTGCTTCGTTTGTGTGTCTTTGTATCGATCGCGACGGAGATGGCGGGCTGTGTGTTGTTGTGCGAGAGGCGGTGATTATTTGCTTGCGTGGTTTGGCTCTGTGTGTTTGCGGCGGCGTTGGGGTTTCCGAGGCAAGGCGTGTGGGCATAGGCGGCCGGATCAGCTGTTTCGTTCGTGTCGACGGCCGTTGCGCGCGGGAGTGGAGGGCGGTGTGTCGACACGCCTCCCTTTAACAATGGTCATTATTGCTGCCGTTGTCGTTTGGAAGGCGACTGCGACCGTGCAAAATGTGTGTGTGTGTGTGTGTGTGTGTGTGTGTGTGTGTGTGTGTGTGTGTGTGTGTGTGTGTGTGTGTTGGGCCACACGGGCTGTGTGGACGACAAGATGGCGGACGTGCGCCGGCGGCGGCTGTGCTGTGAAAGTGCAAAGTTAAAACAAAACAAGGTGCGGCGAGGACGACTGAAATTTTGCTTTGGACGTAGGTTTGTGTGGTGGCCCTGAAAAGGGCCGATTGTTGTGGGCCGAGCCGGCAAAGCGCGTTGCGTGCAGGGGAGCACGCGGCGCTGCGATTGCCTGGCCTCCTTTAGGCCTTCTTCTCGGTCTTCTTTGGCAGCAGGACGGCCTGGATGTTGGGCAGGACACCACCCTGTGCGATGGTGACGCCCGACAGGAGCTTGTTGAGCTCCTCGTCGTTGCGGATGGCAAGCTGCAGGTGGCGCGGGATGATGCGCGTCTTCTTGTTGTCGCGGGCCGCGTTTCCGGCCAGCTCGAGCACCTCAGCCGCGAGGTACTCCATGACGGCGGCGAGGTAGACGGGCGCCCCGGCGCCGACGCGCTCTGCGTAGTTTCCCTTGCGCAGGAGGCGGTGGATTCTGCCGACCGGGAACTGGAGCCCAGCCCTGCTTGAGCGGGACTTTGACTTGCCCTTGACTTTGCCTCCCTTTCCGCGTCCGGACATGGCGATGGGCTAGCGACGGTGCACACGAAACGGAAACGAAAACGACCGGTGCGAGCGGCAGCGAGTCGAGCAGCGGAGTGCGTGCCGGCGCAGCCTGCTGCTGCTGCTGCACTCATCTAATACTTTCCCCTCTTTGGGGAAGTGTGAGGGGGAGTTTATAGCCTTTTGGCTTTTACTCCCCTGTGTACATGTGTGTGTGATTTTTCTATATATTTTTGGTGTCTGTGATATGTGATGAATTGTTGTGTGTGTATCTGGGACTTGCCTGAGGTAGGCGAGATGATTGGTGATATATGGGAAGGAACTGGATTAGGGATTGGGTATTGGGATTTTTCTCTTCGACTTAATCGTCGAAGATCGTCATAGGGCGCTTGTGTTTGTCACGGGACATGTCATACCGACCAAGGGAGTGGATGAGTGCATTTCCGGATCTGGAAGTACCTTCATAGAAGGCCCTTGCCAGATCCTGGAAACGCTCTCTCAGGAGTGGGATATCGGCTGCGGCGTGCAGGTCGTCTGTGGGGAAACCGAGAGGTAGATGCAGTGCCCTTCTGAGGGCGCGGTTCTGCAGCCTCTGGAGTTTGTCCAGGTGCTGCTTCGCCGCGTATCCCCAGACAGGGCACGCATACTCCATTACTGGCCGGATCAGGGCCTGATAGACGTTCAGTGCTACTGGGCAGGGAAGGGAGCTGTTTGTGTTCAGGATAGGGTATAGGATGGACATTCTGGCGCAGACCTTCCTGTGGACCTCGTCTATGTGGGGTTTCCACGTGAGACGAGAGTCCAAGGTTACGCCAAGGTACTTGGCGGTTCTGCGCCAGGGGAGTTGGGTTCCATTTAGGTGGAGGTGGAGGGGGGGACGTTGAGGAGGTTCGCGCCTTCCGAGCCTGCGGGTAATCAGCATTGCCTGCGTCTTTTCCGAGTTAATGGTGATGCGCCAGCGACGGGCCCAGGTTTCTGTGTCATCTAAAACCCTTTGTAGCCTACGAATGACCAGGTCCTTGTTCGCATTTCTCGTGTAAAAGGCTGTGTCATCGGCGTACTGCGCGGTGTGCACCAGGGGGGCCGTTGGAGTGTCCGCAGTGTACAAGCTGTACAATACGGGCCCCAGGACCGATCCCTGTGGCACTCCTGCACGAATGCGCCTTCTGGTGGAGGTGGCAGTTTCTACTTTGACGGAGAAAGTCCTATTCGTGAGGTAGCTCTTGATTAGCTGAACTATGCTCCCTGGAAACCCTTGTGAGTACAACTTGTAGAGTAGCCCTCTATGCCATACTGAATCAAAGGCTTTGGCTACGTCTAGTAGCACTATCCCGCAGTAGCCTCTGTGGTTGAAGCCCTCTGTGGCTGCTTCAACCATTCTCATGACCTGTTGTGGGGCAGAGTGGTTCTGCCGGAATCCAAATTGGAAATCCGGCAGAATTTGCTCTCTGGTAATATGTTCTTGCATGGGTTTTAGCAGGAGGCGCTCATAGATCTTGCTGAGTGTTGGCAAGAGGCTAATCGGCCTGTAGTGCTGCGGGAATAGAGGGTCTTTTCCTGGTTTGTGTATCGCGACCACTTCCGCATGTTTCCAGCAAGCTGGGAACTCACGGGAACGAGTAATCTCGTTGAGGACGTTCGCGAGGTGTGTGATCGCTGTGGGTGGGAGTTTTTTGACTAACTGGTTTGTGACACTGTCGTGCCCTGGCGCCTTTTTTGTAGGGAGGGACCTGATTACTCTTGCCACGTCCTCGGGGGCAAAAAGTATGGGTTCGTCCTCTGGGTCCTCCTCAGCATTGAGGAAGACAGCCAGTTGACGACTGACTACCTCTTCATGCTCTTCATCCTCGGGTTCTGCCGTTTGGAACTGCTTCTCGAAGGAGTCGGCGAGGGCGTTGGCCTTCTCAGCATTGCTGTAGACCAATCCCCGCTCGCCGTGCAGTGGCGGCATCCTAGCGCGTCTTTTTGTGAATTGTTTGGTTGCTTGCCAAAGTGTATGATCGTCTACTTTGAGAGCTGTGAGGCGGTTTTGCTATTGCTGGTTTCTGTGCTCATTGAGCGCTACCTTCAGTTCTCTCTGTAGACGATTGAGCAGCCTCCTGGTGGCCTGATTTCTGGTGATCTTCCACTCTTTTGCCACTCTGTTCTTGTGACGGATTTGAGCTAGTAAGTGTTCCGGGAGCTGTATTTGCGGTGGAGGGCCATCCCTTTGTGGTGGGGTGGCCTCTTCCGCTGCCTGCAAGATGGTGCCTGTCAAGTCTAGTAGCGCTTGATCTACTGTTTCGGCAGTAGGTGGCGGAGCGCGAGCGATATCAGAGGCGACAGTTTCTTGGTATCGCTCCCAGTCTATTCGTTTGTAAGACGTCTGGTACCGTGGGAGTGCTACCCATTCTCCCACATCGACTTCTAGAATCACTGGGTTGTGGTCGGAGGACCGGCGCAGCCGGGGTGGGGGTGCTTTATGGGCTCGGGTGCGGCGGCCGGTTGCGCGCGCGCCCCATTGGTCGGCGGCCGCAACAGGGCGAGCTGGTAAAGGTGCGGCGGCGGCTGGCGGCGGGTGCCACTGTGTGGGGAGACGCTGACTAGAGCGGAGCGCTTGCTACTGGTGTTGCTGCTGCCGTACGTTCGTTCGAGATGCCGCCCAAGACTAGCGGGAAGGCCGCCAAGAAGGCTGGCAAGGCGCAGAAGAACATTTCGAAGGGCGACAAGAAGAAGAAGCGCAAGAGGAAGGAGAGCTATGCCATCTACATCTACAAGGTGCTGAAGCAGGTGCACCCTGACACGGGCATCTCGTCGAAGGCGATGAGCATCATGAACAGCTTCGTGAACGACATTTTCGAGCGCATTGCGGCCGAGGCTTCTCGCCTGGCGCACTACAACAAGCGCTCGACCATCACGTCCCGCGAGATCCAGACCGCTGTGCGGCTGTTGCTGCCTGGCGAGCTGGCCAAGCACGCCGTGAGCGAGGGCACGAAGGCGGTGACCAAGTACACGAGCTCCAAGTAAGGAGGTGGCTCTGGAATGGAAGGAAGGAAGGATGGAGAAGGCTCCTCCGTTGCGAGAGCGGCAAAACGGCCCTTTTCAGGGCCACCAACTTGCCTTTTGCGGGAAGGGCGGAATTGTTGTTGTTGTTGTTGTTGTTGTTTGTGTGGACGGCTGTGATGTATGTGTGCATTTTGATTGTGGGTGGGGGGGGCGCGTCAAAGCGTGTTGCGGGGTACGGCCACGAGGTTGGTCGCCGTGGCGTGGAATGGTGGCACGCCTCGTTGGAGTGGTTTTGACCCATTGGTGTTGGTGTTGGTGTGTGTTACCTGTCTGCGAGGGGGGACAGTGCGATCGGCGACTTTTGTGTCACCGTAACGACGGCCGTTTGCGGGTTTGTTTTTTTTTTTTTTGCACATCATACATGGCGAGGGTGAAATGTGAAATGTTTTTGTTTGGTTTGTTTTTTTTTTCTTTGCCGCCCACTATTCCCTTTGCTGTACGCCGAGTTTGACAATGGTGCGACGTAACTGCAGCGTGGAGGTGTGTGAGTGACGTTGAAATGAACGTGCCATTAAGACGCATTGTTGTTGTATTGTACTGTACGTGTACGGCGACACGCACGATGATGTACCATTCGACTCTGATTTTTGATAGCCGTGTCTGACTGATTGCGTACGACGCACGCACACCGATGTCGTCATTCAAGATGCACGCGTGTCCAGTGCAGTACAGTAAGCGCGACGCTAGACGACGACGACGACGACGACGACGACGACGACGACGACGGCGGCGGCGGTCGTCGTCGTTTGTTTGGCGAATGTCTGTACACGTGTTTGTCTGTGTCCATCCGGTATGTATTTGTTTGTTTGAAAGTGTTTTGTGTGTCGGTGACGTGGTCCGATCCGTCGCCCCCTGAGTAACTGTCGATCGGCGCGATAGACCGGCGTCACGCAACTGAACCGAAGTCTTGGGCACACCCGTCATACTGTTGTACACCGTCGCGCTGAGAACGGTAACGAAAGGTTGACTTTGATCGGTCGAATGTGTGGGCAGAACGTGAGGAATGAGGCAAGAGTGCAAGGAGGGGGGGCAAAAGAGAGAGGAAGGGAAAAAGGGGAGAAACGCATTCGTAGAGCAACGGAACGTTCCCGTGTCGGAGGCGTATTGGAGCCGCACTGAAATGCGTTTAACGGCGGCGCGGCTGCAAGTGTCTGCCGTGGTGAACGTTACCTTTGACGGCTGCATTGGGCTTTGCTTTCGCTTTCGCTTTCCCGGATGTACATAACGTTTGTTGATATGGTTCTGAGGAAGAGTGTATGACAGTGCCGTGCCGTCCATGTTCGTGTGCCCTCCCATTGTGTGTATGCTATTGTCTGTGTACTTGAATGATGTATGTAGGTGTTAGTGGACATGTTTTACCAGTGGGGGGAAATGGATCGTCGATAGTTGCCGTCACTCTGTCACGGTCGAGATGACGCACCCTCCGTACAGAAAAGGTGTCGAGAAAGTGAGTGTGTGTGTGTGTGTGTGTGTGTGTGTGTGTGTGTGTGTGTGTGCGCGTCCGTGAATTGGCAGTGTTTGGAGGTGGGCGTGCCCTGCATGTGGCCCGGAAGGCTGTTCGTTTGGCGGTAGTGTTGTGTGGACAGGGGAGGGGCATGCGTAACGCTGCTGGCATGGCATTTCGGGAGATGGGAGGGGGCAAACGAGGAAACGAGGAGCGGCGGCCAAAGACGGGACGGGGAGGGGCGCGGTGTGGGTGGCTTGCGCCTGTGCTCGGCGTTGTGGTTTGTGCAAAAGAGGAGGAGAAAAACAATGAGTTGCCAGGGAGGGGAGCGGTGTTGTGTTGTGGTTGTCGTGGTGTAGCCGCAGACGCGGCTGTCAGTGAACGTGGCGAGACGGACGGATGCGCGGAGGGGCGGGGGCGGCGCATTTCGCCGGTGCCGTGCCGTGCCATGCCTGAAAGCCGCGTGGTCGCTGTGTTGTTGGTGGCGTGGGGGCGAGGAGAGTACCGTACGGGTGTGCTTGTGCGCCGGAAATGGCACACTGCGCCTGCCCGTCTTGGAGGCTGATGGCTGTGGTGTGGAAATGGGGCGCGGTGATGTTGAAGCAGAAAAGAAACCAAGAAAACGGAAGGCGTGATGCGGCGGTGGTGGTGAGAGCGGGAAAAACAAAACAAAAAAAAAAAAAAAAGAAGGAAAAACAACAAGAAACAAAAAAGAAAACAAAAAGTCTATCAATATTAAAATGTAAATGGAAATGGAAATGGACCCAGGTATAACCTCCCTGCACAAATAGCAGAGAGTCCGATGGTAATAAAAATGTGCCAGAATGTTAACGTCCCTACAAAAGAAACCCAACGATAATATTAATGAAAGAATGAACCGTATGTAACATTGCAACAGACACAATGAAACCTGATAAATTGTATAAGGGCAGCAGCGTTGACCTTTGGCCCTGTATTCAGAATAAAAAGAGCCAAAGATTGTTACCCCAATGAAAAAGACACTGAAACACGTATGTAACATAGCAGCGATGGCGAGACATTGTAGCATCTGTGACCAGAGAGTTTGCGCTGGACTGCGCGAGTGTTGCGAGCGGTTCTCAGTCAGTCAGTCAGTCAGTCGTTGCGAGTCTGTAGCTCTGTGTAGTTGAGGGCTGTACTCTGTCAGTAGTCGTCGCGTGCAGTACGCTAATAGTCGTCATGCAGAGCGGTCGGTCAGTAGTAGGAGCCGAGTGCGGTTGTGTGATGTAGGCGGTCGGCAACACTGGTCAAGATGGTGAATAAGGTATACTGTTAATTAATATAATCATTAGATAATGAAAAATTTTATTTATTGTAATTATTCTCCAACAAGTTCCCCAATAATAATGTTTATTTCAAAAGCATTTTTCAAACATTTAATTTTTTATTGAACTAAAGAGTTCGTTGCACTTCACATTTCATTCCACTTCTTTGAAGAAAAATTTCACTAAAATCACAAAAAAAGAGAATATTATTATTTGCAATGCAGTTCCTCCAAGCGCTGCGCAACAACAAGAGCAGAAATGTGACATCCATTTATTCGGAGGTAAGACTTTAATTCTGATTGTTTTGCACAGGGCCAAAGACCGATATTTCGGTTTAATTGAAGTTTCTTGTCACTGAACGGACTTTAAATGTTGTGAAGAATTTATATTTGAGTCAGATTGCGAATTTCACATTTTTGTTGCCATTTTCAATACCTCTCATTGTGGGCGAGGTTACAATTAGCGCAATGTCCATTAGCATCCGTAAATAACATTGTCCATTATTTTAAAATTTGCGGGGAGGTTACAACACACACAAAAAAAAAAAAAAAAAAAATTTGCATTTATATCCGCTCCTCAATTGTAGATACCCCTTACACAGCTGTGTGCAATGAATGAGTGCTGGCTGGTAATTAATTGCACTCCTTGGAGGGAAATGCCATAGGAAGTAGTCTTTAAAAAGTGAATGTTTTTCGTTAAAAGACAAAAGGTACTTTAGAAAAAAGTAATAGTGGGGCTTTTGTTGTTGAACAAAATAAGTACAATGAACATACGTTATCAGATTTGCGCAATGCAGCTTCACACTACCTTTTGATTATAACACAATATACTATACATCGTCCCGAACCGTGACCAGAGTCGCGAGACGAGCAGAGCACGCCGCCGACGCCCGCTCAGTACAACCGTCCACCCGCTACTACTGTCGACCGACTACTACCTCTCCCGACTCGCGCTACAATATATATAACAACTGTTCCTGGCGACCCGGTGCGTGCCACTACTGTCGTCTGGCGCGGTCCAAGCGCCGACTAGCAACGATAAATAACTCTCTGGTCAGACAGAGATGCTGTCATGCCTCGCCATCGCTCTGGTAATGAATACATACGTGTTGCAGCGTGCGTACCACCGGAACACGCAGTGGCGGAGCCAAAGACTGTGTTGTCGAGGTCGAGTGCGAGCGGGAAGAGAGGCAGCGTCGGCACGGAGATGCAAGCGAGCGCGAGACGCACGGGGGCTGCGGCGTGGCGCGTTTGCGGTCGGCGCCTTTGGTGGCAACGGCCGGGACAAGCAGCGGTGTATGGTGTGGTGCGGGGCGGACAGGGGCGGCGGTGGACGGGGAGGAGGCGGCGCGACGACGGCATGGGGGCGAAAACGGGACGGGGGACGGCGGATGCTGAGAGGCGTCACGCGCGGACAGGACACAGACACAGAGACACACAGATTGGAAAGGGAGGGTGCGCGGTAGTAGTTGGGAATGTGCGTACCGTGCGGGATGGGAGTGGGCGAGGAACACGGTCGTGGCCCCCTGTTTTTTGGGTGCGTGTGATGACGTCGGTGTGTTGTGGGAAGGGAAGGTGCTGTGGCGGCGGCGCGTAATGGGCGTAGGCCGAAAAGAGAAAGGAACGTGGGCAGTGTGTTGGCAAGCGTCGGTTCGACTGCGACGTTGATGGGCAGGGCAAGGTTAATGGTGGTAGGAGTAGGCGTGTGGGCGCAAAAAATCTGCCGCTGCAGGCGGTGCCGTAACCGCCATGGCGGGAAGGAGAGAGAGAGGGCCAAAGAAAGAAAGAAAGAAAGAAAGAAAGAAGAAAACAAAAAAAAAAACAAAAAAAAAAAAAGGAGGCGGGGGCGAAAGTGGAGAGGCGGTGGTGTGAGAAGGGCGGGGGCGGAAGGAAGGCAGGAAGGACAAGAGGCGAGGCGACGGCTTGCTTTGTGTATCGGTCGGTCTCTGGCTATGCTTCGTTTTCTGCAGCAGGGTCGGTGCGCGGCGTGGCTCGCGGCAGTGGGAACGCCTGGTGGCTGGACGGCCAGCAATGCGGTTGGATGGGCGGCCACAGCACCGCACCTGTGCCCGAGGAGGAGACGCTGGCGGCGGGCCCTGAGGTGAGGCCGGCTCGGCTGGGGCTGTGGATGTGTAGGTGTGCGCCGCTGCTGCAACAACGAGTAAAACGCGAGAAGAAGGGATGGCGGTAGAGAGAGAGAAAAAAAAAAAGGTCGTGTTGTGTTGATGCGCAGGCAGACGCGTACAGAGAGACGAGCCCGGTCTGCAGCAGGGTGTGGCCGTGCCGAGTGCAGAGCAGCGGCGGCTCGGTTCGGTTCGGTTCGGCCCGGCCCGGCGGGCCGCGCTGTTGTCGCGGACGTGAGCGCCCCCTGGCGGGTGGCCGGAGGCGGCGCGGCGTGTTGGACGTGTGGCTGGTGGCAGTGCACAATTTGCGAGTGGCTGGCGGTGTGGTGTGGCGGTTGGCGCGTCGGGCGGCGGAGAGAGAGAGAGAGAGAGAGAGAGGGAGGAGAGGTATGTGTTGCGGGCGCCCTTTGCTGCGCTGCGTCGTTGCGTGTGCCGTACAGGGCGGGCGCTTGTCGACTGTGTGGGCGGTGTGGCGAATTGGCGTGAAACGGCTGCCGAGAGGTGTGTGGTAGCGAGCCGGTCGTTGTCAGTGCGAAGGGGAATGTGCGTGCGTTTGGCGGTTTCGGTGTGCTTTTTGCGGCGTGAGAGTGGGAATTAGTGGGGCCGGCTGTTGTGTTGGTTCCTTGTGTCTTGTGTCGCGTAGCTTGATGGCAACGTGGAAGGACGCCGGTTTCGTTTCGAGCCTTGCGTGTGGTTGTCGACGTTGACTGGTTGGCGTGTGCCGATGCACGTGCATGTGTGGGTCGCGAGTGCGTTTTTGGCTGTGTGTGTGTGTGTGTGTGTGTTTTGGGGGGGAAGGGGGAGGCGGTGGTGAAAGTGCAGTCGTTGCCACGGGCGTCGTCGGGTGGGGCTGGGGCTGTGCGTCGTGGCGGAAAGGTGGTAGGTTGCGGGAAGCGAGCCCGTCGTTGACGGTGTCGCGTGAGTTGTGAATCGAGTGGGGCGCGGGGCGCGGGACAGGAGCAGCGTGCCGCTGCGTCGTGGTCGTCAGCAGAGGCTGTGCGTGTGCTTGTCCTTTTTGTGGGCGGTTCGTGCGAGGCGTTTTTGTTTTGTGTTGCCCTAGTTGTTAGTTTATTTTGTTTGTGTTTGTTATTTTGAGACGACGACTGGTTGGTGGCGTGCGCGCGAAGTGGCGGTGTGCGCTTCCCGTGTCGTTTGTGTTGTTTTGTTTTTGTTTTGTTTTTTTTTGCACTGGGCCCCGGGGGGTGGGTGGGTGGGTGGGTGGGTGGGTGGGTGCGTGCGTGCGTGTGTGTCGATTGCCGGCTGGCGAAAGGTGCGCCATCGGCGGGGTGGGTCGCCGGCACAAGTAGAGGCGGCGGCGTTGTTGCTGTTGTTGTGTGGTGTTTGTTTTGTTCGGCTGTGTCGGCGAGCTGTGTTGCGGTGCGTGTGAATGGTGGTGCAAAAGTGCTGGCGTTGGGGCTGCGACTGCGACGGCGGCGAGCCGCGGGCGCGCATGATAGTGATGTTGTGAACAGCGGCTGTGTACGGTAGTGGTGTTGTTGTAGCACGACGTGCATCCGGGCCGGCGCGGAAAGCGCAGTTGCGGGCGGTTGCCCTTCGGTGCCAGCCATGTCGCGTGAGCGGCGGGTTGCTCTGGTGTCGACACGTGGTGCTCTGGGTTGTTGTGTGGTGCCCTTTGGCCGGTGGGGGTGGTTCGCGTGTGTCTCGTTCGCGCTCGGTATCTGGTCGTGGTCGTGCTGCTCCCCCGTCTGTCGGCGGTTTTCGACGTCGTCTGTACGTTTTTGTTCGTTTGCGGCGTGCCTGCCGACGTCGCCCCGTCGCGACCTTTCAACCGAAAGTGTGGCGCCCGAAGGTGAACGAACGTAACCCTGACCTCGGCGCTTTACGCTGAGCCGAGCGAACCGAACCTAACCTGTGGTGTGGCGAGGTGAGCTCAGCCTGTGAGCCCCTAACGTCTACGTACGGTAAGCTGTCCGGCTCACGCCTCACGTTTGAACGCTTTTTTAACCTACGTTTGACGCTTCTTAACCTAGCACTGACCCCTTAACCTAACGTGTAACCTAACCTAACCTAACCTAACCTAACCTAACCTAGCCTAGCCTCTGACGCCTGACGTGTTTGAATGCTTAACCTAAGTTTGACGCTTAACCTAACCCAAGTCCCCTTAACCTAACCCATGTCCACCTAACCTAACCTAACCTAACCTAGACGTGTAAACGTAATGTGTAACGCGTAACGTGTAAGGTCGGCTGGCGTGTGTGCTGACGGCAGATTGGGTTGGTCTGTAGATTCGGATTGCGGTTTGCCTCGGTCGAGGGGTTGGGTCGGAAGCGGCGAGGGGCGGCGGCGCCTGTTGCGCAGGCGGCGTCCGTTTGCGGCGGGCAATTGTTGAGAAACGGCTGTGAATGTTGGCGGGCGAGAGGAGGAGGACGGCGCGCGATGTGGCCCGACGGCTGCGGGCCGATCGGGAAACGGCGGGAGGGCGACGGAAGGCGATGGGGCGGCGGAGGCGCGTTTGCACGGCCGTCATCGCCGCACGCCTCGGCTTGTGTGGCTGTGGCGCCGGCCGCGCTGGCCGGGCTGCCGCGGCGACGGTGTGGGAGTTTTGCCGAAGGTTTGGCCATTGTGGCGGGTCGTCGGCTGGGGCTGTGGGGGCGGCATTTGGGCGGGGGCGGCGATTCTCGGCGGGCCGACCCAGGCTGTAGCGCGCGGTAGCTGCAGTTTGGCCGTGGTTTGCGGCGCTGCCGTGGCGACTGGTTGGCGACTGTGGTGTGGCTGTGTGTAGCCCCATCCTCGGTGGTTTGAAAGGCGCGGGCGGTTGTGGCGCAGGTTTGGGGCTGCTCCGCACAGGCTGTCGGACGTTGGGCGGTAGCAAGCGCGGGAGGCGCGGCGCGGCGGCGCGCAGAGTGGCGGCCGCTCTCTCGGCCGTCCGCGCCCGCCCGCGACACTGGCTGGGCCCTTGTGATTCTCTGCTCCGCTGCTGTGCTGTGCTTGCGTGCCTGCCGTCCCGCTCGCTCTCGCTCTCGCTGTGTGTTACGCGCGTCGTCGAAATGGCAGATCAGGCGGCTACGAACGAGACTGCTGCGGCACCCGCCGCCACCGGCACTACGAAGAAGGCCAAGTCTGCGTCGTCTGCGAAGAAGCCGCGCGCCAAGCCTGCGCACCCGCGCACCTCTGAGATGGTGACGGCCGCCATCAAGAGTCTGAAGGAGCGCGGCGAGTCGTCGCTGCAGGCGATCAAGAAGTACATAGCCGCGCACTACAAGCTGGACGCGGAGAAGCTGGCGCCGTTTATCAAGAAGTACCTCAAGTCGGCCGTCGTGGCGGGCGAGCTGGTGCAGACGAAGGGGAAGGGCGCGTCCGGCTCGTTCAAGCTTGCCGGCGCCGGCGGCGGGGGGGCGGCCGAGGGCGGCAAGGCTCGTGCTGGCGGTGCCAAGAAGAAGCGCGCCGCTCCGGCCAGCAAGGAGAAGAAGGGCGCCCGTGCGGCCGGCGCAAAGAAGGCTGGTGGCGTGAAGGCGGCGACCGGTCGGAAGGCGGGCGCCGCCAAGAAGGCGTCTGCGGCGTCGGCCGCTCCCGCGGGTGCGAAGAAGGCGGCTGCGGCCAAGCCGGCCAAGGCCAAGTCGCCGTCGAAGGCGAAGAAGGCCGCCAAGGTTCCGACGAAGAAGCCGAAGGCGCCGCGCCCGAAGAAGGCGACGACGCCGTCTAAGGCGAAGGCTTCGCCCAAGAAGAAGAAGTAGAGTAGAGGAGAAAGAGATGGGAAAGGAAGGGTTTGGCGCTTGACTCCGTCGTCCCCACCCCCCGTCGTCGTCTAGTGGCGCGCAAGAGACGCGCGGCCCAAAACGGCCCTTCTCAGGGCCATCAAAGCACGTCGGGGAAGGTTTTGATTGTCGTGTTGCGTTTGGTGTGGGTGTCTGTCTGGCGTTTCTGTATGCCCGTGGGGATGCTGTTTGCGTGCCGCGGTGGTTGGATTGCGGGGGTCGGTGGCGGGTGTGGGCGGCGGTAGCGGTAAGCGGTGTTGTTGTTGTTGTTGTTGTTGTTGTTGTCGTGGTTGATTGTCGCCGTGTTTGTGGCGGCGGCCGACGGTTGGTTTTCTGTCACGTTGTTTTGTTTGAATACGTTGGTTGGCTTGCCTGCGTTCGTTCTTCTCGGATGTCTGTCTTGTCGAGTCGTGTCTGGTCTTTGTTTTGTTCCTTTGTGTGTGTTATGTTTTGCAACGGGGGGCACGTTGAGATGTGGAAGGAGTCGGCGGGGATTTCGGTGGCGTGTAGAGCGAGCGAGCGCGCCTGCCTGGCCGTTGGCCGTCGGAGTGGAGTGCGGGGTTTTTTGTTTTCGAAACGAAAGCGGCGGCCGGCCAGCCACCCGTGCGGTGTGACGTCGGCCGTTGGGTATTGTGCGCTTGGAGCGCCGGGGAGGGATGATGTGTGATTGTTGCGCGCTGCTAGCAGGCAGGCAGGCAGGCAGGCAGGCAGAGTGAGCGGGTGTGGCGGACGGACGGGAAGTGGCGGTTTTTGTTTTTGGGTTGCGGGGCGAGAGGCAGGCGACCGACAAAGTTTGCTCGCGACGGAGAGATGTTAGTGGCCCTGAAAAGGGCCGTTTTTGTTTGTGCGGTGCGGTGCCGCGGCGCGGTTTAGGCGCGCTCGCCGCGGATGCGGCGCGCGAGCTGGATGTCCTTGGGCATGATGGTGACGCGCTTGGCGTGGATTGCGCACAGGTTGGTGTCTTCGAAGAGGCCGACGAGGTAGGCCTCGCTGGCCTCCTGCAGGGCCATGACTGCGGAGCTCTGGAAGCGCAGGTCGGTCTTGAAGTCCTGGGCGATCTCGCGCACTAGGCGCTGGAATGGCAGCTTGCGGATGAGCAGCTCTGTGCTCTTCTGGTAGCGCCTGATTTCTCGCAGGGCGACGGTGCCCGGCCTGTAGCGGTGGGGCTTCTTGACGCCTCCGGTGGCGGGCGCGCTCTTCCTCGCCGCCTTGGTGGCGAGCTGTTTGCGCGGCGCCTTTCCGCCGGTGGACTTGCGGGCCGTTTGCTTCGTGCGGGCCATAGCGGTAGCGGAGCGGCGTGCGTGGAGGTTAGGTGCGGCGCGGCGTCCGGTGCTGCCTTGACAACGGGCCCGCGCGCCTCCGTGCTGCGCTTATATGCCCTCGGTTGCGCGTGGTGGGGGGAGGGCGGGCCAGAGTCTATATAGGGGGGCGGCGGGCGCGCCGGGCGCAGAGGGGCAGACAGACTCGAGTTAGCGATGCCGAGCGAGACGGACGCACGCGCCGAGCGCTCCGCTCCCGAGGCAGCTAATGC